>NW_020838015.1:4262207-4377256 GCF_003676395.1 Aethalodelphis obliquidens | reverse complement strand
CGAATCAAAAAAAAAAGTTGAGGTGAGCATATTAATATTAGACAAAGTAGACTTCAGAACAAGGAAAATAACCAGGGACAAAGAGGGGCACTATACAATTGTTCATTAAGAAGACATAAAAATTCTAAATGTGTGTACAACTGACAACAGAGATGCAAAACAAATGAAGCAAAAGCTTAAAGAACTAAAAGGAGATATAAATTCACAATTATATTTGTAAATTTCAACATTCCTCTCTAAGCAATTGATAGAACAAGTAGTCATAAAATCAGTGAGGATATTGAAGGTTGAACAACATTGTCAACCAACTGGATCAAATTGACATTTATACAACCCTCCACCCAACAACAGCAGAATATACATTCTTTTTCAAGTGTTCATGGAAACATTCACCAAATTAAACTATATCCTAGGTCATATAACAAACAAACTTTGTTAAATTTATAAGAATTAAAATTACTCAAAATACATTCTCTGGGGGCTTCCCTGGTGGTGCAGTGGTTGAGAGCCCGCCTGCCGATGCATGGGACATGGGTTCGTGCCCCAGTCCGAGAGGATCCCACATGTTGTGGAACGGCTGGGTCCATGAGCCATGGCTGCTGAGCCTGCGCATCCAGAGCCTGTGCTCCACAACGGGAGAGGCCACAACAGTGAGATGCCCACGTTATCAAAAAAAAAAAAAAAAAAAAAAAAAAAAAAAACCATTCTCTGACCATGATATGATTAAACTAGAAATTGACACCCTAACAGAAGGATGTCTGGAAAACTCTCCAAACACCTGGAAATTAAACAACACACTAGTATATAATCCATGGTTCAAAGAGGAAGTCTCAAGAAAATTAGAAAATATTTTGAGCTGAAAAAAAACAGAAATCAAGTGTACCCCAATATGTGAAATGTACCTAGAGTAATGCTCAGGAAAAAAAATGCAGCATTAAATGTTTATATTAGAAAAGAAGGATCTCAAATCAATATTTTCAGCTGCCACATTAAGAAACCAGAAAAAGAAGACAACTAAACCTAAAGCAAGCAGAGGGAAATAGTAAAGAGAAGAATATAAATTAATAAAATTGAGAACAGTACAACAACAGAGAAAATCAATTAAACCAAAAGCTGATACTGTGGAAAACATCAGTAAAACCAATAAACCTGTAGCCTGATGATCAGGTAAAAGAGAGAAGACACATATGATAACTACTGGGAATTAGAGGAGATAGTGCTACCAACTCACAGACATTAAAGGAAAATGAAGGAATGCTGAAAACAATTCTATGCACATAAATATGACAGGTTAGACAAAACTGACCAATTCCTTGGAAAACAAAACCTACCAAAACTCACTGCAAGAAAAATATAAATAACTTGAATAGCCTTATATCTAGTAATGAAATTGAATTCATAGTTAAAATTCTTCCAAAAAAGAAAACTCGAGACAGAGGTAATTTCACTATAGAATTCTACTAAGCATTTAAGATAAGGGGACACCTCAACTCATTTGATGAGCCACCATTACTCTGATATCAGAAACAAACAAAAACAATACAAGAAAAGAGAATTTCAGATCAATACCTCTTCTGAAGTAGATGCAAAAATCTTCAGCAAAATCTTACCTATTTAACCCAGCAATATATTAAAAGAACAGTACATCATAACCAAGGGGGTTTATCCTCAGGAATGCAAGGATAGTTCAACATTTTAAAATCAATCTATGTAATCCACTACATTAACAGACTAAAGAAAAAACATGATTATGTCAAAAGAGGCAGAGAAATCATCTGACAAAATTCAGCATCCATTCATGATAAAAACTCAGCAAATAAGATATAAAAGGTAATTCTCAATCTGATAAAAAGGCATCTATAAAAACCCTATAACATACATCATATTTAGTGGTAAAAGACTGAATGCTTCCTGCCTATGATTGGGATCAAGACAATAATGCCACTCTCATCACTCCTACTCAGTATCATACTGGAAGTACTAGCAAGTACAGTGAATCAAGAAAAAGAAATAAAAGGCATATAGACTGGGGAGGAATAAATAAAACTATCCATATTCCCAGATGACATGATTGTCTACATAGAAAATCCCAGGTAACCTTCAGAAAAGCACTTAAAATTACTAAGTGAATTTGGCAAGGTCACAGATACAAGGTCAATGTTCACACAACTATATATTTGTACACTAACAATGAACAACTGGAAACTAAAATTTAAAAACAATACCATTTACAATAGCCCCCCCCCATGAAGTACATAGGTATAAATCTAACAAAATATGTTCAGGATTTACATGTGGAATTAAATAAAAATAAAGATACAACTTATCAAAAGGATGCAGCAGAAACAGTGTGTAGAGGGAAATTTGTAGCATTACATACATATATTAGAAAAGAATAAAGATCTAAAATCAGTAACCTAAGGATCCACATTAGAAAACTAAAGAAAGAAGAACAATTTAAGACTAAAGCAAGGAGAAGGAAAGAAATAATAAAAATTGGAGCAGAAATCAGTGAAATTAAAAACAAGAAATTAAGGGCTTCCCTGGTGGCCCAGTGGTTGAGAGTCCGCCTGCTGATGCAGGAGACACGGGTTCGTGCCCCGGTCTGGGAGGATCCCACATGCCGTGGAGTGGCTGGGCCCGTGAGCCATAGCCACTGGGCCTGCGCGTCCAGAGCCTGTGCTCCGCAGTGGGAGAGGCCACACAGTGAGAGGCCCACATACCACACACACACACAAAAAAAACAAAACAAGAAATTAAGAGGGAAAATCAACAAAACCAAATGCTGGTTCTTTGAAAAGATCAATAAAGTTAATAAACCTCTAGCCAGGTTAACCAAGAGAAAAAGAGAAGACATAAGTTGCTAATATCAGAAATGAAAGATGGACCATCAGTACTGATTCCATGGAAATTAAATGGACAATAAATGAATACTATGAACAACTCTATGCCCACATATTTGATACCTTAGATGAAATGGACCTACTCCTATTAAGATGTAAACTACCAAAACTTACAAAAGGAAAAATAGGTATGCTGAATAATCCTATCAGAAAAACTGTCAACAATTAATAATCTTTTAAAAGAAAGCACCAGATGCAGATAATTTCACTGGTGAATTCTACCAAATATTTAAGGAAGAAATTATACCAATTTCCAAAATATATTCCAGAAAATAGGAGCAAAGGAAATACTTCCTAGTTCATTCTAGGAGGCCAGCATTGTCCTAATACTAAAACCAGCAAAAGACACTAGAAGAACAGAAAGCTACAGACCAGTATCTCTCATGAACATAGATGCAAAAATCCTGAACAAAATATTAACAAGTTGAATTCAACAATGTGTAAAAAAAGTATACGTCATGACCAAATGGGATTTATTCCAGGAATGCAAGGTTGGTTCAATGTTCAAAATTAAATCAATATAATCTATAACATCAGCAGGCTAAAAAAGTAAAAGCATATGATTATATCAATAAATGCAGAAAAAGCATTTGACAAATCCAGAACCCATTTGTAATAAAAACTCTCAGCAAACTAGAAATAGAGGGAAACTTCTGCAACTTGATAAAGAACATCTACAAGGTATCCACAGCTACTATCATACTTGAGACTGGACTTAAGTATGGACACTTTCTGCCCAAATCAGGAACAAGGCAAGGATGTTTTCTCTCACAACTCCTATTCAACATCCTACTGAAAGTCCTAGGTAGTGCAAGAAGACAAGAATAAGAAATAAATGTATATAGATTGGAAAGGAAGACATTCTTTGCATCTGACATGATTACCTATGCATAAAATCCCAAGGAATCTACCAAAAAATCTCCTGGTAGTAATAAGCAAGCATAGCAGAGTCATAGGATAGAAAGCTGATATACAAAAGACAATTGCAGAGCTTCCCTGGTGGTGCAGTGGTTGAGAGTCCGCCTGCCGATGCAGGGAACACGGGTTCGGGCCGCGGTTCGGGAAGATCCCACATGCCGCGGAGCGGCTGGGCCCGTGGGCCATGGCCGCTGAGCCTGTGCTCCGCAACGGGAGAGGCCACAACAGTGAGAGGCCCGCGTACCGCAAAAAAAAAAAAAAAAAAAAAAGGACAATTGCAGTCCCATATACCAGCAATGGTCAGCTAGAATTTTAAATTTAAAGATAATTAGCATTTATAATAGCACTAAAATATATTAAATACTTAAATATAAATCTCTAAAAAATGGATAGGATCTATATGTGGAAAACTGCTAATGAAAGAACTCTTCTCAAGAAGAACTAAATAATGGAGAGACACATGTTCATATATTGGCAGACTCAGTATAGTTAAAATGTCAATTCTCCCCCAATTCGTCTTTATATTTTAAGCAATCCCAATGAAAATTCCATTAGGATTCTTTATACATATAGACAGGCTGATTCTAAAATTTTTATGGAAAGGTAAAAGAAGTAGAATAACCAAAACAATTTTTACAAACAACAAATTTGAAGGACTCACACTACCCAATATTAAAACATACTCCAAGGCTACAATAATCAAGACAGATTGATATTGACCAAAAGGATAGATGAAGGATAGACATATAGATCAATGGGAAAAATATTCCTGAAATAGACCCATATAAATGTGGTCGACTGACTTTTGACAAAGTTGCAAAGGCAATTCAGTAGAGAAAGGACAGTCTTCAACAAATGGTGCTGGAGCGATTACACATCCATATAAAGAAAAAAAAAATGAACCTTGACCTGTATTTTACACTGTATACAAAAAACAAAACAAAAACAAAAACCCTCAAAATGGATCAAATACCCAAACTCTTAGAAGAAAACATAGGAAAAACTCCCTGTGGCCTTAGATTACACAAAGACTTCTTAGATATGACACAAAAAGCACCCTAAAAGTCCATAAAAGAAAAAGTTTAAAAAATGAACATCTCCCAAATTTAAAAATTTTGCACTGTGAAAGATACTATAAAGTAAATGAAAAGACAGGCCAGAGACTGAGAAAAATATTTGAAAGTCACATATCTGACAAAAGACTTATATCTCAAAACTCTGTAAGAAAATAAACAACCCAATTTTTAAAACTGGGCAAAAGATTTGAATAGACATTTCACCAAAGAAGATACATGGATGACAAATAATCACATGAAAAGATGCTCAACATCATTAATCATTAAAGATATGCAAATTAAAGCTAACATGAGATACCATTATACCCCTCTATCAGAGTGGCTAAAATAAAAAATACTGATGATACCTAGTGCCAGTGAGGCTGCAAAGCAACTGAAACTCTCATATGTTGCTGGTGGGAATGCAAAATGACACAGCCACTCTGAAAAACAGTTTGGCAAAATCTTATAAATTTAAATATACACTTACCATATGACCCAGCATTCCCACTCCTAGGTATTTACTCTAGAGAAATGAAACTTATGTTCACACAAAAACCTGTACATGAACATTTATAGCAACATTATTTGTAGTCACCAAAATCTGGAAGCAACCCAAATATCCCTCATTAAGTGAATGGATAAACATACTGTTGTAGTCAGCAATAAAAAGGAACAAACTATTGATAGTTGCAACAACATGAATGAATCCTCAAATACATTATGCTAATTAGAAGAAATCAGTCTCCAAAGGTTACGTACTATATGATTCCATTTATATGGTATTCTCTAAAAGGCAAAATTATAGGAACATAGAATCCCTCAGTGGTTGCCAGGGATTGTGCATAGAAGGAGTGTTGGAATGCAGAGTTAGCAAAAGGGAATGTTGAGGGGTGTTGGAATTTTTCTATATCCTGTTAGTGGTGGTTAAAAAATCTATGCCTGTGTTAAAAATATAAAGTGAATTTTTCTATATGCAACTTAAAATAATACAAAATAATAAGTCTGAGCTACTGACATTTTAATAAATTCAATAAAGATAATTTTAAAAGAAACTCAAGAAAAGCAGGAAAAAGGCATCATGGGAGCATGTAAAACCATGTGGTTGGCCCCAGTCGCCTCTTAAAGAGAAAAGGTCCGTTTCCTTTTGGTTAATATGTCTTCCTTATTTTCAGGTAATAACAATTATAAAGTTCTAACATTGCTGCTACTTACTTAGATGTGTTCATAAATGAAGGCTACAGGCTTATAAAGTCACGTCTAAAAACTGAATCAACTCCAAGCGAATTAACTCTATTGCACTGCCAATCTAATTTATTGTATAGAAACCCATCATTCGGTTGACCCTAAAACCCTTGAGTCAAAAAATGGCAAATTCAGAGGCCATGTATAAACTTGACCTAGGATTAAAGAAAAATTGTTCTGCCAGATAATGTCTCAATTTTTTTCATATTTGTAATGGTAATGATATTTTTTGTTCCTGTAGTCTTGATTTCAATTTCTGAAAGTAACCAAACATTGTGGTTTTTTTAAAGGGTTTCCAAGCAAATAAATGAATTCTTCCCAATCCAGAGGATGAAAATATTTGTAGTGAATCCAGTTTGAATAACGTAGTGGCCTTGTTTTTGCACTTAGCAAAGACGGTTTCATCAATCACAGGAAATGACACTTCTGACAGAAAGAAAATAAGATGTAAATTAACTAGAGGAGAGAACAGAGCAGTGACTATTCCATTTGGAGTAAGAAAGGCTCAGGAAAGCAAACTGTCATGCAGGAGTTATGATCCTATTGCAGTTTCATCACCTAATTTCCAAATAACTTGCAGCCTTCCTTCCAATTATGAAATCTGCATTATTTGACTTGTTAGAACTGGCCTACAGGGGAGAGAATTATTTGGCAAAGGCTGAAAGGGAGCAACCCTTTAGGAACTTGGTGCTTCTCCTTAAAGAAGTACTGTCCAATAGAAATATAACATTAGCTACTTATGTAATTTAAAATTTTCTTGTAGTTGCAGTAAAAAGTCAAAAGAAACAGGTGGAATTAATTTTAATATATTTTACTTAACCCAATATCTCCAAAAGAGTATTATTTCAACATGTAATCAATATCAAAATTAATGAGAGTTTACATTATTTTTCATACTAAGTCTTAAAATCCATTATATATTTTACACTTGTGGTATATCTTAGTTAAGAGTAGCCACATTTCAAGTACTCAATAGCCACAGGTAGCTAATGGCTACCATATTGAACAGTACAGCTCTAAAGAGTTTTTATATCCATGGAAAATGTGAGACAGGATCATCTGCTTCAATCGGTCTTTGCAACTAAGAATAGATATTTTAGAAAAGAAGTAAAATTGGAAGAAAGTTGGCCAAACTGGAGAAGATGATAAAATATATGATTGGGCTTTAGGACAATTAATGTTATCGGTTAACCTTATTAAGGGTCACAACAAATAATAGGCCATGTGTTGTTTCCTTTGAGAAAAACCTAAAAATTCCCTTGCACCATGAACCTTTCCTGATTAGACCCATCTCTCTGTACACCAACTGATCACTTGACTTTTGTCTCTACCTCTTCTTCATTTTCTGCCCTGCCCCATCCATGACAATGGAAATTGCATAGGCTGTGAAAGAAAAGGACTAAGAATTGCCCCTCCAGGTTCAGCCCCTGCCTAATGTCTCTTGCCCTCATTATCCCTGTCCCTGGCCCTGAAAGTGCCTATACATAGAGGTAGTCAATGGAATAGAGGCAGGATATAATACAACAGAAGTCAGCACATCCATGGGTGGAACCTAGAATTAACATCACTGATAGGCATTTCCCTGCCTCCCATGTACGCCCAGTCCATGGCACTGACCTTCTACCCAGAATTCTTTTCTGAACACTCCAGAATAACTCAGTGTCTAATTATTTCCACCGCCATTATTTATCATCTAGAGTAGCCTCTCCCTTGATGCTGATTATTGCCTAAAGCATGCCCAAACTTGCTCTACCTGTCAGCTCCTGGGATCAGCCTGCCTACGTGTTCTTGATGGTATTATTCTCTGAAGCTGGTTCAGTTTGCCACACTTCTGTTTCTTCCTCTTGGAGGTCCCAATCCCCCAACTCCACACCAGCCTTGAGCTCACTAACAATATGAAAACTTACTAGACATATTACATTGAACAAATAAGTTAGCCTCAATATCCTCGTTTGCAAACCGGAAGTTAACCTTACAGGGTTATTATGAGTATCAATGAGGAAATACATGAGGAAATGCTTTGTAAACTATAAAAAACGAAGTAAGTGTTAGTTATTAAGTTTCCTTATTACTTACTATCCTCACGTCATTGTACTCATGTAACAAACAACCACCAATGTTGTAGAATACAGCACTTACATTCCAAAAATGTATATAACTCACCTTGAATGGGAGTGTAGGGTTTTATTTAACTAATTACTGTATAGGGAATCTTAAACAGTCTAACAGAGAGGCAGAAGCAAGATGGGAAACAAGATTATTGGGGTCAAGGTCACCATATATGACTTTCATACTTGGGTATTTCTCCTTTTGAAATGTCCCTTTCATAATCTTTCTTGGTCAAGTTTATGTTCTGTAGTTAATGCTTCGACGGCAAACCTAACAGAAAATGTGAAAATTATGTTTTTATTCTTGGGAAAACTTTGGAGCAACCTGAGTTATAGTCAACATTGTAAAAAATTAGTTTCTTCTATAATTTCCAGAGAAAGAAATGCCAGAAAGCACAGATTATTTGGATAGTGAGACAAGAGATTTATAAGTCACTTCATCAAATAAAAACTGTAAGAAGTCAGATTTAGAGTTGCTGTCATAGCAGCCCCATTCCATCCCAAACCCTACAAGTCTAGCCAGAAACTCACTTGTGCTTCTGATAGTACAAGACTTGAAAGAAGAAACTATTTCAACTCGTTTTAGAAGCAACTGATCTAGACACCAGCAGAGAAGTTAAAACCAGCTTAACTCATGGGATTCCTAAACTCATCGTATTTTACTAGAGAAAAGTATAAGGAGATTTACTGGCCTCATGTGTGATATGTACAAGACTCAGTCATCGAGCATGCTGGGACTTTGAGGATGGTTCAACAATGGAAAGGGATTAGCTATTCTTAAGGACAAAGCCTGGACTGGGAACACTAACTCAGCAGTGAAGACCACTGAGCTAGCCAACAGGCAAATCACCTTTACCTATGGCAGTACAGCAGACTGGCCCAACGTAAACTAGTGTACCTCATAAATGGGGTCTGTTCAAGAATGCAGCCAAGGTGAGGCATGTAGTCATGTTGCATTAGTCAGATCCTGGCAGGAAAAATTCACCCCAAGTGGCTCAAATGAAGAGCCTTTAATTAAGGTCTACTTACAAAATTGTGAGAATTAGGGAACAAACAAAGGACGTTGAGTCTCCCAGAGACTAGCAACAGCAGGAAGCCACTACCACCCTCAGACCTCCAGCTCAGGAGAGCTGAAGCCTCGGAGGAGAGGCCTTCTTAGTTGTAGCTATAGCCCAGGAGAGATGCCGCTGGTTCCAGAGCTGAGCTCTGATGGAATGCCAGAGCCTCCATCTGTTGGCCTAACTTAGGGGTCAGCAAACATTTTCTAGATAGTAAATATTCCAGATAGTAAATATTTTAGGCTTTGTGAGCCATACAGTCTATGTTACAACTACTCAACTCTGCCATCGTATCATGAAAATATCCATAGATAATATGTAAACAAATGAGCATGGCTGTGTTTTGATAAAAACTTTATCCACAAAAACAGGCAGTGGACTGGACCCATGGGCCAAAATCCAACCCCAAGGGGGCCCAGGTGAAGCGGCCCACCAGAGTCAGCCTCCTATAACACAGAACAGGGCAGACAAGTGGGGAGAGAATGGACCTAGACTCAGGGGAAAGACACTAACAGAGAATAACAGGCACACAATTCTTCAGGTGGCCCGTTTGGGGCACAGCAAGAATCCAGTTCCAGCATGGAATATGGAGAGTAATGTCCACTGCCAAAGGCAGAGAAGGTGAACCTAGGGGGATGGGGCCCAGGAGCAGAGGCTTCAGTCAAGGAAGCTGGAGCTCAGAATGGCATCCAGACCTAGAACAGGAAAGCAGCCCACAAATCAGGAATCAAGCCAGAAACTCAGCCACCCACCTGAGGCCACCTGAGGTATCTGACAAGGAAGGCTGCAGCAGAGTGAGCCCGGGGGTGCCTGGAGTTTATGCCAGGCTAGTGTTTCTGAATTCCTAATAGCTATTAATCTTTGGGATTCTGCAACGAGAAATCAGAATTTCGGGGTATTCTCAAGAATTCTCGAAATCAAAATCTATTTTTAAAATACTTGCAACATTCCTCATATTCTTTACTCATTATTGCTGATATCTGAAAATAAATATTTAATAACTAAGAAATATTAAGTTTTGTAATATTTACAAGGACTATGGCCAATAGCAGGTATTCAAACTGGAAAATGCCAGCAAACATTATTGGGTAGTATTCAAATAGCATAACATTTCTGTCTCTTAACAAAGTTAACAGTACTACGTAGAATCACATGTCAAAACTGTCAAGTTAAGGACTTATTTTGCTCCCCAAACTTGTTATTTCTTGGACCACAATTCATAGGATTTGTTTAAAGAATGCATGTTTAAACTATGCATATAGACTGACTAATATTTATTTCATTCGCAAGCATTACTCACTGCAGGCAGCAGATAGGGCCACAAACACACACTTATTAGGTGACAACAGCTGCAAACAAGACTGATTAGATCATGACTATTTTCTACATGGTCCTGCCCCAAAAATGTCAACCTAAACCTCCCACTCGGTGTGTCAGCATTTCCTGCTCTCGCCTTCCATTCGATGTCAGTGGATTCCTTCCAAACAGTAGCATCTCTTTGTTGATTGTTAAACTTTAATTCCTGCAGGAGAATTATAATATGTTTTCTCATTTTCCTAACTTCTCTACTGAGTTTTCTGAAGATTCTAGATTTGAAAAATATATTTCTTGGGAAATGTTAGAAAAGAATTCCCACAAGGAAACTCAACTATGCCCAGCATATACTGAGCTAATGATTACTCTACTTGTTTCCATCCTGCCTGCCCAAGGGACAGGTCTGAATGACTGCCAGGCTGGGCCTCCTGGATTTAGGATCAGGTAAGAGGTTTAAGATCCCTCTGTCCCTGTGGGGTTAGAGAGCAGCTACATAAGAATCTGAATCAGGTTTATTTCAGGGCTAATCAGACTATGGGTCTTAGACCTCTTGATCTACAGAAGCCCCTGAAAGGAGGACTATAGACTGTTCAGCTTTCCAACAGTCATAATATCATAAATTTGAACAAAAATTCCCATGAGGTTTAGTGCTAAGAAAGAAGAACCCTGACCAGGACTTCTTGCTACAAAAATGGCTTACCAGATCCCAAATATATGTTCAGTTCAACAGCATTAGGAAAATGGTGACCTTATAAGAATAGAATCATTTGTATTTTTAATTTCTGAATGGAAAATGGATGCTTTATTGTTGAAGAGCCAGCTGTATGTACTAGTTTAACGTGGTTCCATCTTTCCACCAATACCCTTCTCCTACCTCCTAGTACTTCTTTCAGTAGGACCTCAGACACTCCAGGTTGCCTTTTCAATCATACATTTATGTATTCATTCAACAAATGGTTATGGAGTATTTATTACATGCCAGGCACCCCACTGGTCTCTGAAGATAAACTATGTGCAATCCTGCTTTCATGAAGCTTATGGTATAAATAGTAGAGGAGATAAACAGAATAATTAGTCCAAAATCTACACCCCTAAAAAGTATAAATTACAGACTATGAAACATGCTATAAGAAGTAACGAGGTATATAATAGGGATTGCCTCAAGAACAGGAACAGTAGACACAAAGGTAAGAAGCGAGAAAGTGCTCTGTGAGTTTTGAGGAAGTGGAAAAATCAAGTATGACTGGAGTATGGGTATGGTAGATGTGGAGAAAGGCCACCAAGAACCCACTCCAGGAAAGGACTTGCCCCAGCTGTCTGCTCCTCCAGGATCTGCCAGGGCTCCAGAGACACACTTTGCCAGACTTCATACCTGGAGTCATGCCCAAGCTCATTCTAGGTAGGATGTCAAGGCCAGAGGCTTGACAAGTTTGGTGAGCAGAACTCACTCTGGAGCTCCCCACTGGGTTGGCTGAGCCTTTGTTGAGACTGCTTCGAAGTTTGACTTCTTCCTCTGCCCTATGCTGCTTCTTCCTCATTTCCTTTCACAGATATTGGTGTTTATTTGTAAACACTGTGTATCCCAAACTTTGTCTCAGTGTCTGTCCCTGGAAAACTCAGAAGGAGGGAAGTATGATGTGTCAGCAGGAGCCAGGTCATACAAATCTTGTTAAAGATTTGGGTCTTTATTCTAAGAGCCATTGAAAACCATCAAGAGTTTTAAGCAGACAAAGGTCATGATTTGGTTCACATATTGAAAAACTGACTTTGGTTGCTATATACAGGTTCAGTTGGAAGAGAAGTAAGAGTACATGGTAGGGAAGGAAAATTATGACTTCAACATTGGACACATTGAGTTTGAGGTGCCTTTGTGCCATCCAAGTAGAGGTCTTGAATGGGATTTGGATCTGGTCTGAAGTCCAGAGAAGTCTGGCTTAGAGATCAGCAAAGTGCCTGTGCTCCCAAAATGCTTACCTTCCAACTTCAACTAAAGTTGAAAAATAAAAAGTTGAAATGAGCAGCAGGATAGGAGGAAGAAAGATGGTAAGAGAGAAGTACTTCCCATCCCTGCCTTAGAATTCACCCTCTCTTACAGCTTCCTTCCTTCACCTGTGAACCCACAAACTCTCCAAAATTAAGATTCAAGATGTTTTTTAATGTAGAAAGGGGGTCTAATACAAGAAGCAGAATAAGGCAAGATAACAGTCGTTTCTCTAACCAAGAATTTTTGCAAAAAAAGGATTCTTGCTAGTTGGATGTTGGATATTTGGGGAACTTCCTGTGTAAATAAATTCTTAAAATAAATTAGAAGGGGCTTCCCTGGTGGCACAGTGGTTAAGAATCCGTCTGCCAATGCAGGGCATGTGGGTTCGAGCCCTGGTCCAGGAAGATCCCACATGCCACGGAAAAGCTACGCCCATGCGCCACAACTACTGAGCCGGTGCTCTAGAGCCCGCGAGCCACAACTACTGAACCCGCATGCCACAAGTACTGAAGCCTGTGTGCCTAGAGCCCGTGTTCCGCAATGAGAGAAGCCACCACAGAAGCCCGTGCACCGCAACAAAGCGTAGCCCCCCGCTCGCCGCAACTAGAGAAAGCCGGCGCACTGCAACGAAGACCCAACGCAGTCATAAATAAATAAATAAAAATTTAAAAATACATTAATCATAAATAAATAAATAAGAAGCCAAAACTAATATTCAAGATGCCATTGGAAGTACTCTTCTCTGTCCCTTAAAGGATCTGGACTCTGTGAGGTCCTCTTGAGCTTCCTGTATGTTTCTCTGAGGTTCTGAGGCACCCAGAGCTATCAGGCCCCCTACACTGGGCCTGTCAGAGACGTGGCTGGATCAGGCAGAGGGAAGCTGCAAAGGTCAGCCTGACAACCTTGAACATGCAGTAGAGGCTTGATCCTCCACAGCCAACCATTTGGGTGGCCTTCATTAACACGTGGCTCTATCAGCACCCAGGTCAATTTAAGGTCATGTTAAGGCAGCACCTATAATCTCTTGAAGTATGTCTTCAAAAAACGACCAGATTTCTCACCTACGCATTGGCAATTTTTTTCTCCCTGAGTCCAACGTTATGGGAAGCCTCTAACTTCTGAAATTCTTAACGGGAGTGTCAAATCTTATAGCAACGACTCGCAAAGTAACTTTTTGCTAACACAAAGCAGCGATCCAGAGTTAGGAAAGCTATAGGCCTTCCCACCAGGGAGCATACTGTATCTCTCACTATCAGAGACAAAAGGGCACACACAACACAGACCTCCCAGGTATCTTCCGCCAGGTCTCCTATTTTCAACGACCCACCCTGATTCTATTAAACCTCCTAATAATATCTCCCTGTGCCATCACAGCAGTTCAATTGTGATTCCTGAGTTCTCTCTTTCTTTAAAAATCTGAGCAATACAGACGCTCTATTCTCAAATGAAAAAGAATTAAGAAAAATACCCATCAATTTTACAGTTTGCTTCTGAATTAACTTTGGGAGGACTCATTTTTCTTGGCCCATACATTTCTTCATAATCAGAGCAATCAAACAGTCTTTGATTTGGCGAATGAGTTGATGAAAAAAGCCAAATCAACCATTTTTTCAATTTGATGTTTTTCATCCTACTGAAATTGCTTTTTTTGTGAGATTTCAGAAAGGGAAATACAGTGGTGTTTTACTTAAAATGAATTACCTGTACCCTTAACCACAACGGGGATAATTACCACATCTTTCAACTCCTAAGGACTATAAGCTTTTTTGGCTTGTAAGCTTCAAGGACACTCTAACCACAATATATAGTTTGAATATAATATTCCTTTGAATCTCATTTCCCAATCTACTTTATAAATTACAGTTTTTCCTCTTTTAGACTATTCATAAATATTATCCCTGGGGCTTAAAAGTTCTTGTTCAGTCTTATCTTAAAGTTGCATTTTGGGCAGTGTTATCTATGTTGGTTGTGGTATAATTATATTTAGGAGTGTGAGAGAAGCTTGTGGTCCCTTAAAATAATTAGATTTATTTTTTCTCTTAAAGTCCAAAATTAGTTTACAAATTGACAACTTCCCACCTAATCGGTTCTTAATAACTAACAAGATTCTAGTGTTTCGGATGATTTTGTCAGTGAACCAAATCCTTTCAAAAATTGAAAATATTAAATATAGCAATGCAAAGTTATTGTATCTATCTGCATATTGTATTCTTTGTGTTTTGATTTGCTTTAAAATTTTTACTACAGTAAAAGTCTCAGTGTTGTGTTTCGTTTCTAGATGGTTCCTGGAAAAATCACCAAAGAATCAGAATCAGCATTATTTTCAGAGACCACTGGCCAGTGATGCTAATGACCCCTAGGAAGTTTCTGCAGGAAAAGTATCATACTTTCTCAGGGCTTTCTCTCATGTCTGTCAGTGGCAGAGATCACTCCTATGCTCTTCTGTTCATCCTCCATTAAAGAGAATTTAGGAAGGAGATTTTCGTAAACCACAGTGGCCTAATCTGAAGACCCTTTGGGCTGTAAGCAATGGAACAGAACATAACACCAAAGCAGCATTCACTGAGCTGAGCTGAGTGGAACTCTCAGAGTGGGTGCTTATGGGAGAATAGGCTGACGACGGCCTCACTCTGGAACAGCTGCTGCAAAGGGTATAGCCTCACCTCCAGGGAAAGTGGGAACAAGGAGAATGGGGTGGGTATGGAGCAAAGAGCAAGGACCATGTCACACAGAGGCAAGATTAATATCGCGCTGGTGGCTTGAGCTAGAAATACGCAGCAGCACAAAGAGTGTGTATACCCAAGGTCTTTAAACAGAGCAGGTGGTACGTCAGTGACTCATGCCCTGAAGGACATCAGGTAACCTGGGGAAGGACCAACATCAAGTCTCCCCCTTGCAAGGTCTACTTACATAGATAGAACTTACAAATATAGAGTAGGTCATTGTGGAAGTTTTATTTTTATGGCCACACATTTTGTGACACTCTACCTATCAAAGGGCAGGATCTATATCTTCTCTTCTTGAACCTAAGCAGGCTTGTGACTCACCTGTACACAACAGTATACAGTAGAAGTGATGTGCGACTCCTGAGGCTATGTCAGAAAAGGAAAGGCAGCTTCTAATTTAGAATGCAAATTGAATTAGGCCTGATCATTTTTGTTTTGGTCTCCTTTGTGATTTTACCATTTTCTTCCCGCCTGCAGTAAAATCTATGCAGCGTCTTCCTCTTGTATTTGAAGGAGCTGAGCTCTTTGCTAATAAAGCAGACCTAGTCCTCACAATGGCCTGCCTCCTTTCTCCTTCAGTTGCCCTGGTGGATTAGTCAAGACCCTGTCATTCTAAGGTAATAGAAACCTAACTCAAACTAGTTTAAGAAGGAAAAGAGGAGGGGATTTATTGGTCTAGTACCTGGCAAATCCAGGGGTAGAGTTAGCTTTAGCTGAGCTACATCCACAAGTTCAGACAATATTTTCAGGTCTTTGCCTGTCGGTATGTCTGTTTCTCTCTTATTCATACTCATTCTCTCTCTCTCTCTCCCTCCTCCCTTCCCTCCTTCTCTCCCTCCCTCCTGCTTCTTCACCATACTTCTTTCATTACCAGAATTCATCTTCAGTTGTCACTGGATATCATCAAAATAGCCACTAGCAGCTCTACCCTCAGATCCTGACAGTTCAGCCATCAGCGTAGAAATAATAATCTCTCCTTAAACTTCTGGAAGAAAAATTCCCAGGAAAGACTCTTATTGCCCTAGCTAAGGCCCTGGATTGAGACTGAACCAATCACCGTAGCCAAGGAGATGGACTGGTCCCCAGCACATGTGCACCCCTGTAGCCAGGATTAGGCCCATCCAAGCCACATGGACTGGTTTCCCTTGGGTCAGGCAGGAGTACACCCTTGATTCAATCCACTTCATGATGAGGAGAGAGGAAGGGCAGAGTGATGCTCTATTAGGGTTGACCACTTATGATTCTGGTAGAGGGATGGTATAATTTAAGTTGGATAGGAAAGTTAGAAAAGGCAATATTTTTCTCACAGGAACATTTTCAGAGCAAACATGGGAAAGGGAACTGGACACACAAAATAACAAGCTCCTTGGACCTCATTCATCTTTGGAAATCCTTGATCCCCAGCTGCAGGCCCAGACACTCCTTAGATATTTGGACTGATCTTGCTCTCCATTAGAAAGATTTAAACTGTCCTTGTTTTCAGGTGACTCAGCTTTAAGACAACCTTGTAAAGACTGTATTCTGACATGACTCCTCAGTTCTATTGCTCATAATTCTGCCTAATTTGAAGAAACAACATAATATCCCAGTTTCTCCAAGAGAGGCCAATGATAGCCAGTCCTCCCACAGATAGAAATGACAGCCAGGAAACTCAGTCCAGACCAGAGCCCTGCTACCTACTCCCATAGCTTCTGCCTTGTAGAAGCTGAATCTAGAGAGCTGCTGAAAGCCAAGGAATTCTCTCTGCACTTGTATGTTCCACCCCCTATTTCACTCTGTACACTGGCTTCCTTTACTCACTCAGCTGTGGCCCAAAATTAAAAACCAAGCCGTAAGTCTACATAAGCTTTCAGCTCAAGCATTGGTCTTCAATCAAGTTAGTTGAAAACTTGACAAAGCATGAACCATTTATTCTCATGGATCTGTATGTCAGCTGGATGTTAGCTGACCTTAACCAGCTGAGGTCGGTGGCTCTGCTTCACATGTACACATTTTTTTTTTTTTTGGCTGGGTTGGGTCTTCGTTGCTGCGCGCGGGCTTTCTCTAGTTGTGGCGAGTGAGGGCTACTCTTCGTTGCAGTGCGTGGGCTTCTCATTGCAGTGGCTTCTCTTGTTGCGGAGCACGGGCTCTAGGCACGTGGGCTTCATTAGTTGTGGTACGTGGGCTCAGTAGTTGTGGTGCATGGGCTCAGCTGCTCCGTGGCATGTGGGATCTTCCCAGACCAGGGCTCGAACCCGTGTCCCCTACATTGGCAGGAGGATTCTTAACCACTGTGCCACCAGGGAAGTCCCACATGTACACATTCTAAGACCCAGGCTGTAAGAGCAGAAGCTGTCCAGGAGCAGTTCTTCTCAAGGGATGACAGGGGTACAAGAGGATTAGCAGAAACACACAAGGCTTCTTAAAGCCTAGGCTCAGAATGGCACCGTGGTACTTCCTTCTATATGCCACTGGCCAACACAAGTCATGTTTTGGCAAGCCCAAAGTCAGGGATGGGAAAGTACTCTCTGGCCATAATGAGATCATTTCTAATAACTGATTCATCATCATTCATTCATCATTTCTAACAAGTGAATCTTTTGATTCAGTTATTAGAAAACCTGATTGGCCTAGCCCTGCTTTATAGGGTCAGGATCAAAGTATCCAATTTTAGTCAGTAGCTGCAATCAAGGGGAGATAGGAGCATCCTGTGGAAGGAGGTCAAAGGCTGTGTGCGGGGCAGTTCAATTAGAATGCAAGGTGGTCATGGGAAGAGCACTGAGTGACATGACTGGTATGGTATTTTCTACTTCTCCAATGGACAAAACTCTACTCCACAAGATAGACAGTGTGTGTTTGAGCTACCACAGGTTCTCTTATATCTCAGAAGGGTCACATTCACTATAATTTCACCTTATTTACTTCTAAATTTATCTTAGGTCATTCTTTGAGAAGTTGATTATACTCATCCTCTCTCTCTCATAGACTCATTGAAACAATCTCATGAAATTCTAATACAGATATGCTTTGAATAACTAACAACAATAAACCAATGAGTATTGTTACTTATCACTCCCAGCTAAAGATTCCATCTCTGGTTAAGATTCTAGGGCTGGTTTTCCCTCTTTGATGCCTATTTTACTTACTAATGGTCCCAAAGCCCAAGAGTAGTGATGCTGGATAAAAACATAGTATATATAGGGTTTGGTACTATTCACAGTTTCAGGCAACCACCAGGGGTCTTGGAGTGCATCCCCCATAGATAGGAGGGGACTACTGTATTACCCAAAGCAATCTACATAGTCAATAATACCTGTATCAAAATTCTAACAGTTCTTTTTTGCAAAAATCAAAAATCCAATCTTCAAATTCATATGGAATTTCAAGAAGCCCCAAATAACCAAAATGATATTGAAAAATAACAAAGTTGGAGGACTCACACTTCCTGGTTTCAAAACTTACTACAAACAACAGAAATCAAGACAGTGTGGTAATGACATAAGAATAGACATATTCAATGAAAAAGAATTTGTAGTCCAGAAACAAACCCATGTATCTATGGTCAACTGATCTTTGACAAGTTTGCCAAGACCATTCAAATGGGGAAAGAATGGTCTCTTCAACAAATTGTGCTGAGGCAACTGGATATCCACAAACAAAAGAATGAAGTTGGACCCCTACCTCACACTATATTGAAAAACGAACTCAAAATGGACTGATGGTCTCTATTTAAGAGCTAATATTTACCACAGGAAAACATAGGGGTAAATATTCATGACCTTCAGCAACCTATAGAATGGGGAAAATATTTATAAATTATATATCTAATAAGGGTTTAATATCCAGAATATATAAAGAATTCTTACAACTCAACAACAAAAATACAAACAACCCAATTTTTTAAATGAGCACATTCAAGAAACTAGATACAAGAAAAACAAACTAAGCACAAAGATAATAAAGGAAATAACAAAGATCAGAGTGGAAATAAATGAAATAGAGACTGAAAAGACAATTGAGAAGACTGATGAACTTAACTGATTTTTGAAAATATAAACAAAACAGATAAACTATTAGCTAGACTTACCAGGAAAAAAGAGAGAAGACTCAAATAAATAAGATTAGAAAGGAAAGAGGAAGCATTACACAAATACAAAGAATCATGAGATTACTATGAACAATTATACAGCAATAAATTGGACAACATAGAAGAAATGGATAAATTCCTAGAAACACACAACCTATCAAGAATGAATTATGAAGAAATAGAAAATCTGAACAGACCAGTTACTAGTAAGGAGACTGAATCAGTAATCAAAAAATTCCCAACAAAGAAAAGCCCAGGACCTGATGGTCTCAATCGTGAATTCTACCAAACATTTAAAAAGATCTAATACCAATCCTTCTCCAACTCTTCCAAAAGAAATAGAAGAGGAGAGAACATTTCTAAACTTACTTTATAAGGCCAACATTACCCTGATACAAAAGCCAGAAAAGGACCCTACAAGAAAAGAAAATTAGAGGCCAATATCCCTGATGAATATAGATGCAAAAATTCTCCACAAAGTATTAGCAAACCAAATTCAACAATACATTAAAAGTATAATATGCTATGATCAAATGAGATTTATTCCAGGGATGCAAGGATGGTTCAACATCCACAACTTAATTAATATTATACAACATATTAACAAAATTAAGGATAAAAATCATGTGATCATTTTAATAGATGCAGAATAATCATCTGACAAAATTCAAAATACTTTCATGTTAAGAACTCTCAAAAAAAAACCCTTGGGTATACAGAAAACATACCTCAACATAATAAACGCCATATATGACAAGCCCACAGCTGACATCATACTCATGGTGAAAAGCTGAAAGTGTTTTCTCTAAGATCAGGAACACGACAAGGATGCCCACTCTCACCATTTTTATTCAACATAATACTGGAAGACTTAGCCAGAGCAATTAGGCAAGGAAAACTAATAAAAAGCACCCAAATCAGAAAGGAAGAAATAAAACTGGCATTATTTTCAGACAGCATATATTATAAATAGAAAGCCCTAAGGACTCCACTAAAAAAAACTGTTAGAATAAATGAATTCAGTAAAGTTGCAAGATACAAAATCAGTTTACAAGAATCAGTTGCATTTTTATACACCAACAACAAACTATCAGAGAAATTAAGAAAACAATTCCATTTACATCAAAAAGATACTTAGAAATAAATTTAACCAAGGAGGGGAAAGATCTGTACACTGAAAACTATAGGACATTGATGAAATTTTAAAAGACACAAATAAATGGAAAGATATTCTATGGTCGCAGATTGGAAAAAATTAATATTGTTAAAATGTCCATACTACCCAAAGCGATGTACAGATTAGTGCAATCCCTATCAAAATTTCAATGTCATTTTTCATATAAATAGAAAAATAATGCTAATATTTGTATGGAACCACAAAAGACCTCAAAGAGCCAAAGCAATATTAAGAAAGCAGAATAAGCTGGAGGCATCATACCTCGTAATTCCAAACTATATTACAAAGCTGTAGTAATCAAAACAGTATGGTACCAACATAAGGACAGACAGATAGATCAATGGAACAGAACAGAGAGCCCAGAAATAAACCCATGCATATATGATCCATTAATTTACAACAAAGGAGCCAAGAATATACATAGTCTTTTTAACAAACTGCATTGGGAAAACTGAATAGCCACGTGCAAAAGAATGAAACTGGACCCCTCTCTTACACCATACACAAAAATCAACTCAAAATGGATTAAAGACTTGAACATAAGACCTGAAACCATAAAACTCTTAGAAGAAAACATAGTGGGTAATCTCCTCAACATTAGCCTTGGCAATGATGTTTTGGATTTCACACCAAAAGCAAAGACAACAAAAGTGAAAATAAACAAGTGGGACTACATCAGAGTAAAAAGCTTCTGCACAGCAAAGAAAACCACCAATAAAATGAAAAGGCAACCTATGGAATGGGAGAAAATATTTGCAAGCCATATATACAATAAGGGGTTAACATCCAAAATATTTAAGGAACTCATACAACTCAATAGTGAAAAAAGAAATAATCCAATTTTAAAATGGGTAAAGGACCTAAATAGGTATTTTTCCAAAGAAGACGTCCAAATGGCCAACAGGTACATGAAAAGGTGCTCAATATCACTAGTTACAAAAGAAATGCAAATCAAAACCACAATGAGATATCACCTCACAGCTACTGGGATGGCTACTGTCAAAAAGACAACAAATAACAAATGCTGACAAGTAATAACAAATGCTGGAGAGGGTGTGGAGAAAAGGGAACCCTTGTGCACTGTTGGTGAGAATGTAAACTGGTACAGCCACTACAGAAAACAGTATGGAGGCTCCTTAAAAAATTAATAGAACTACCATACAATCCAGTAATCCCACCTCTGGATATATATCCAGAGGAAATGAAATCACTATCTTGAAGAGATATCTGCATTTCTATGTTCACTGCAGAATTATTCATAGTAGCCAAGGTATGGAAACAACCTAAGTGTTTGTAGATGAATTAATGGATCAAGAAAATGTGCTATAGGTATATAGACATAGAGATACAGATACAGACACAGAATATGGAATATTATTCAGCCTTTAAAAAGAAGGAAATCTTGTCATTTGTGACAGCATGGATGAATCTGGAGGGCACAATGCTAAGTAAGCCAGACAGAGAAAGACAAATACTGCATGTTATCACTTATATGTGGAATACTGAAAAAGAAAAGGTTGAATTCTTAGAGAGTAGAAAAGTGGTTACAGGGGATGGGAGTAGGAGAGATAGGGAGAGGTTGATAAAAGGGTACAAACTTTCAGTTATAAGATGAATAATGTCTCCTGAAACTAAAATAATATTGTAAGTCAATTATACTTCAATTTTAAAAAGTACTTTTGCAGTCATTCATGGAAATACACAGAGTGACAAAAAATTTGAGTTGCCTAAAATGCACTTTCCCAGCTGAGGTCAAACAAGGCAACACTTACTCTGTCTTCTTGTTTTAGCTTTCATACTATAAACAAGTGTCCTTTTCACACTCTGTCTAGTGCTACATTTTCTGCATTTTTGTGCTTTTTGTTGGTGATTTTTCTGTTTAAAAAGATCCTCAAGCATAGTGCTGAAGTGCTGTCTATCATTTCTAAGCACACGAAGGTTGTGACGTCCTTTATGGAGAAAATACATGTATTCA
Source organism: Aethalodelphis obliquidens (assembly GCF_003676395.1). Lineage (NCBI taxonomy): Eukaryota > Metazoa > Chordata > Mammalia > Artiodactyla > Delphinidae > Aethalodelphis > Aethalodelphis obliquidens. Next base: position 4,354,727 of record NW_020838015.1, on the reverse strand, counting down.
ATAACCTTCATTCAGGCATGAGTTATAGTGCTTTTGGCTGTGAGTTCAATGTTAACGAATCAACAATATATATTAAGTGAAGTAACTTTAAGCATAATCTCACGTAAATAAAACAAGGTTGTATTGATTGGTTGATGAATATGTGACCAGTGTGACCAGAGGCTCACAGGAACCTAACTCTGTACTTACCCTAGGGAAAATGGTCCAGTATTCACTAATTCAGTGTCTATGGTGACTTTATAGAATGTAACTACTGTGAAAAATGAGAACCAACTGCCTGTGTGTGTGTATGTGTGTATATTCACTAGTTAATAAAATGTTTCTTTGAATAAAACGTATTCATAGAAAAAAAGATGAATACAATCTGAGGATCTGATGTGTAACATGGTGACTATAGCTGATAACATTATAATAATTGAAATTTGCTAAAGGTGTAGAACTTAAATGTTCTCAACCCCCTAAAAGATAAATATATGATGTGATAAATATGTTAATTAACTTGCTCAGAGGAATCCTTCCACAATGTATATGTGTATCAAATCATCACATTGTACACTTTAAATATCTTAAAATTTTATTCATCAATTATACCTTAATAAAGCTGAGAAAAATTAAGCAAAGGATTTAAGTAGACATTTCTCCAAAAAAGATATGCAAATGGTCAACAAGCACATGAAAAGATGCTCAATATCACTAATTAGGGAAATGCAAATCAAAATCATAATGAGATACCACTTCACGCCCACTAGGATGGCTATTATTTAAAAAATGAAAATAACTGTTGGCGAGGATGTGGAGAAATTGGAACCCTTGTACATTACTGGTGGGAATGTAAAATGGTTCATCCACTGGAAAACATTTTGGTGGTTCCTCAGAAGTTAAACATGGAATTACTATATGACCCAGCAATTCTTTTCCTAGGTGTATACGCAAAAGAGTTGAAGCAAGTATTCAAGCAAATACTTGTACACCAATATTCATAGCAGCACTATTCACTATAGTCAAAAGGTGGTAACAACCTAAATGTCTACCAAGAGATGAACAAAATGTGGTCTACCCATACAATGGAATATTATTCACCCATAAAAGGGCATGAAGTACTGATACATGCTACAACATAGATGCACTTTGAAAACATTATGCTAAGTAAAAGAAACCAGACCCAAAATGTCCCAAATTGTATGATTCCATTCTGAAAAATCTAGAATAGGTAAATTTATAAAGAAAGAAAGAAGAATGGTGGTTGCCAAGGTCTATGGGGAGGGAAAATGGGAAGTGACTGATTAATGGGTAAGGGTTTTATTTTAGAGTGATGAAAATGCTTTGGAATTTGATAGAGGTGGTGGTGGCACAACACTGTGAATGTACTAAACGCCAACTGTAATTTTACACTTGAAAATGTCAGTTTTATGTTATGTGAACTTCACCTCAACCATAAAATAAAGCAATATGTGACCACTAATAACATTTTTTTTTAATGTGGCAGTGTTTGGTCAACTTCTGGGTTTCCACTGAGATTTGATAATGAGCCAAATGGAATAAATATTTCCAGAAGAAGTGCCTCAACTAGTAGTAATGGAACACCAGAAATTACAGGAGGCTCAGGGGGCAGTGCAGGGGGCATCTTGCACTCTAGGAGCACTGTCATCCAAGTGACCCTGCTCTCAAAGAAGTGTTCTCTTAATCTAATCTGTTAATGGCTCTTCTATTCAGTACCAGACATATTGGTACATTGGGAAACTGAGAATGGAGCCCATCCCAGTTTCTCCTTACACAACTTTGCTACTGGTATCTCCCGTCTCCTTGCAAATTCCGTGAGTTAAAACACGCAATCCTTACCAATGGATCCAAGGCTGAGCAACAATGGAGGAGAGCTCTCTTTTCCTCCAGGATGACAAAGGTTTCCTAGTCATTGGAAGAGATTTAAGAGCAATACTGCAAATTCTGGTTAATATTTTCTCAACCTCCACAAAACAGCTGCAGGTGCCAGTCTTATTATATTTTCCAGATTAGACAATGTATGCCTCCTGGATCCTTCTTACTAATGGCCTTCCTCCAACTGCATCACGGGGACATAAATCTGCATCCTTGGATAGTCTCCCAGCCCTTCCAAGCTAGTACTTTCCAGTGTTTCCTAGGGAGATGACATAACTAGCCTCACAGCTTCCTTTTGTGGAAAGAGAATGAGATGCTGACAGAGTGGGAGATACAGGTTACCTTTGAGGTCAGGGCGTAGTGATTTTATAATATATTCAGAAATTTTTTGACACTGCCCTCCTCAGAGGGTGAAGCCTAACTGTCCTCCTCTTGATTGTGGGCTGTACTTAGTGACTCTCACAAACAGAATGTGGTGGGGATGATCATAAAAGGGATCTTCACTTCATTCCTGCTCTCTCTCTTTGATCATCTGCTCCAGGAGAAGCCAACTGCCACATCATGAGGACATTCAGCCAGCTCTGTGAGAGGTCTACGTGCAAGGAACTGAGGCCTATTGCCAACATCCAGCAAGGAATTAAGGCTTCCTACCAATAACCATGTGAAGGAGCCATCTTAGAAGATGATCCTCCAGCCTAGACAACCTTTAAATGACCATAGCCCTGACCAACATCTTGACTACAGCCTCATGGTAAACCCTGAGCCAGAGCTACCAAGCTAAGCAGTTCCTGAATTCTCAACCCTCAAAAACTGCACTAAATAATAAATATTTATACTTTTAAATCACTAAATTTTGGAGTCAGTTGTTATGCAGCAATAGGTAACTATGGGGACTTCCCTGGTGGTGCAGTGGTTAAGCATCCATCCGCCAATGCAGGGGACATGGGTTCGAGCCCTGGTCCGGGAAGATCCCACATGCCACAGAGCAACTAAACCCGTGCGCCACAACTACTGAGCCTGTGCTCTAGAGCCCGTGAGCCACAACTACTGAGCCTGTGTGCCACAACTCCTGAAGCCCGCACGCCTAGAGCCCATGCTCTGCAACAAGAGAAGCCACCACAATGAGAAGCCTGCTCACCGCAACGAAGAGTAGCCCCCACTCACCGCAACTAGAGAAAACCCGCGCACAGCAACAAAGACCCAACACAGCCAAAAATAAATTTAAAATAAATAAATAAGTTTATTTTTAAAAATGTTTAAAAAAAATAGGTAACTATGACACAAAGCTAACTTGTCTTTCCATTTTATAATACCAAATAACAAGTTACTCCAAAATTTAGCGGTGAAAAACAATAGTTATTCTGCTCACAAATCTTTAACCCAGAGAGGGTTTCATGAGGACAGCTCATCTCTGTTCCACTCTGTTCCATGTCTGAGGCCTCAGATGGAAGTCTCAAAAGTTGCGGCTGGAAACTTCTAAAGCCTCATTCAGTCACATATCTGGTGGTTAATGCTGGATATCAACTGGAGACTTAAGCTCCTCTCCACATGGGCCTTTCCATATGGTCTCCCATATGGAACTAGCATGGCTACTTCAGGCTTCCTTGTACAATGGTGGCTGTGTTCCATGAGATGGTGTTGCAAGAATGAGAGAGAGAGAACTAAATGGAACCCGTATTGCCTTTTATAATCTAGCCTTGAAGGTCACACAGTATCACTTCTGCTGCATTCTTTTAGTGAAGGAAATTATAAGGTTTTCCCAGGTTCAAGGGGAGGGAACACAGACCCCATCTCTCAATGGAGAAACAGCAACACTGCATTGTTAGAAGAGTATGTGGGATGTGATGTATATTAGTACAGCCATATTTGGAAAATAAAATCTGCCACACTTGTCCAAGACTAATTCCTGGCAAATTGGCTTCTTAGAAAAGGAGTTAGCCTCCAGCAAAGTTCCATGAAAGCCAGCTACGGCCCAGTAAGGAGCACAATCAACCCTGCTCAATTGCAGGCCTGGGCTCCAGCTCCACAATTATGCCAGGGAAAGAATGAATTCTTTTCTAAAATTAATAGTGAAGTGGTAAATCTTAGCACTACTTTGCAATGTCATGTACCTATAACTGTAAATGCTGGACCCCAGAGCCCTTATACCAGGGGAGGGGCCAGTGCTTCTGCAATTGTATCAGTCGTGATTCAACCAAAGATACAAAAACAATAGGGGATAGATAGATAGATACACATTTATTATAGAAGATTTGTTTTCACTATTGTGGGAACTGGCTAAGCAATTTCTGTAAGATTGTCTCCACATCTGATGTTGGATCCAGAAGTCCACAGGGCAAGCAGTCAGGAAGGAAAGAACATAAGCACGCTGGATCCCCATGAGCACAAGCTGGAAACTGACAAGGATGGACAAAAATTCATATCTATTCTTGTTGCCTCTGAAACCAGGGTATCCTGAAGAAAGCAGGGCCCTTCATCAAAGAGTTAAAAACACATGTAGCCCCACCTATGTTTCACCCCAGTGAGGTAAGTAAGCAGATCAGCAATAACATGTGTTTGCTACAAAATAGCAGCTGCCTCCTTTTTAGTCCTCCAAATCTCTCTGGGAATCCCTCTGTGGCCCGGTCTAGCCAGAAATATAGAAGAAAGGAATTCTGGGAAATGTAATTTAGCCTAGACAAGTTGGCACATTACAAAGCCTTCTCACAAGGCTGATCATGTAGCCTAAAATCCCCACAGGTGAAGTCAGACAGAGAAAGACAAATATCGTATATCACTTATATGTGGACTCAAAGAAAAGATACAAAGAACTTATCTACAAAACAGAAATATAGTTACAGATGTAGAAAACAAACTTATGGTTACCAGGGTGTGGGGGGGAGGGATAAATTGGAAGATTGGGACTGACATATACACACTACTATATATAAAATAGATAATTAATAAGGACCTACTATATAGCCCAAGGAACTCTACTAAATACTCTGTAATGGCCTATATGGGAAAGAATCTAAAAAAGAGTGGATAGATGTATATGTATAACTGATTCACTTTGCTATACACCTGAAACTAACACAACATTGTAAATCAGCTATACTCCAATAAAAAAGATTTTTTTTAAATCCCCGCAGCCAAGAGTCAGGGCATCTCTCCTGGAATTGAATGTCTGACTCTGCTAGACCACCATGTACTTCCCTAGAATAAATAAGCAGGAGAGGACCTGCACACCTGCTATTGATCCATGAGATTTTCCCAGTGATCACTGATCTGGCATGTCTTAGCATGTGTGTTGTCTGAGCATTTGCCCTTATTTATATGACAGCTACTGTAATAAAGTTAATGCAAAGATTATCTGAGAATAGATGTAAAGGGGATACTATGAGTTTGGCACACCGTATGTGCTCAACAAAATTAGATATGATTATTAACATATTTTATAATTATTATTTCTTTTTTTTTTTTTTGCGGTACGCAGGCCTCTCACTGTTGTGGCCTCTCCCGTTGCGGAGCACAGGCTCCGGACGCGCAGGCTCAGCAGCCATGGCTCACGGGCCCAGCCGCTCCGCGGCATGTGGGATCTTCCCGGACCGGAGCACGAACCCGTGTCCCCTGCATCGGCAGGCAGACTCTCAACCACTGCGCCACCAGGGTAGCCCTATAATTATTATTTCTAACCAGCTCTACCAACATACATTCTTAACCAGGTTATATGGTTTACAACTACTCAGACTCTGGTAACAAATTTTGCCCATTTTCAACTAACAATTATCATTCTAGTAAGTCTGACACCAGGCATCTAATAGGTTGGTCACAGGTAATTCCTGACCCAGTTAGGATCCATAATGTACATGGTATATTGGCGTCTGAAATTTTACAATCTTTTGAGCACCAGAAAGATACAGATTTTGTGGAATCTAAAGTTTATGCAATTTGAAGTACCACATTTTAGGAAGACAATACAAAATTAAGAATACAGATTTACATGTAAAGATAAATATCTATTCAGAATGAAAAAAATCACAATAAAGTACGCATTTTAAAGAGCTGAAAAATACCATAATTAAAACATAATCCAGAAAAATTAACATAATATTTTTACTAATTGAAAGCCTGACCCACCTCTATAATGTTTTTCTCACATTTTTGATACATATGCTTTAATTGCCTTTTCATGTGATAATGATTTTTAATATCATTTCAATAAAGACAATAGAAAGATAATTTAGTTTCCTAAAACGAGTGTTCAAAAAATTTTATTAACAGTTTGGAAAAGTTTTAGCTTATAACTTATTAATAATGTCATTTATTTTATTTATTTTTAAGATTATCTGTTAAATTTAGAGAAAATCTCTTTCAAGAAGAGAACGTCCATTTTTGGTTAAGCATCGATAAGATCTGAATCCTCCACTTCAATTTTATACTTTTGATGATTAGAAGAATTTTCTACTGACTGAGAGGCAGTCTCTGGTCTGCTATGATGAATGTCACCCTTTGAGGATCCTTAGGAGTCAGCCTGCCAGCCGGCCAGCCTGCCAGCCCTATCCTTCGAAAGAGTTTGCAGTTAATGCTTATTCTACAGCATCTTGTTTTACACAGTTCACAAAGTGTCAGTACAAATGTTATTTGAGATGTAACACGATTGGTGAGATGAGAAACACCACACATAATCCTTCTCAATTTTTCTTGTCCAGTTTTGATTATCTCATGTCTGTACTAGAAGATTATTCCTTGCCATATTCCTATTTCTTTTTTATTTCTTTCAAAGCTGCAGTAAATATTTTTGTACACGTTTCCAGAGCAATTGCTGGGTTCTGGGGTATGTGCACTTTCAGTTTTGCTAAATAGCCTCAAATTTATCCAACTGCTAGTCTTCCTTACTCCATAGCCTTAACTTCAAAGAAACATAGTATTCTGGAACTTTAATCAACAAAGATTTAGCTTTTGCTTACCTGCTCTAGGGCAGCCCTCTAATCCACTAAGTTCACATAGCCATATGTTTTTGTAAATTTTGCAAACATAAGGCAGTTTACCTATATTTGATCAAGACCATGGTCCAATCCAACTTTACAAAGCTCTGGACAAGTTAAGGGATTTGTCCATGGTCCCAGAGCTAACTGATGACAAAATCAAAACTGAGCCCCAGGCCTGCAGACTTCCCATGTTCCTTCTTCACTCATCCTCCCTTGTAGCTAAATCCCATCTTACTATAATTTTATTTACAACTTCATCTTATTTTACATTTGAGAAGACTCAAATCATTAGAACAATACCCTCCTTGCAATAACTTAATCGTCTCTTACCTTTCTCTTTTGGAATTATGAAAGATTTTGAAAGATTTAAGAAATACTAAAAGTCCAGAAAATAATATAATGAATACTCATGAGCCAGCCTAATTAAAGTGTATCAAATAAAGTTTACACCCTATATGTCACCTCTCCCCATTAAGTTTCCTTCCCTCCGCTACCACTCTCCAGAGTTTGATTAGCATTCTCATGACATCTTCTTACTTTAGTTGGTATTGCTAAACAATACATAGTATTGATTTTCACGTTTTAAAACGTCATATAAATGGTATCATACTGTATCTACTCTTCTGAAATGTACTTTTTTCTTAACATATTTTAAAGATTCATCCAGGTTGACATAGATACCACTAATTCATTTATTTCAACTGCTGCAGGCATTACACTGCATGAATATACTACACACTATTCATTCTCTTGCTGATGACCCAAAGCTGCAATGTACATGTCTCCAGGGGGAATTTCTAGATTCTAGGTATATGCACTTTCAACTTTACTAGACAGGGCCAGTTTGCTCTCCAAAGTGGTTATACCAACTTATACTACCAAGGGTAGGTAGTATAAATCTCAGGTACTATAAATCAGGTAGTATAAATCTTAGGCTCTTCAATTTTTATAAATCCAATGTTTATAAAATGGAATCTCATTCCTCCTTGAAATTTCATTTCTCAAATTGGTAGTGAGTTGGAGCATCTTTTCATAGGTTTATTGGCCATTTGGGTTTCCTCCTCTCTGAATTGCTTGTTCATACCTTTGCCCATTTTTATTGTTTTTTTTTTTAAATTTTTTGTTTTGTTTTTATTCCATTTGTACATATTATCAGTTACATTCATTGCAAATATATTCTCTTAACATGACTTGTGTTTTCATTATTTATGGTAGCTTTGATGTGTACAAGTTTTAGATTTCAATGTAGTGGAATTTATCAATTATTTTCCGTTATGCCTGTGCTTTTGGGGTCGTTTAAAAAATCATTTCCTACACAGTTCATAATAATATTCTACATATTTTCTTCCAAAATTAAAAATATCTTTTTCACATTTGGGTATTTTATCCACATGGAGGTTTGGTTTGGATATAGTGTGATTTAGGAATGCAAATTTTTTTCTAGATGAATACCCAACTGCCTTAGCAACATTTATTGAACTGTCTCTCCTTTACCTGCTATAGTGGGTTGAATTGTGCCCCCCCACACACAAAATATGTCCAAGTCCTAACCCCCAGTACCTGTGAATGTGACCTTATTTGCAAAAGAATCTTTGCAGATGTAATTAAATGAAGGATCTAGAGATGAGATCATCCTGGACTAAGCTGGCAGGCCCTATATCTAATGAAAAGTGCCCTTATAAGAAGAGGAGAAGATACAGACACACAAGGAAAAGGCCATGTGAAGATGGAGGCAGAGACTGAAGTTATGCTACCACAAGCCAAGCACCTGGAGGCACCAGAAGCTGGAAGAGACAAGGCAGGATTCTCCCCTAGAACCTACAGAGGAAGCACAGCTCTGCCGACACCTTGATTTCAAACTCCTGGAGTCCGGATCTGTGATACTGATATTCTGTTGTTTTAAGCCATTAAGTTTGTAGTAACTTTTACAGGAGCCCTAGGAAAATAATACAATGCCACTTCTGTCATGTATCAAGTCCTCTATACATGGAAGCTGTTTCTGTACTTTCGAGTTAGTTTCACAGGTCTATGTGTATATTTCCAAGATAATACCATGTTACCTAATTACTTTAACTTTTAATAAATCATGCTATCTGATAAAGCAGGTCCTCCCAACTATTTCTTCCTAACATGGTGTTGACTATTCTTAGCCTCTTTTTCTTCTTCTATACAAATTTGACAACTAAGCTGTAAATTTTCATGAAAATCATCTATTCTATTTGAATGATATCAAATTTATCAAATAGCCTGGAAAGAATTAATATCTTTAAAATACCAAGTAGTATTATCTATAGCTCTTCATTTATTTTAGTCATCTTAATTGTTTTTCATTAAAGGTTTTATAATTTTCTCCAAAAATTTACACATTTTTGTTAGATTTTTCCTTAGATGTTTTATGTTTATCACTGCTATTTTGTAGTTTGTTTATTTTTCATGTGTAAAAATTCAATTTTTGTATAATGATCTTACTTCAAGGAACATCACCAAATTCTTTTAATTTTTCGTAATTTGTAGATTCTCTTGGGTTATTTATATAGAAAAAATTTGTTTCTTTTATTTCTTTCTTTCCAATCCATATAAATTAATATCATGTTGAATAGAAGTAGTGATGGCTGTTTGTCTTTTCCTTGATTTCAAAGGGAATGTTTATGATTCTACACCACTAAGTTTGATGTTCAGTGTAAGCATTTTTTCTTTATCTGCTGAGATGGTCAAATCATCTTTCCTCTTTAGTCCACTAAGATGGTAAATTATTAGGTTGAGCCAGATGAAGTTGCTGATATATGACTGTTTTGTAATGATGAACAGGGCAATTTCATATGTCTTACATAATACATTAATAGATTTGCTAATGTTAAACTCTCCTTTCATTCTATCATTTCACGAGGCTAACTTAGCCAAGTTGGGTTTGTTTAACTTGGTTAGATTAATCTCATGAAAAAATTGTGGCATATGTTCCTTCTTTTCCTATATCCTAGATTCATTTGTATAAGATAGGGATTATAAGGTTTTTGAGTATTTTGTATAAATTACTTTGTAAAATAATCTTTGGTATTTTTGTGTGTGGAGGAAAGGGGTAGATTTTACCTACTGATTCAATTCCTTTAGTTTTATAATCTTAATCAGGTTTTTAAATGTTGTCTTGAATTAGTCTTGGGAAGTTATATTCTCTTAGAAAATTCTCATGTTGTCTAAGTTTTCAAAATCATTGGCGTAAAATTTTTCATAATATTCTTTTATGTTTCATTCTCTGCTCTATTCCTGGATCTGCCCTTTTCTCATTCCTACAGTTACCTTGTGCCTGCTTTTTTCTTGACCAGCATTGCCTGAGAGTTCTCTATTTCACCCGTCTTTTCAAAGAACCAGCTATTGGTTGATAATGCTTAGTCTTATATCTTTGTTTTCTATTTTAAAAAGTTTTAGTCTCACCCCTTTTATTCCCTTACTTGTATTTTCTTTGGGCTTACACTGCTGTTCTTTTTAAAAACTTCTTGAGTTGGATACATGACCCATTAATCTTCAATCTTTCTTTTCTAACTTGAGAATTTAAGGTTATAAATTTTCTCTTTAGTACTGCTAAAGACTGCATCTCACAATATTTGCTACTTTATCTTTCAGCTCACATTTTTCTAATTTTAATTTTTTTCTTTGACTCATGAATTACTCAGAAAGTTTTCTAACTTCCAATTATTTGATATTTTATTAGTTATTTAATTCTACCTTATATATTGTACCTTTTAATTATATAGTTGCCCTCCTAGTCTGAGGCCCCATGATAAGCACGTTACCTAAGTAGTTGGAAAGTTCCTTGAGGACCGGCCTTGTGTCTTTTATCACTCCAACTCCAGGCCTATCACATGCCAGTGCAAATAGCAGGTGCTGCATAAATTCATGCTGACTGATAAAATGAGTGCTTGAGTAAGTTGTCCCCTAAATAACGTCAACCCAATAACCCAATTTTAGGTTCTCTAACTTCTATTTTCTACCAAAGAGAAAACTATACTTCCCATTAAATTGTTTTATAGTAACCTAGAAGAAATATCTATCTAAAAAGTTATACAAATATATCATATTAAATTAGTTAAGCTACAGTTATTAAGCAAGAATTCAATGGCTGGGGAGAAGATAATAGTGTTTCTTACAGTTCCCCACTTACATTTCTGTCAAGTATTACCTGTACAGTCAAGTAAAATATAGTCTAAATTATCATGCTTCTGAAAATGATAAAGCTGCTTGTGCAAGAAGTCTCAGATTATCAGATGACAGACACTGTTGAGAGGAATGATCCAATAGTGTTGCAACATGCAAAGAGAAGCTATCAGGTCCTTAGGATATTAAAATATATTTTTTTCAATTAGAAGGCTGTTTTCCTATACATATACATTCATTTATTAATATATTTATAATATGTTTTATATATCCTATATAAATATATATGTATACAAAAAGATACCCTAGTGTCTAAAAAGAATGTTCTAAATAGATAATAATTAAACATGGAATTATCTATTTAATTTTTATAATCATAAGATTTTATACAATGAATCATCTATTTTAGGTATTCAGCAGAAATAGGTACAAAGAAAAGCATTATTTTATTCATCAGATAAAGAAAAAAAGCATGATTTTTCAAACAGAGAGATCAAATACTTTTTCACCTATAAATGTCAATCTAACATATACACGACATTTCAAAAATTTTTTATTATATGCAATCATTTCCTTCTGTATTAAAAAATTCTTCCAGGGGGGCTTTCCTGGTGGCACAGTGGTTGAGAAACTGCCTGTTAATGCAGGGGACACGGGTTCGTGCCCTGGTCTGGGAGGATCCCACATGCCGCGGATCAACTAGGCCCGTGAGCCACAACTACTGAGCCTGTGCGTCTGGAGCCTGTGCTCCGCAACAAGAGAGGCCACGATAGTGAGAGGCCCGCGCACCGTGATGAACAGTGGCCCCCGCTTGCCACAACTAGAGAAAGCCCTCGCACAGAAACGAAGACCCAACACAGCAAAAATAAATTAATTAATTAAAAACAAAAGTACCAATGCCACCGTGGATGTGAGGATTAGTCAATGCTTTAAAAAAAAAAAAATTCTTCCAGGCAACAGTTTCCTCTTTTACTAAGTGTCAAAGCCTTGTGAAGTTATTATGACACAAAACTATTCCTTACTACTGCTGCAAACAATAAACAACTGTGAGAACTGAATAAGTAATATGAGTCCCTCTGATGATCTACCTCAGTTCTAAGGCAAGAAAGATAGGATGCCAGAGCCATTTGATCCTGCTTCTATTTAAAATTTTTTTCAGTAAAATGTTCGTTTTGAAATGGGCTTAAATAAAACACTAATTATTAAAATGTTGGTGAGCGTGTTTGTTGGGGAGGGTGAAGTTTCATTAAGAGTGTGTGTGTGTGTGTGTGTGTGTGCGCGTGCACACGCGTGTGTGTGTGTGTGTGTGTGTGTGTGTTCTAACTCCCTTACTACCATTACCACCAGAAATTCCCAGACAAATATTTCATTTTGGCATTTCATCAGATTCACTAGGACTATTTTCTATTATGAACCACATCTGAGCACAAAATATGCAACCTATCAACAAATACTTTGATTAATAAATGTAATATAATTCGAATTTCCATGATGTGAATTCATAATATATTTAGTTCACTGGGCTACTCACTACCCGTCCTTGTTCCTACCCCATAGGGTCATAATCAATAATGCCAGGAAACAGAAAAAATGTGTACAGCAGTTGTTAATACTTTTATGAGTGGTTTAACAATGTGATTAAACTGGATAAATATTTTCAACAAGCATTTATTGAATACTTGTGGTGTTCCCACCGTGGTGAGAAAGTAGAGTCTCTTCCCTTAAAACATTTATGGTGCAGGTGCAGAAAAGCTCTGTGGTTGGATGCCCCATGATTTTTTGTATGTCATTCCCTTTGCCAGGAACACTTTGTCTGGAACATTCCTATTCATCCTTTAAAACAGGGATCAGATAGTAAGTATTTTAGGCTTCGTGGGCCATGTAATCTTTGTCACAACCATTCAACTCTGCCCTTGTATCTTGAAAGCTATCATAGACAATATTAAACAAATGGATGTGGCTGCATCCCAATAAAACTTTATTTACACAAATATGCAGCAAGTTATATATGGTCTGAGGACCACAGGTTACTGATCCATGGTTTAAAACCCTCTGCGTATATAGAGAAACAATAGAATTTAAAGGCTAAAACATGGGCTCTGGAGCCAGACAGCCTAGTTTCTAATTCTGGCTCTGCCACTTATACGCTGTGTGACCCTGAGCAAGTCATATAACACTCTGCCTGTTACCTCATCTTTAAAATAGAGATTATAATACTTATGCATGTGTATGGAGCTTTTGTGAGTTGTAAATGAGTTAATAGACTCTAATAAGGTTAGAAAAGTGCCTGGTACATAATAAGTGCTATGTGAGGATTAGCTGTTATGACTAGATAGCACCCTTTCTATAATTTCTTTTTCCAGGAGATTTAATATATTGCTTCTTTAGGGCAGGCATGCAGGAATTAAACGAGGGCTGCAGCCAGAATCAACTTTAATAAAAGTGCTAAAGGACTCTGAAGTGAGAACACCAAGTTTAATTTAAACAAGGAAAAGGGTAGTCCACTAAGAGAAAGAAGGGTAAAGGAGCACAACAAGAAGTAACCAGATGTTTTCAGTGTGAGATGTTACAAAAAGGGAATAAAGAAGAAAAGTGTAAAAAGGAGAAAGAATGTTTAAAAAAATGACTGGAGTAAAGGAAGGGAAAGAAGTAAGTAACTTTAGTGTAGAATGGAGGAGAAAAGAGGGTCGAAATTATAGCCCATCTCTTGAATTCCAGGTTTTAATGGCAGGCTGCCAGCTGTTCTGGTTGCATGAAGATGCACTTGGTTTCATGGAATGAATGTTGGGTATAAATGTCAAGACTGACAGTCAGGTCCTGGAAACCAAGATTTAATGTCTCGCAAGACAGAGATAGCTTCAGGTTCTAAGAGGAGTGCCTGGATGAGCAGAGAACTCAAAATTGGCTGGGAGCAAGTCAAAATGACTAGCGTTTGCCCTGAGACTCTTATTTGCAATGGGTAAGAAGGAATAATGCTTTTTAGTATGATGCTAGGTAGTGCTTCTCATATGGTTTCTGTATCAGTTAGGCTAGGTGAGGTAATGTTTCATTAATAAATTACCCTCAAATCTCAGTGACTTAAAACAACAAAGGTCTATTTCTGACTCATGCTACATGGCCATTGTAGGTGTTCAGGGTGCTCTGTTTCATGTGGCTCTCACTCTGAGACCTACACTGACAGATGAGAGACAACCTAGAATGTTAGGGAACTCTAAAAGGTCTCACATTGGCAACTTAATGTTCCCGCCTGGAAGTGATACTCATGACTTTCAACTCAGTTTATAGGCCAGAATTAATCACTGACCCAACCACAAGTGGGCCAAAAAGACAATCCTACTAAGTGCTGAGAAATTGGAGAGCCAGAAGTATTTGAGGAACAGCAACTAATGACTCCCACAGTTTTCAACCTAATATAGAGAGCTTTCTTCAGAGAAGAGACTTTGAGAGCATTGAAAGAGTCAGCTTTGGGAGTCTACTGAATGAATCGTAAACACTACCAGGAAGAAAAGCCCTCTTCCACTCAAGCAGTCATGGCAAGGTGAGCAGACACTGGAAGTATAATAGTAACCGCTATGGATGTTACCACAGGCGGACATGGCAGCTGCACTAGTGACAGACTGAGAATGAGCTAACTTGCAGTTAGCAAATACCCCAGCCACCTAGAACCCACAAGGAAAAAGTAGGAATGGGGTAGAGTGGAGAAGGGGAGCTTGAGCTCGCTGTGTTTCTCTTTGTGAGAATTTGAATCTACAGGCTGCCAAGATTACATCCATGTCCTTGAAGCTACAGAGGTCTGGGGCAACGAAGGGCTTGTTAGTGCTGCCTCCTAGTGGACACAGGGCTATTGTGATTTGTTTAAAAGGCTTGCGTTTTGCCTAGAATCTGGCAGGAGACTGTAGAGCAAATTTGAAGCATGTATTCTCTTCTTAAAAGTGAAGTGGGGAGAGATTTCCAGTGCTAGCCAAGATGGAGTGAGCCTATTGATTATAACTGAAAACTCTGGACATAATACAAAAATCAACTACCTGAGGACTCTGAAAAGTAAACAAAAGCAAGCAGATTGGGGAGAAGAATCAAAGAAGTGACCCACATTGGGGGGTGACTTTCCCAAGTTAGCTTCCCTCTTTTCTCTCATGGCTTTGACCCAAATATGGGCAGTGGTTGGGAGCTATGGCAATAAAAACAAAATCTCCAAGAGAAACACCGTCTTTCTAGCTGTAGGACCAAGAAAAGTGATCTCTGCAAGTCCATGGGGGGGTGGGCGGTACTGCACAGGGCCTAAGAATTCCAGAGAAGAGGGAACTGGAGAAGATGATTTCTGAATTCTGTATATCAACTCACACATGGGCTCACACCTGAGCTATGGATGGCTGGGAAAGACCCAAATCAGCATAGCAAAGACTTTGAGAACTGAAGTAAAATATAAAATCACTCCCAAGCTCCAGAATAATCCCTGAGTGGTGTATGCATGGGGACAGAACAAAAACAGGATAGCAAAAGCTTTGAGAACTGAAATACAATATAAACCACTTACTAATTTCCAGACTGACTCGAGTGGCACATGCATGGGACAGACCCAAAGAAGCAGAGTGAAGTCTTTGAAAACAGACACTGGAACTACTGCTAACAGAAGATGAGACAGAACTTATGGTCTAAACTTAACTGGGGTGCTTTTCTGCTAAAATTATGCACACAAACACACACACACAGTAACATTTTCCAGGTGACTTTAAAAGGATTCCGTTTCACAGCAAAATATTCAAAATGTCCAGGATATTTCCCCAAATTACTCAACATACAAAGAACTAGGAAAATGTCACCCATTTCTAAGGGAAAAAAAATCGCAAATGTCACCTCAAGATGACTCAGATGTTGAAATTATCAAAGACTTTAAAGGGGCTATTATAACTATGCTCCCTGAGGAAAGGTAAAACATACTTGATGTGAATGAAAGGATAGAAGTTCACAGCAGAGATATGGAAACTTTAGAGGACAAAAATACAATGTCTTTAAAAGTTCACTGTTGGGGCTCAATAATAGAAGAGAGACAACGAAGAAAAAGACAGAGAACTTGAAGATGAGTCAACAGAAATTATCCAATCTGAAGAAAAGAAAGAAAAAGATTTTTAAAAGTGAAGAGACTCAGGAACTATGGGACAATATCAAAAGATCTAACATTTGTGTCAATGAGTCTCAGAAGAAGATAATAAATAGACTGGTGCAGAAAAAGTTGCAGAAATAATTACCCAAAATGTCAAAAATCACATGAAATATATAAATTTACAGGATCAAGAAGTTCATCAAACCCTAAACAGGATAAAAAATACAAAGAACACCACATCAGAGACACAATAATCAAACTTCTGAAAACCAAAAACCAAGACAAAAACCTTGAAAGCTGCCAGAAAAAAAATGATACATGACATATAGGACAGCAATGATTTTAATTACAACAGATTTCTCATCAGAAACCACTAAGGCCATAAGACAGTGGAACATTTTAAAGTGCCGAAAGAAAAGTAGGTAAACCCAGAATTCTATATAAAACAAAGATATCCTTCAAAATGAAGGCAAATAAAAACATCCTCAGATGAAGGAAAACTAAGAGAAGTAGTTGCCAGAAGACCTGCTCTAAAAGAAATGTTAAAGGAAGTTTTTTAGACAGAAGCAAAATGATACATGAGGGAAACCTGGAACTTCAGAAATGAGGAAGAACAACAGAAATCATAAATATCAGGGTTATTATACTACTTTTCTCTTCTTAAGTTCTTTAAAGTATGTATTACTGTGAAAACAAAAATTATAACAATGTCTGGTACAGTTTTCAATGTGTGTACATGTAATATATATGACAACTATAACATAAAGGGGGAAGGGTAAAGGGACACATATGGTTGTAAGGCTTCTGCATTTTACTTGAAGTAGTATATATATACATATATATATGTGTGTGTGTATATATATATATCCCTAGAACAACCATAAAAAGTAATACAAAGAGATATAGCAAAAAATACATAAAATAAAATAGAATACCAAAGGAAATTCAAATAATCCAAAAGTAGGCAGGTAGGAAAAGGGAAATAGGAACAAAAAACAGAGAGAACAAACAGAATACCAGATATACCATGCAAACTCTAATCAAAAGAAAGTTGGAGTATTATACTAATGTCAAAAAGAAGACTTCCGAACAAGGAAAATTACCAAGGACAAACAGGGACATTACCTAATTACAAAAGAGTCAGTTCACCAAGAAGACATAACAATCCTCAAAATGTATTCACTACCAATAAAGCTTCAAATACATGTAGCAAAAACGGATCAGAAAGGAGAAATAAACAAATTCACAATTGTAACCAGATTTTGGCACTCATCTAGCAGTAATTGATAGAATAATTAGAAAGTTAGCAAAGATATTGCTATCGACTGAATTGTGTACTCCCCAAATCCACATGTTGAAGCCCTAACCTCCATTGTAACTATATTTGGAGAAAGGGATTTTAGGAGGTAATTAAGGTTAAATGAGTTCATAAGGATGGGGTCCAAATCCAACCAGATTGGAGGCCTTATAAGAAAAGGAAGAGAGAGAGAGATCTCTCTGTGCACCAAGAAAAGGCCATGTGAGCACACAGTGAGAAGGGAACCACCTATAAGCCAGGAAGAGAGCCTTTCCTCACCAGGGACCAAATTGGCCAGCACCTTGATCTTTGACTTCCCAGCCTCCAGAACTGTGAGAAATAAGTTTCTGTTTAAGCCACCTAGTCCATGGTATTTTGTTACAGGAGCTCGAGCTGGCTAATACAGATGTAGAAGATCTGAACAGCACTATCATTCAACATGACCTAACTGATATTTTTAGAACACTTCATCCAACAATAGTAAAATACACACTCTTTTCAAGTGCACATGGAACAGTCAAGATACACCATGTCCTGGATCCCAAAGCAAAGCTTAACAAAATAAAACAAGTGAAATTGTACAAAGCATATTATCTGACCAAAATGGAATTGAACTAGAACTTAATAACCTAATAAATGACACACTGCTAAATAACCTATGGATAGAAAACATTTCAAACTGAAAGAAAAAAAAATAAGACATAACAAAATGTGTGGCATGCAGGAAGCAGTCTTTAGAAGGAAATTTAGAGCATTAAATGCTTGTATTAGAAAAGAAGACAGGTCTCAAACCAATGATCCAAGATTCAAGCTTAAGGGCTTCCCTGGTGGCGCAGTTGTTAAGAATCCACCTGCCAATGCAGGGGACATGGGTTCAAGCCCTGGTCTGGGAAGATCCCACATGCCGAGGAGCAACTAAGCCCATGCACCACAACTACTGAGCCTGTGCTCTAGAGCTCGCGAGTCACAACTGCTGAAGCCTGCACGCCTAGAGCCCATGCTCCGCAACAAGAGAAGCCACTGCAACAAGAAGCCCATGCACCGCAATGAAGAGTAGCCCCCACTCGCCGCAACCAGGGAAAGCCCGTGTGCAGCAATGAAGACCCAACGCAGCCAATTAATTAATTATTTTTAAAAAAGATTCAAGCTTAAGAAACAAGAAAAAGAAATCAATCCAAAGCAAACAGAAGGAAGGAAATAATAAATTTAAGATCAGAAATCAATGAATTTGAAAATAGAAAAATGATACAGAACAATCAATGTAGCCTTTGCAAGAAATGTAAAAGAAATTCTTTAGGAAGAAAATTACATAAGTCAGAAACTCAGATCTACAAAAAGAAATGAAGAGTATTAAAAAATGAATAAATGAAGGGGAAAAGCAGTTGTCCATACATGTGTGGGTCCAGTTCTTGAATCTCTATTCTGTTCTATTGATCTGTCCATCTATCTTGATGTCAACACCACATAGACTTGATAACTGTAGCATTATGATGTCTTAAAATTAGGTCGTGTTAATACTCCAAATTTGATCTTCTTTTTCAAAGTTGTTTGGCTATTCTAGGTCTTTACATTTCTATTCGAATTTTAGAATCAGCTTATCAACGTCTACCCCCCCCCCAAAAAAAACCTAAGATTTTAATTTGGATTGAGTTGAACCTATAAATAAATTTGGAAAGAAGTGATATCTTACCAATATTGAGCCTTCCAACCCATGAACATGGTATGTCTCTCCATGTATTTAGTTCTTGAATTTCTCACAGCAATGTTTTGAAGTTTTCAGTATACAAGTTGTGGTTGGCAGAGTTCAAAGATAGACCCGAGATTAGCACCTCCTGTATATGTGCCCTGTATAGTTTCCTCCCTTTAAGTGTGGAATTTCACTCCTGTAATTAGATTATTAATCGGTTGATTCTGAGTTAATGAAAAGGGGAATTATTTGGGATGGGCCTGACTTAATTAGGGGAGTTTGTAAAAGAGGATGAAGCACCAAAGAGATAGTCTCCTACAGGCCTCAAAGAAGATAAAAGGTTCCATGAGTTCTACCTCTGCAAGGAACTGAATTCTGCCTGTAAGCTGAATGAGCTTGTAACAGCATCAGATGAGACCACGGTTCCAGCTGACGTCTTGATTGCAAGCTTTGTGGAACCTAAGTAGAGTATTCAGCTAAGCTGTGTCCAGACTCCACAAAAACTGTGAGATAATAAATGAACTAGTGCTTTTCCAGGCTAAAAAAAAATTAATGAAACCAAATCTGATTCTTTAAAAAGTGAGGTGGGGATCAAGCCTACACACTAGTTTTCTTGTGGGGAGAGAGGTGGGGAGGAAGATGTAGAAAGAGCATTTCTTGACTCTGGGTTCTGTCACTAACTTTGGTAAGTCTTCTGACATTCTTGGATCAAAATTTCTTAATTTCTCAAATATTCGCTTTGCCTACCTTTTAAGATGAGATAACATCAATGTCAATGGTTTGAATACAGTAATACTTTACAAATCCAAGGCATTATTAATGTCTATTATTAATATGCTTACACATAATAAAGAGAAGTGTGAGGAATAAGGTTATCAAAATTAGCCTCTGTTTGGAGGGTGGCACAGATTTCTCTCTTTAATTGCATAAATTATCACATTGAATTCAAAACTAACTCCCAAGTATGCTTTGGTGATTTTTACTCATCCATATAAGAAAATTCTGAAACAAAGTCATACAGTACTATTTACCATAAAATTATGCTCCGAATTGGACACTATTGAAATCAATTCGGCAGCCACCCTGAAATAAGAAGTAAAGAGTAGAGACCCTTGTGACAATGAAGGTAAAGGTTTCAGTGAGGCCCTCGCTTCCTGGCCTCCAGAGTTTAAAATATCTTTATCTCCACAGTTCAAAGGAAAGAGAGTTTTACTTTTCTTCCTTTTCAGTAGTGGCTGGTGATATCTGAAACTGTAAACACAAACACAAAGAGTATCTCCTGGGACCAGGGGGTCATGGAGTGCTAGGCTTTGTCAAGAGAGAAGCACTTCAGAAGAAACGAGGAGATTGGTAGATTCTGTTTGAGATGACAGTGAGGCAGTCGAGGAAGAGACTGCTGATGGGGACAAAGGTCCCAGGAAGGTCAGGGATAAAAGAGTAGATTTGTATGCCATCTGCACAGAAAAGTTTTGCTTAGTAAAAGATGACAAATGAGCAGTGTTTGCACTAACACCCATCAAGACTTACACAGAAATAAAGCACACAGTCTGTAGCAAATATAACTTACCTAAAGCCTGGGCTACTATCAACAGTGTACTCTGATAGGAGAGATGACTCATGCGTATGTATTACAGTTGGAAGTGTCACCTTTTCTAACAAGCCCAACATTCAGGATTGTATAATTCATCACTAAATATTGAGTTAAAATTCAATTTTTTATGGAAGTTCCCAGTTCTGCTTGGTAATTATAATAGAGTCAAAATTGAAATAAACTGTATTTTAAAAATCATAATAGAGTCTCATTAGCATCCTTAAAGATTACTCATGAACTTTGAAGCAGATTGGTAAACTTTAAAGAAATTAAGACACTGCTTTTTCTCTCTGTGTTCTACTCTTCATATTTGTTTGAGAGAATTAAGCCTGTTTGTCATGAGTTGGTGACGCCTGTAGTCATCACATCACTTAGCTTCAACTAATAACTTGTGGCCAATCTTTTTTTTTATCTTTTGAAGTTTACTTTTCAGAAAGCTTATTATGAACCTTTACAAACACAGAGGAGATAGAATGACATATAAGTTACCTTGGTATAATTGATTCAGATATTTTGCTATTTTGCCTTTCTTTTTTCCTAAAGTATTTTAAGGTAAATGCAGACATAAATGACATTCAACTCTAAATATTTCAGTGAGCCACTGTAAAAAATAAGAACAATTTTCCCACAAAACCTTTGTCATAACAGCAATATCTACGTTTTGGCTGAAGTCTTTTAAGGTAAATTGGAGACACTATATTATTTCATCTCCAAATATTTCAGCGTGCATCTCTAAATGATAAGACATTTTGCTCACAACAACAGTACCATTCTCCCTCTTCACAAAACTAATGAAGACCCTATATTATCTAATAACCAGTCATGGCCAATCTTTTTTCATCCACTGCCTCACTCACTGTCTTCCCCATCCCATACTACTCCTCCTTTATTTTGATGCCCATCCAAGATTTTTTATCATGCCATCTGCAAATATCTCAGTGTTTACTTCAAAAAAAAAAAGCAATGAGAATACCAATATCATGGGTAAAAATTAACAATAATTCTTAATATTATGAAATAGTCAACATTCAAATTTCCCCGATTGCCTCATATTTGTATTTTTGCAGTGTGCTGATTGAATCTGAATCCAAATAAGATCTATACTTAGTAATTGGTTTACTTATTTTAAGTCTCTTTTATTTCCCCCATCTCTTTTTCTTTCTTGCAGTTTTTGTTGAATAAATTAGGTTGTAAGTCCATAATATTTTCCACAGTCTAGATTTTGCTAATTATATCTCATGAAGTTGTTTAACTGTCCCTTGTATTTCTTGTAATTGTTTGTCCCCTGTATTTCCTATAAATTGGTAATTAAAGCTAAACTTTTGATCATATTTAGTTACAATTTTTTGGCAATACTTCTTAATAGGTGGTGTTGTGGGCATCCATTAGAAAGCCAAAAAAGGCTGATATTTTCTTTTTTGGGTGTTGTTAGTAGTCACTGATGATCATTGTCAGGATCCAGTATTTCATTAGATGTTGCAAAATAGTAGTGTTATAATTCTATCAATCATTCCTTCTTCAATTACTAGCTAATATGCTTCTCTAAGGAAGAACTTCCCCTTATCATTTATTTTATTATCATGATGTGCCTTTCATGTAGACAAGGCAAGAAAAAGCAAGATTTTCCCCCGTTATATTCTAATTTTCAAAATACCTGTTTGGTCTTTCATACATCCAAAAGAGAGCCAAAGGTGGCCAATGAGCTTTACTTTTCTTAAATCAGAAAGAGCACATGGATTAAATACATATAATTGTTTTCATCCATCGCAACTGTTATTCTTATTGAAATTATCCTTCTTTAAGTAGTTCTTGTGTCCTTTTGAGAAGCCCACAGTAGTCTTTGAAAGCGTCCTTGGTTCTTAGTATAATAGGATGTTCTAGGCTTATCTTGTACATTTTCTGCTATGGTATCAGCTATTTTCCCAAGGAGCCCTGGTTCCTTTTAAGGGAAAATAGTATTTAAAGACCACAACTTGGACACCAGGGATACTCATCGCTACTGGTCTTTGTTTTTAGATCTTTTCAGTGTTCAAAGCTTGCTAGATAGATTTTTTAAAGATGAAGAACAACACAAGTTTTTACTGATATTTCCATTTCAAATTCAGGAATACAAAGTTTTTACTTAATCTCATCTATATTATTATATCTTTACCTCCATTTTTATGCCAAAAATCCTGATTCCAAACACCACCAACATAAATACTCATTTGCTTTATCCCACACTAACATACAACAATGTCAAAATTACAACACCAACATTACCAAGATATTTTTACAGTTCTTTCTGTCCTTAGCATATATCCCTCTAGGAATGTAAAATCAAATTACTATGCTTAATTGAAATCGTATGGAACAGTTCCTCTGTGCATGGTTACGCCAAAACCTTGTTATGTAGTTTGTTTCAGCTGTTTCACATTGCTTTTTTTTAAGGATTGCTTTTTAAATTCAGTTTTGTATTATAATTATGTAGAATAATTATATGTTTTCAAATTCAAATCTACAAAGCAAGGTATATTCAGAGAAACCTCACTTCTATCCCTTTCCTTTCATCTTGTTTTCTTGTTTCCTGCCCCCCTTCCCCATTGGTAACCTCTTCCTTAAAATTTTTAGGTTTATCCTTCTTTTTTAATATAATAAACTTTATATATGAATATATAAATTCATAATCCTCTTTCTTAAATAACACATACACGTTTCTCCACCTTGCTTTCTTCACATTAAAAAAATATGCTAGGAACCACTCCTAGCAGTATAAGAGATATTACTCATTCCTTTTTATCGCTACATAGCACTCCTTTGTGTAGATGTATGACAATTTTTTAGTCTCCCATTGATGGAATTTGGATTGTTTCCAATCTTTTGCTGCAGTGTGTTGTAATGAATGATCTTGTATATACGTCTTCCTATAGTTTTTGCCTTTTTATCTTTGGAATAGATTCACAGAAGTGGGATTAGTAATTGAGAAGATAAATGCAGATGTAATTTTGTTAGAAATGACCAAATTCTCCTTCATAGGTACTAGTTTGCATCCCCTCCAGCCATGTATGAGGGCAGGAGCATGTGCTTTATGTGGTAAAAATTCGTGCTAATTTTAGAGAGAAGAGGAAAGGAAGACAAGTAACCTCAAATTGGGTTTATAGTTGGAAAATAATCCCCCTTGTTCTTTCCTGCAATCCAGTTAGTTTAATTCTTGCTGTTGGCAGTCTCTGGGCATTACCCACAATGCCAATAAATTGCTCCTTTTGGTTCTGTACACAGAGAGCAGTGGAAACTAATTATTTCAAGGGGCTGGAATTGGCCCACCTTAGACCTTCCCAGTGGGACAGGATGTGATACTAGCTGCACAAGCTGCACACAACTTTGATGGCCAGACTCCGACGGGGCAGAAGCCTAGCAGGCATGCTCTTAGAACGATCATACTAGATAATGGGAGCTGCAGATACACACAGGCAATAAAATAATCTGCTTTGAATGTGCTCGTCTTTATGTCACTCCACGGCTGGGAAACCTACTCGGGATCTTTCCCATCTGTGTTGTCAAATTCAGGCTTGTCTGCCCTGTGTCCAGGCCCTCCAAACAAATCAGCCTCCGGTCTGTTCTCCCCTGCGTGGCTCCTCTGCTCTTGCCAAGCTAACCTGCTTGCCATTCCTTACATTTGTAAAGATGTTTTTCTGCCTCTGCGCATGTGAGTACAGCATTTCCTATTCTAGAGCTGAGCCCTCACATTTGGCCAGTCCACTCCATTCTCCTCCCCGCAAAACCAGCCAGTGCCAGACTCCACCAGAACCCATTCTCTCCTCAGCAATTGTTTCATGAACTGCTAGTCGCTTGAGGACTGATGTTTCCCTACACCCACAAGAAGCCCTAAAACAATCAGCATCTTATTCTGCATGTGGCATGGGATTAATACACGTTGGAAGCTTGACTACCTAGAGTTTAGGTGTATGGCCAAATACACATCAGTCTTGGAGTTAAATCTAAAACTGGAGAATTGGATTCGTCATTCTCTGTGGAAAGAGTAGCAAATGAAAGATCCTCATTCACACACACAGCAGAGCATTTCTCCACACACTATGAAGCCAGAATGAAAATACTGGGCTATGGAAAGCTCCCTACAAATCACCGCTAGGAAAAATAATAAATCTCACCATGAACACAACAAATGCACTGAATTGAGCACCATCTAGTTCATATATTTAAAAAAGGAAAATTCAAAACTGTATAACCAACATAATAAATAATCTTCAAGGAAAATTTATTTACATACATAAGGTTTACATTTACACATACTTATAAAACTATATAGATATAGACGCTAGCAGTATTTCTGAATGGAATGCTTACAGGTTTTTAATTTTTTCCTTATTTACCCTTTTTCTGTATACAGTACAACTTTATAGTAAGCATGCATTACTTTCATGATAAGAAAAGAACCTAAAACATAAAATATTTACCTGAAAAACAGTACAGCCTTTGTTTGTCAAATACACTTCAGATATATAGATATAATGTGGAAATTTGAACTGGATCAGAATCTAACACATCCAAAGGAGGAAAGGGGGCTTTGGAAGTGAAAGATTCTAAAAACAACTCAAAAGCAATCACTGTTTTAACCTTGAGCCAATATTTGAATAGGCATTATTTACAGTCATAATTTTTGAAGATCAAAGCAGCCTTCCCTTCTCTGTTGTCAAAACAAAGAGAAGAGATGAACTTGCTGAATCCACATTTTAAATGCACACAGAGAATGAGCACATGGTGTCTTACCTCATCTGTAAGGGCAGAAACAGAGGCACAATATCAGTCTTTAATCTCCTGCCTCAATGCTAAGGAGGCGTATTGCCATGCACACCCATGCAAAAGCAATTGAATGATTCCAGTGTGTTTCTACAAGAAAGAAAAGAACTTTGGGGATAAATACATTTCAGAAATGGGCCTTTTTGAGGGCTAGTTCTGAAGCTGATAAGGGGGGAATGGTGGGAGGCAGTGGAAATTACAGGGGTTTCAGTACCGTAGTCAGGTGCTTTTTAATGAGTTGCCCTGGGCAAACATACCTAATCAGCCTCCACTATTCATTCTGCTACTGCCCACATCTTTGCAAATTGCTTCTCATTTTTATGCCTTAATAAGCTAGAAGCTCTGGAAACCTTTTTCCATTTTTAATTTTTCAAAACCTACCTAGCCATATGTCATTTCTAAAGACAACCCCTTCTTGTTTGGGTTGTTGGCTCCTTTAGCAAGAACAGAAACAGCTCAGGGGCCATCCCAGTCTTTCCCTTCTCCTCCTTCCACTGTATTCCATTTCCTGTTCCTCTAAATGGATACCTAGAAAACTTGATGGGTGACTGAAAAGTAGTCGTATTTCCTCCTTCTCATGAAAAGATAAAATGCTATCTAAACCTGAACGTTATTTCCTCCCACCTCTGCCCCAATACATTTGGGCTGCATCTATTCCTAAGGACAACGACTAACATAGGGGTAACCTGAAACTTTTTAAGGTTCTAAGAAACTGCTTCCTCTCCATCTCTCATTCTCAATCTATCACTATATTAGACAGCTATTGCTACAATAATTCTGCGTAACAAACAAGCCCCAAATATAATAAAACCACATGCATTTATTTCTTGCTCAGTCTGTGAGCTGGCTATGCTCTGCTGGGAATAGCTGGGATTTGCTCCAAACTGTGGGTTGGGTTTGTGTATACTCCACAAGTCTCCTCATTCTAGGACCAGCACCTACTCTAAGCACGCTCTTCTCATGCAGATGACAGACATAAGAGACCAAGCCAAACATACAAGCACATTTAAAGTTTGTGTACATGTCTGTATTAGTTTGATAGGGCTGCCATAAAAAAAAGCCACAAACTAGGTGACTTAAAACAACAGAAATTTATTCTCTCACAGTTCTGGACGCTAGAAGTCCAAAATCAAGGTGTTGGCAAGGCTATACTCCCTCTGATGGCTCTAGGGAAGAATACTTCCTCGCCTACTTCCTGGCTTCTGGTGGCTCCTGGCAATCTGGATGTTCCTTGGCTTACAGCTGCATCACTCTAATCTCTGCCTCCATCATTACATGGCCTTCTTCCTTGTGTGCATTTCTGTAACCAAACCTCCCTTTCCTTTCTCTTATAAAGGCATCAGTCATTGGATTTAGGGCCCACCCTAATCCAGTACAACCTTACCTTAACTTGATTACATCTCCAAAGACCCTACTTCCAATAAGGTCACATTCACAGGTTCCAGGTGGACATGAATTTAGGAGAGACCCTATCTGACCCACTATAATGCCACATCTGCTATCAATCCTTTGGTCAAAGCAAATCAAATGGCCAAGTCCAAAAAGCAATGAGGTGGAGAAGTACACTCTGCATATTCAAATGAGGAGTACCACAAATCATATGGCAAAGTGAGTGAATGTATCATTCTATTACAGGGTGGGAACAAAGAGTTGGAAACAATAATCCAACCTACCAGAGTTATCAGTACATGATGCTTCTTCAAATATTTTACACGACCATGTCTTATTTTCCAGTTCACATCTGGATTATTCGTGTGTGATGATCTATCGGAGGAGAAAATAACATTATTCTATCAATTTATTTTGGTACACAAAGTGTAAGTCAGGCACTTTGTTAAGCTCTCTGCAAAGAATGACAAGTGTTTCACTCTGGCATGACAATGATAGAAAATCCAAGAGTCCCCCTGATGTACCTCCTCCACTCAGCCAATTCCATATCTTAAGATCTGCTTCTTGATGTACCCCACTCCTGGTAACAAACTCAGTAACAGTTAGGTTCTTTAAGCTGCATAAAATTGAAAATTCAACTCAAACTATCTTTAACAATAATGAAGTATATTGGCTACCAAAACTGAATTCTAGCAGAAGAGGCTTCAGGGTTAGTTGATCAAAGAGATCATCAAAAACACATGTTACTTCCATCTTTCCATTCTGACACCTATCAGCTTCATCCCAAGGCTGATTGCCCTCATGGCTATAGGATGCCCCCTGTAGGAACTAGGGCTAAATGGCTACTCATTCATAGCCAGTGAGAGGCCGACTTCCTATAACTATGCTTCATAACAAGAAAGTTGCATTTCCAAACACTCTCAGAAAAGTTCTTTTTGTTTCTCACTGGATCAAATTGATTTGGGTCAGACTATCTGTAAACCAGGGCAGAAATAACCAGATTGGACTAATCAGAACTCCAAGGGCAGGGGTCAACCAGCTTCCCCTGAGGCATATGGACCATGTCTGGGAGTAAATGACACCTGGATAAAATATTTAGTTAGGAATCGAAAAGGAGGGGGTGGCTGCTAAGATGACAACCAACACTTCCCCGCTACAATTGGTTCAGATTCTGGGAGGTGGGTACCTTAGGGGGAAGATACAATCATTCTGCTCACCAGAGAGGAATATTCCCACCAGAACATAATGCATTGGCATTCCATTTATACGTCTGTCTCTCGTGATTTGTCTACTTTAGTCAACTCCCATATATTAGAACCATGTCTGACAAAGGTAAGGGCCAAACCCAATCATTGGACCAGATTACAATACTCAAGTTAGGCTTCTACTCATCATTATGCCCTCTTCAGTCCACAAGACCATGAATTAACTTAATCTGAATAAGAAGAAAAAGAAAAAATCATGATTGTGTAATATGCATTAACAAACTGCAGCTACAAATATGCAGCCACAGAATGAGGGAGTGATTCAAAAGCCAACACTGATAGCTACTTCTCATGTGTTTTGCTTATTCTATCAGTAACTTCTCTATATTTAACTTAAATTTCTTATCCTCCACTTTAAACTTATTTCCTCTTGCTATTTTTTCAAGTGTTGTCAAACAGAATACATATTGTCATCTGTATCACATATGCACAAAAGCTCCCACTGGAGAGAAAAGGATTCAGTTTCCCATCAATAAATGGGCTCTCAAAATCCCTTCCAAGCCTGAAAGCCTATGAAACAGTGTTACCTTGATTATTAGCACAAGTAAACCTGAAATATCCTAGAGTATAAATGTCAAACATTGAGCCTGTAGGCCAGCTTCAGCCTGCATAAGGTCATCATTCAACGACACAACCTCATTATAAACGGCTTTACTTCAGTTGGCATATTTTTCTTGTGAAATATTAGTTCAGCCCACCAGGATTTTTATCAGGGGAAATTTGTCCATGAGTAAATGTGACTTGACACTATTGTCCTGAGGAAATAAAATGGCATTTTTGAAAATGTAAGATTAATGCACTAAATGATTATTATTTACCCCAAACTAAGCCCTTGGAAGTTCCAGAAAAACTGATTCATCAACTGTCAGAAGCTGCAAAATACTGATGGCAGCATCCACATTGCAGCTCAGTGCTGTGTGTGTGTGTGTGTGTGTGTGTGTGTGTGTGTGTCTTAAACAGCAGAGTCCTCCAAACAAACCAAACTTGCACATTGAACAACATGGTATTCTAGTCCTGAATTTCCCAATCTGCTTTTCATACACTGTTACTCATAGTTTTTCCTGAGACTCTTCAAAGTTAAGGCAGGCTTTTTCAAGAACCAATTCAAATTGAAGACTGATTTTTGCATGATGTCATCAAAAGGTGATGTCACTTTCTTTCCTCTCCCTTGTCTCAAGAAAAATGGATACTAATGTTGGACTTATTTCACCCGTAACACACAAACAGACAATCTCTATAGACAATGTCAGCCAACCTGAAGTTTCCAATTAAACTGTCAGTGGAACCCTGAATAAACTTTGAGGGATAGGCTTCCTAACTCCCATGGGAAATTATGCATATTTTCAATTCTCTTCTAGACAATATTATAGTGATTGGTTTTTAACATTCATACTAAAATATAGCCTTTTACTTTATTTAAAGGGAGCCAATCAAAATTTCTAGGTAAAAATTCAAAGGAGGTTTCTGCTTATGATAAAACTCAAACCTTATCCCTGAACTGTTTAGTTATAAGCAGTGTCTCTTTTTATCAACATATTTGGCTATGTCAAGATCAGGTGAACTTTTCCTGGAGAGAATTATCCACACCCATAAACTACAGTGAGCCCTAGAACTATGGGAGAGAAGCTTCCTCCTTTTCTCACCAAAGCCTGTATTAGTCACCTACTGCTGAAATAAAGCTATGTAAGCAATCACCCCAAACTCAGTGGTTAAAAAAATAAGCATATATTTCTGACTCACAGGTCTGTGGATTGTCTGTGGTTGTGCTGAACTTTGCTGAGATTAGCTGGCCTTGGCTCCAGGCTATGAGTTAGATCAGGTTATTTCATGTGTCTCCTACTTATGGGATCAGTGTTTACACAGGCCGTATTTTTCTTGTGGCAATAAGATGAACATGAACAGGATGATGAAATGTACTCTCATAGTGGACCATGAAAAGTGTGGGGAGGGAAGGAAGAATTGTAAGCAAATACAATCTACCAAGATAAAGGGCTCTACCCCAGAGGGCCCAACATAAGCTTTCCGGTCACTTGTATGCAACCTTTTATGAATGTAACCAAAATGTCCACCAACAGATGAATAGATAAACAAAATGCAGTATATATGTACAATGGAATATTATTCAGCCTTGAGGAAGGAAGGGAGGAAGGGAGTTCTTATACAGTTCTTCAGAGGAAGGGAGTTCTGATACATGTTACAACATGGATGAACCTTGACAACATTCTGCTAAGTTAAAGAAGCCAGACACAAAAGGACAAATATTACATGATTCTATTTGTATGAGTTTCCTAGAATAGGCAAATTCATAGAGACAGGAAGTAAAATGGTGGTTGCCAGGGGAGAGGGGAGAATGGAGAGTTATTGTTCAATGGGTACAGAGTTTCTGTTTAGAATGATGAAAAAGCTCTTGAGATAGGTAGTGGTGATGTTTGCACAACAATGTGAATGTGGTCAATACCAATAAATTGTACACATAAAAATGGGGACATGGGTTCGAGCCCTGGTCCGGAAAGATCCCACATGCCGCGGAGCAACTAAACCCGTGCGCCACAACTACTGAGCCTGCGCTCTAGAGCCCGCGAGCCCCAACTACTGAAGCCCGTGCGCCTAGAGCCCGTGCTTCGCAACAAGAGAAGCCACCGCAATGAGAAGCCCGCGCACCGCAACGAGGTGTAGCCCTCGCTCGCCACAACTAGAGAAAGCCCGCACGCAGCAAGGAAGACCCAACGTAGCCAAAAATTTTTTAAATAAATAAATAAATTTATTTTTAAAAAAAGAAAGAAAGAAAGAAGCCCACATCTGTCCCTTCACACCAGAGTGAAAAAGGTCAGAGTTGGCAATGACTTTGAATTAAGATGTTCTTTAGTAGCACTCAGCCTATAATTACACGCCTAAGACATTCAGTGCCACCTTCGCCAATAAGGTTACATTCCCTCAAGTGGTGTATGCTAACAGACACCAGGTTGCCCTACATAACTCTAAGATGTTACTATTTTAAATCTGGTTTTAAATGTACTATGTTACTAGAGTCTTAAAGAGGAATTTTACCTGAGGTATAATAAGTTGAACAAAAAACGTACTTTATTAATTCTAAGGATTATTTTTCAAGTCACCAAGAAATTGGCGTTTTCTTTAAAAAAGGAAGACTTCTGTTGAATTTTTCCCTCTTACTTCAGTACTGAGGTTATTAGCAAGCATTCTGTATTACCTTTTAGATCTCAACCTCACTGTGTTGCCAAAAAGCATCTTCGATGCAGGAATAATGTCAGTGCTTGATGTTCTTGGGGCTGGTTCTGTAAGATACTGCTCTACTTAAAGGGCTGCTGTTTAATTCTGAGACACTATAATTCAGGCCAGAAAGTGTAATTCCACATGTAATGATAATTTTCTACAGCCCTCTGCCACAGCTAGCACAAAGGAAATGGAAGAAATTCTTATGGAAAGGGGAAGTAAGAAAGGAGAGGAAGAGTACCTGGATTTCCATGTGAGCTTGTGCCTCATTCAGCCTTGAGAGGTTTCTGCTACGAGACAGCAGGGCAATCTTTCTATTCTCTGTCCGTTTCATAACAAACACTGATGAAACTTTAAGCTAATTCCTAAATACACTGTATTGCAGGTCTGCAAATTGAATGAGTGTTTCATCATTCAGTTATACAAAGCAATATGCGAACAGATACCTGAATAAAACAATAGCCAGTAGAAATCATAAATGTATTTTAACACTATCTTATGAATGCCTTCAATAGAGTTTATTTAGTATACGATATAAAAGAGTGCCTTTCTTCATCAGAGAGAGAGGTGCTGGCACTGATATCTTGATGCACTGTTAAATGCTATCTGCTTTCCTTACCTTCCACCTCCATCCTTCTCTATTCAGATTGGAGCATGAACCCTTAAGAGATCCTGGGGTTTCCTCTCCATAATGACAATCAACAAATTCCAGATATTTCTATAGCTGTATGCAACACTATAGTTCAAATGTAAATGCCACAGGGCAAGATAGAAGTTGTATAGAGGAGGACAGGATAGTAATAACAATAGCATTTATTGACTGCTTACTATGTCAGGTACTGTTCTAAGTGCTTTAAAGCTATTAAGTCACTGAATCTTCACAATACCCTTATGGGGTAGATACTACTCTTATCCCGATTGTACAAAGAAACCAAGGTACAGAGAGGTTAGGTAGCTTGCCTAAGGCCACAGAACTCCTAAGCCACACAGCTGGAATGCAAACCCAGGCAGTCTGGAGCACTGTTCTAACCTTTGCACCACAATTCCTGTCTAAGGAGCAACGTATCCTGTAACCC
The DNA here is from genome assembly GCF_003676395.1 of Aethalodelphis obliquidens. Classification (NCBI taxonomy): domain Eukaryota; kingdom Metazoa; phylum Chordata; class Mammalia; order Artiodactyla; family Delphinidae; genus Aethalodelphis; species Aethalodelphis obliquidens. Next base: position 4,322,299 of record NW_020838015.1, on the reverse strand, counting down.
TCCCATCCTGTCTGTGTAGCCATAAAGCACAGTTTCATCCAATGGAAGGAATCATTACAGTCAGCATTCTTAAAGCAATAATTCCTGTTACCCATTACATCACATCAGCACTTTAGAATGAATACACACACACACACACACACACACACACACACACACACACACACACACACACATACATACACATAAAACTCTTCATCACGCATGAAATGTAGGGGAAATCCATGACAACATCAGTAACTCGGTTTGCGGTCAACTTCCTTAAGAACATGGCCATCCCTTCTGGATATTAACAGAAATGGAAAAAAAACACTGAAAAGGGAGCTATGGTTTCTTTTCTTAATGTTTCCATGAAACCTTTAAAATTCTCTTTTAATTAACAGTCTCAGATTAAACATGAATATGAAAAATATCTATTTGATTTCTTCCATAGTCAATAATTCATTTGATTCACTGAAAATAGAGAAAGCTGGAATAGTTGAATAAAGGATAAATAATTTCATAAAATAACTTTTAACCATTAAACAGAGCCTATACTTAAAACATATAAATGTCCAGTAGATTATATTTCTATAAGACTTCAAAATCCCCACTAATTTTGAATTTATATTACTCAATTTCAAATTGTAATCTATGTGAAACTCTTTCAGTGTTATCACTATGTTTTAAGTAAAGTTTATACTTTCATTTTTACATTTAAGGACAAGAAAATATATGTGTATATTTTAATAAAATTTAACTGGAAAGATCCTTTACAATCATAATATTAATATTTATTCATATAACAGTAACTGAAATTTAGTGAGCATTAATGTGTCAGTCATTGGACTAAACTCTTTTTGTACATGATTTGCCTATACTTTGCATAACAGTCTTTTGAAGGAGGCATTATTATCTCTATTTTATAGATGGAGAAACAAAGTATTTGAAAAGTTGAGTCATTTTCTCAAAGGTCTTTGCAATCACATCATGGAAAAAGCCAGGATTCAGGTCCATGTCTGGTGTCTCCAAAGATCCAGATATTAAATACTATGTTATATAACTTCAGAAGCCACAAGAGAAAGACGTGATTGATTATCTAAAAATTAAATATTTCTGCATACTACCAAAAATCATTAACAAAATAAAAACAGAAACCACAAACTGAAAATAAAAATACCTGAAACATATATGTGAAAGAATCAATGTCCTTAACATATAAAAGGATTCACACAAATCAATAAAAAAATAAGCAAAAGGAAAAAAAGTTCATATGGCAAATATATTCATGGAAAGCTTTTACACCTAAAACAAAAAGTATAAATTATACTGATTTAAAACTTTTATCTCACAAGATTACCAAAGATTCCAAGGATTGATATACCAAGTATTGTTAAGGATATAAAGAAATAAGCATGCTCAGATACTGCTAGAATAATATGTGGAACTATAAACATAACAGAAACACACAATTTACCAAGATCTAGTTTACAGTTTTAGCATGTCATTTAAAAACTATGCTTCATGTGAAAAAAGCAAATTATGTCATACACACACACACAGTATGATTCTCAATTTCGAGAGAGAGAAAAAAAGCTATTTTTTAGCATAGAAAAATTCTGAAAGGCTCTAAATCAAAATGTTAATGAAAGTTGCTTATTTTGGGGTTAATGGGATTATACATGATTTTATTTTATTGTATCTTTCAATATTATGTAAATTTTTAAAATATTATGAACTAATTTTATAATTACACACACACACACGCACACACACACACACACACAGAGCAGCCAATCAATACAGCTACTGAGGGAAACATTCTTAATGGTAGCCACTCTTGGAGCTGTCAGTTCAAACATATTTCACTCTCTCTCTTGCCCTGATGTTTTTGGGTGGCAATGTGCCCAGTCCCAGGGATGAAAAATGATGGGTCTATGCCAACCATGGAAATCTCATTCCCCTTTGCTAGTAATTGGTCTAAGGACAGTCACATGACCCAGTTCTGGAGAATGAGACATAGAGGAAGTTTGTTGATAGCTTCAGGTTAAGATTTCTCCCTAATAAAGAGAATGGCAAATACAGAAAGCACTTTAGTTACTCATACCTCCCCTACTTGCTTTCATGCTTGGAATGCTGTTTATGAGGATGAGATATTTAGAGCTGTGGCAGCCATCTGGAGACCAGGAGAGATGTCACTGACACATTGAAGAGGCAGAATGGAAAAGACAGGACTCAGCTCAGGTGTTTGGTGATGTACGTGAGCCACTGAAACAATTCTGGAAGTGCTAACTTCTGAGTTTTGTATTATGGAGATTAGTTAAATGTCTTTATTGTTTAATACTCTGTTGGTGGGGCATTTTATTGCTTGCAACCAAATATATCCTGTTTCAACAGTTCATATAAAATGAAGATATATAAACATGTAGGTTTTAACTACATAAATACATAAAGATACATACATAGATCCCACTACTTCCTGTTCTCTGAAGAGTCTTAGTCTTATGCCATCCCTTTCATATATAAAACCTCTTCCTCTCAAGTGGATACTTATCAGCTTTAAGTTCTCTGCATCATCCCAAACCTCCTTTAGCTGCATTTCGCACTTCATACTCTGTCCACTTCAAAGCCAAGCTCTTTAAAAATGCTTCTTCTAACCACCTGCCAATGCAGGGGACATGGGTTCGAGCCCTGGTCCGGGAAGACCCCACATGCCACAGAGCAACTAAGCCCGTGTGCCACAACTACTGAACCTGCGCTCTAGAGTCCATGAGCCACAACTACTGAAGCCCACGCACCTAGAGCCCGTGTTCCGCAAAGAAGAGTAGCCCCCGCTCGCTGCAACTAGAGAAAGCCCGCACACAGCAACGAAGACCCAACACAGCCAAAAATAAATAAATAATTTTTAAATGCTTCTTCTACCCAACATCTCCATTTTCTCAGCTCCTACCCCTCAACCCACTCCAATCCATCTACATTCATCACTTCACCAAAACAGTATTTGCTAATTTACTTATGAACTATGACCTTAATGTTATCTAATCCAATTTAACTTCTTCAGTTTTCTTCACCAGTCCCTCTTTATTGAAATACTCTGTTCCCTTGGTTTCTAGTCTTCTTTCTATATTTGGGTTTTTGTTTTTGCTTTGTGGGTTTTTTTACCCCTCTGGTCTTTCTCAGCTTCCTCTGCCATCTCATAAGCTCATCCTCCCCTACTAGCGCACTAAATGCTGGTATTCCTCAAGGCTTATTCCTACACCCTTTACTCCTCCCACTTTATATTCTCTTTTATTAATGTCTTTGGCATCGATTGTTATTTATGTGCAGATAACCCATAATATCTCACACCCATAAATCCAATTATTATTGGATAATAATTTTTAATTATCTCAAAGGCGTCTCAAGCTCAGCATCTGTACTTGTGGTCTTCCTGCTCAAATCTGGACTTTTTCCCATATTCCCTGTCTCAATGATTGGTACCAACATTGATCCAGCTATATAATCCTGAAATCTAAGAGTAATCCTTGATACCTGCATTTGTCACCACCCCCAAACATAATTCATCAAGTTCTATTTTTACCTCCTAAATATTTCTAAAATTTAGTCACATCTTTTTATCTCTACCACTACCGTTCTAACTAAACTATTATCTACTCTCAGCTGAACTGTGTAATAAATTCCCAACTGATCTCCCTTCCATTCATTCTTGAATCTCCTCAATTTGTCTCCACACTGTAGCTAGTATAACCTTCCTTTAAACTCAATTCTGATTATATCACTATCTTGCTTAAAACTCCTTAGTGACTTGTTCTTAGGATGAAGAATAAAAGCCTTAACTTGACCTTCAAAGCCCTGAATGGTATGGTTCTTATCCTCTACAGCCTTGATTCCCATCATGCTTGCCACCACAATTCCACTTTTCTTAAGACTCTCATACCCCAAGCTCACTCTACTACCAAACTTTTATGCATGTCCTTCTACCTAAAATGTTCTTATCTGTCCTCTATGTGCAGGTAACTCCTACTCATCCTTCATATTTTAGCTTAATACTCATTTCCCTGACTTCCCTCTCCAAACTTAAATTCTCCTATCGTAATCTCTTATAGTTTAGAACCCTTATGACAATTATAGTAATACACTGAAGCAGACTGTAGTAAGACTATTGGTTATCTTGCTAACTGCCATTTCACCTCATCATTCCTGTCTACATGACGAATATCTTTGTTCAGATATTGGGCACCTGTGTTTCAGGAACCATTCCCTAGCCCCAGGGTGTAAATGTTTTCTAGCACAGATCAATCATGTCAATTCTAGTCTCTCTACCAGTGATGGGATTTAGGAATGGGCATGTGAAGCAACGCTTGCTAATGAGAAGTAAAAGGACATGGAGATGGGGTGGGGGATTACTGGGAAAGAACAAGATAGGACTCATCTCTTTCTGTCTTTGGATGATATTATAAGAGAATATGATGCTTAAGAATGTTTCAGCCATTTTGTGACCATGAGAAGAAAATATAAGTAACACTTTTGATTGTGTGTTATGTGGTAGGTTGAATTACTGATCCCAATTCTTCATTCCTCTATAATAGACATCCACACCCTTACCAAGTCCTCATGGTGAGAGGAGTGATCTTCCCTGCCCCTTGATTTTGGGCTTGGTCGTGTCATTTGTTTTGGCCAGTGGAATGATAGCAGACATGATGAAAGCAAAGGCTCACCATGTGCTTTCATGGTTTGGTTGGCTCTTTTTTTCTCTCCAGTGATCCACCATGAGAAAAGCATCCCCCAGGTAGCTGCTTTCCCTTTGAGCCTGATATCAGAATCAATACATAAAAAGTAGACCTAAGCTTAATCCACACCCTAAAGCAGAGTGACCTCTGCCAGTTCATGGACCCACAATCTAAAGCACAGCTGCCCCAGCTGATCTGCAGAATTGTGATCATAAGTGCTTATTGTTGTGTGCCATTGAGTTTTGGGGTGATCTATTATGGAGCATTACTGTGGCAATAGCTGGCTGATGCATCAGCAAAAGCATCCTAACTGTTGCAGACATTAAATAATCATATAATTGAATATAATTCTTCCTCACTAGATTACAAGGTCCAGAGGGCAGCAACTGTGTCTGTTTTTGCTCTCCATTATATCCCAGCACCTAGCCCAGTAGATTGCAAAATAAATATTTATTGACTGAATATTATTAATGAGAAAGAAAGGCTGAAATAATGTACTCCAAAAATGTTAAAATCAGATGATAGGATAATAAGTAATGTTTATATCTTCATTCTTTTCTATATTATAATACTTTACTGTAATAATGCTTTTGTTTAATAATCATGAATTGCTTTTAAAATCAGGAATAAAAGCAAAAAAAAGCTATTTCCACTAAGAAGAAAATATATAATTACTTGGAAAGAAATACTAACATGGGTCAAAAAAGAAGTCATTTGCATGAGTTAAATCTACATATAGTTCCAAATTCAGGTGGCAGTAAATTTACACAAAGGAGATGAATATTTAGGTGTCAGGAGAGTAAATAATGTCTTGGTTAGCACCAAGATTTAAGAACCTGGCTGAGACACGCTTTGCTTTCCTTTGCTTTGCTTTGCTTTACTTCCTGGGATCAGAGGGAAATGTCTGAGGTAAGCCAATAAAAGGCACAGACATTAAAGGAGACTGGACCAAATGGAAATGGCTGGTAAGCTACTTGTTATTGATGGAATCTCTCCCTCACACTCATTTTATAAATTTATAGTGAAAGTTTCCTGAGGACATCTCTCCAGCCACATCTCCTTACCTTTCATCTCCCTCCATTTCCAATCTCCCTTCTCTCTGCCTTCACCCCACCCTCTAAGGTAGGAACCTTGCTCTCTTCTCAGGATCCTTCAGACCCCTCCCGGTTTCACTTGGTTCCTTTGATGACTGGATCTCATGTTTCAAGGATGCAGCAATCAAAAGCAAGGAACTAGAGGGCAGACAGCCACACGGATCATTCTTTAAAATATAGCATTGGATGAAACCTAAACACTAAGAAAAAATTCAATGTATTGTAGAAGATAGCTTATATAAATTTAAAATGTATACATTCACATGTACCTATTAGGTTAAGTTACATAGAGAAGGACATGTATTAAACATTTGAAAGGGCACCTAATGGGAGAGAAGATTGGGTGTGGGCATATAGAATAAATGGTAGAAGAAAGGAAGGAAGAACAAAATGAGAGGGCACATTTGTAAAAAACAGAAAACAGATTTCACTCCAAATGTTTTAAATGAAGGGGTGTTAATGAAGGGACTACCTACAGCAGTGTGGGAAGAGTGCAAGTTTAAAAAACAAAAGGACAGCGAAGGTGTATCGGTTTTCTATTGCTGCTATAACAAATTGCCATAAATTTAGTGGCTTAAAACAACATAAGTTTATTATCTTACATTTCTGTAGGTTACTGGCATAGATCTGGCTAAAATCAATGTGTCAGCAAGGCAGCAATCCTTCTGGAGTCATCAAAGGAGAATTTGTTTCCATGCCCTTTCCAGCTTCTAAAGGTTGTCCACATTCCCCAGCTCATGGCCCCCTTTCTCCATCTTCAAAACCAGCATCTAATCTCTTAGACCCTACTCCCATTGTCACATCTCTTTCTGACCACAGCTGCTTTTAAGGACCCAGGTCATTAGACAGGATCTTTCACTCTATGAACTGCTAATTTAACTATGAGCTGGATTCTGTTATGAATCTCTCTCTAAGAGGTATTGTTTCTAAGACCATTACTCCCTATCCTCTGATCTTTTTTTTTTTTTTTTTTTTTGCGGTACACGGGCCTCTCACTGCTGTGGCCTCTCCCCTTCAGGAACACAGGCTCCGGATGCACAGGCTCAGCAGCCATGGCTCACGGGCCCAGCCGCTCCGCGGCACGTGGGATCCTCCTGGACTGGGGCACGAACCCACGTCCCCTGCATCGGCAGGCGGACTCCCAACCACTGCGCCACCAGGGAAGCCCCTGATCTTGTTATTTTTAGAGGACACTTGGCCCCCTTTGATATCCACTTCATCCTATATCCAGGCTATAAATTCCTCCTTAGGCACAGTTCCTGTCTGGTTTTGAAGCTCTGAAAAATCTCATCATAGCTAGCTAGAAAGTAAAATTTGACAGACATTGCCAAAAAAAGCAAAAACTCTTCCTGTTGTATACACCATAGGTCTAAGACCATTCTCAGAGCCACTTTAGCTTCACTCAAAGGCTCTGAGGGTTTGGAACAATTCCCACATGCAGAACAGTGACTCTGAGCAGCAGCCAGCCTGCAACAGCTGGTTCTGAGATTTTTATACATCCAAAGGCTAGGAAACTCAAAATCAAGACCAGGTTAAGGCTGGGATGGGGCAGGGGTGGGAGGAGGAAGAAATAGGGCGTCCACTCTGCGTGCTGAAATCTGAAAGAAAACAGAACAAAGAGCCAGAAGATCTTAGTTCCAGCTCAGCCTTAGACAAACTTGAGCAAGTCTAGTAATTAGTAAGTGGCTTATTGGTTTATATCAGGGTGTCTACCATTCAGCCCATAGAGTAGATGGCATTTATTTTGATTGAGCCTTTACAATGCACCAGGAACTGTAAAAAGCCTGTTTAATCCTTCTCAATAAACATGAAGTCATTTCTATTGTTATCTCCGCTTTAAACATGAGGGAGAATTTGAGAGTTTAAGTGACTGAGGTCCAAATTAACACAGCTAAGTGACGGAGGCAAATCCTCAAACCCCGGAGCCTTAGGGTTTAACCATTATACAATAAAGGCAATCCAGTTGACCCTGGGAAAGATTCCTCCTGAGTTTTTAGTGGAAAAAAAAATAACCAACAAAGAAAGAAAGAAAAATCCAATGCCTAAATTAGTTTGCTCACATAAACAACAGACTCACGTTCCACAAGTAAAGAATTTTTCAAGTTTGATCTAATATGGAAAAACTGAGTTCAACTGCCACAGAAATGGCACTGGTAATAAAGGAATTATTAGAATGTTATATTTTTTTTGGAATGCCTTTATTGAAGTATAATTTAATAGCATAAAATTCACTTATTTTTAATGTACAATTCAATAGTTTTTAGTAAATTTACAGAGTTGTGCAGCCATCACCACTATTTAATTCCAGAACATTTCATTATCCCAATTATACCAATTAGCGGGCACTCCCAATTCCCCAGCCCACCCAACCCCCACCACTGGCAACCACTAATCTGCTTTCTGCCTGGACATTTCATATAAATGGAATCATACAATATGTGGTCTTTTACTTCTGTTGTCTTTCATTTAGCATAATCTTTTTCAAGCTCAGTCACGAGGGAGCATGTATTAGTACCTCATTCCTTTTTATTGCCCCATAGTATTCTACTTTATGGATAGACCATATTTTGTTTATCCATTCAGCAGTTGATGGACATTTGGGTGGTTTCCCTGATGGCTAATCATGTTGAGCAGTTTTTCATGTGTTCATTGGCTGTTTGTATAAGTATCTATTCATATCCCTTGCTCATTTTAAAATTGGGTTATTATTTTTACTGTTGAGCTGCAAGAGCGCTTTATATATTCTAGATAAAATTCCTTTATTAGATATAGGATTTGAAAATATTCTCCCAGTCTATCACTTGTCTTTTCATTTTCTTAATGGTGTCTTTTTTTTTTTTTTTTTTTGCGGTACGCGGGCCTCTCACTGTTGTGGCCTCTCCCGCTGCGGAGCACAGGCTCCAGACGCGCAGGCTCAGCGGCCATGGCTCACGGGCCCAGCCGCTCTGCGGCACGTGGGATCTTCACGGACCGGGGCACGAACCCGTGTCCCCTGCATCGGCAGACGGACTCCCAACCACTGCGCCACCAGGGAAGCCCTAATGGTGTCTTTTGAAGCATAGTGTTCTTACTTTAAGGAAGTCTGATCTAAGGTCATAAAGATTTATTCCTCTGCCTTCTTTTAAGACTTTTGTAGTTTTAGCTCTTACAGTTAGGTCTGCGATCAAGTTTGAGTTGATTTTTGTGTATGATGTGAGGTAAGGGTCTAAATTCCTTCTTTTGCAAGTGGCTATCCAGTTGTCCTTATACCATTTCTTTGATCTCAATATCTGTCCTTACGCCAGTACCACGGTGTCTTGACTACTCTAGCTTTGCACTAAGTTTTGAAATCACGAAGTATAAGTTCTCCAACTTTGTTCTTCCTTCTCAAGACTGTTTTGGCTATTCTGAGTCCCTTGCATTTCTATATAAATTTCAGGATCAGGTTGTCAATTTCGGCAAAAAAACAGTAAGCTGGAATTTTGAGAGGAATTGAATTGCATTGAATTTATGTCGGTTTGGGGAGAATTGCCATCTTAATAATACTGAGTCTTCCAATCTATAAACATGCAATGTCTCTCCATTTATTAAGATACTCTTTCATTTCTATAGGCAATGTTTTATAGTTTTCAGTGTAGAATTCTTGCTCTTTTGTTACATTTATTTCTAAGTATTTTCTTCTTTTTTATGCTATTGTGAATGAGATTATTTTCTTAATTTAATCTTTTGGATCATTTATTGCTAGTAAATAGAAATACAATTAATTTTTGTATATTGATGGTATATCCTATGACCTTGCTTAAGTTGTTTGTTAATTCTAACAGTAGCTTTTGTGCATATTTTAGCATTTTCTATATACCGAATTGTGCTGTCTGCTAATTAGGATAGTTTTACTTCTGCCTTTTCAATCTGGATGCCTTTTACCTCTTTTTCTTGCCTTACTGCACTAAGCCTTCAAGTACATGTTGAATAGGAGGTGGTAAGAGAAGAGGAAAACCTTGCCTTGTTCCCAGTCTTTAGGGGAAAGCATTTAGTCTTGCACCATTAAGTAGGATGTTAGTTGTAGGGTATTTGTACAGCCTCTTTATATGGCTGAGGAAGTTTCCTTCTATTTCCAACTTGTTGAGAATTTTTATCATGAATGGATGTTGGATTTTGTCAAATGCTTCTTCTGCATCTATTGAGAAAATCATGGTTACAATTATTTTCTTTTTCCTTTTGATTGAAAATAGAAGGTAGGTGCATGGCTTTCACTGCAACATTTGTAAGAAGAATTTATACTATTAAATTTGCAAATAAGAGGTTCACTGCATAAGAGATGGAGGAACTTATCAAAAATCATTAATTCATTCATATCAGTGTCCTTACTGAACAGCTATTTGACAGACAAGTGAATATATGCCACTTAGCAAATCTCTTTAACAAACATATATAATCCAGGCATCCAAATTAATTCCACAGATTAATTTTTTTTCTTATCAAAAAGTTCTACAGGGGTGGGGGGAGGCTGCCTTGGCTGTTTAGTCAAGGAAGTACAAGTTTTCACACTGAAACTGATTGAGCAAATTGACATTAAAACTGCATTTATTTTGTATAGATTCCATTGAGTTCAGTGTAGTTTAGCAGACTTAAAAAATTATAGACCTATTGGGGCTTCCCTGGTGGTGCAGTGGTTGAGAGTCCACCTGCCGATGCAGGGGGCAAGGGTTTGTGCCCCGGTCCTGGAAGATCCTGCATGCCGCGGAGCGGCTGGGCCCGTGAGCCATGGCCGCTGAGCCTGCGTGTCCGGAGCCTGTGCTCTGCAATGGGAGAGGCCACAACAGTGAGAGGCCCGTGTACCGCAAAAAAAAAAAAAAAAATTATAGACCTATTAGGTAGAAATAAAATTGCAATTTCAGAAGAGATTCATTCACTTTTATGCATTAAATTATACTTTAAATTTCTACAACTTTCTTTGAAAGGTAAGCCTCACAATGTATCTGAATTATTAAGCATCTGTCCTATAAGACTGGCTCTGTTTCAAGAGGAACTATTTAGGATGAACATGAACTATGCTCCCTTAAAAAGATACGCAGTCCCTGGAATTTGAAGATGTGTATTATTTCCAGGATTAAACTGAAATTGCCAACCATGTGGCCATACCCTTGCTCCATATGACTTTGAAAAATGCATTATATTTCATAAAAGTATAATAGCAAAGATGAGAATTACCAGTCATGCAATCATTCAACAAAAATTTACTGATCACCTACTATGAACCAAGCACTGCGATAGGCACCAAAAATACAATGGTAGGCAAAACAGAAACAACCCTTAAGAAGCTTACATATTAACAAGGGAGACAGATATTAAATAATTGCATATATAATTATAATTACAATCATACATGATCAATGCTATAGAGGAAACATTCAGGGTACTATCACAGAGAATAATTAGGGGGACCCAACCTAGTCTGGAGAGGTGAGGGACATACTCCCTGAAGAACAACAGGCAGTTATGTTGAAATCTAAAGTATAGGGGTTTGTCTGGAATACTCTTCCCCTTCCTTCCATCTGACTTAACACTTCCATTCCCCTCTTTGCTCCTTGCTAAGAAGTGTAAAGGTCATGAGATAGAAGGAGTGTGGTTCTTTTGGAGTTGAGAGAAGGCCACTATGGCTGAAACAATTAAGCCTGAGTTTTGAGAAACTCCAAAAGGTAAAGATAAGGAAGAAAAAGAGGAGCCAGGAAAAGTCACCAAGAAGGAGTGATCAAGACAATCTGGTGTCATAGAAAGCAAGGGAGTAGAATATTTCAAGAAGGAAGAATGATAGGCTGTATTGAATGCTACTGAGAGGTCAATTAAGATAGGACTGAAAAGTAGTCATTGTGTTTAGCAATATGGAGGACATTATGACCTTACCAAAAGCAGTTTTGGTAGACGGTAATCAGGCAAAAGACTAGAGGGGAGTGGACAGAAGACTGAATTAGTCACTATAAGGTAGGTATTGCTGTTGTAAAAATAAACTCCAAAATTTCACTGGTTTAACATACAAAACTTTATTTCTTGCTTATGTAACATGAACTATGCAGATCAGCAGGCGTTTTTCTGCTACAGTCATTCAGTAATCTAGGGTAACATCCTAAAGTTGGACCATCTGTATAATATGCACGTGCCCCAGTAGTTGTGGCAGGGGAAGAAAGCATGAAATTCATTTACTCATTTATAAAGTTTTTGGTCCATTGGCCAGACTACTCACATGGTCCCAACTAAAAAGGAGCCAGAAAATGAAGCTTTCCCATGTGACAAGGAGGAGAATCAGCTACTGGAGACCTCTAGTAATATCTAGATAGATAGATAGATACAAAATAGGAAATAAGGAAACAGAGACAGCGAGTATAGGCTGCCATTTTAGGAAGCTTAGTTTAAAAAAGAAGAGAGAGAGGATGAAAGTTAGACAGGGATATGATGCCCAGGGAGGTAGGATGTGTGTGGGGGTATATGTGCCTTTATGTGTATGTCTTTTGTGTGTCTGTGTGCTTTGATAGCATTGTTTAAACCAATTTTAATGTTTAGGAAGAATCCAGCAGAGAAAGTGATAGACTAAAGACACAAGAAAGATTTAAAAATAATAATAAAAAGAAGTTTCCCCCAGAAAGCAGGAATAATGAAATCCAGAAGACAGCAGATGGTTTGACCTTTGATATAACCAGGAGCACTTTGCCCATTGTAAAAGGAAGGAAAATGAGCGATGATTTAAGATGAAAGTAGAATTTGAAATTTCATGGCCTGGAGGTTAAGGGAGTTCCCTTCCAAAGGTGTATATTTTCTGTATGACGTGTGAAGCAAAGTTATCCACTAAGAATGAAAGGAGAGTGGGAATGGAAGAGTTCATCAGAAGCTTGAAAAAGACAGAAAAGGTGTGAAATGTGATTTCCAAGGGTGAAAGATGAGCAAGTAAGCTTGCTGGGCAGTGTTGAAGGCCTAGTTCGGATTGGTGATAAGTTTATCATGATAATTTATTCTGTTGTGGAATTCCTCCAGCAATGGTGAATTTTACAACTGACCTTCATGGAGGTGACAAATAATTGAGTTCACCTAGGAAATACTTTTGCCAGGTCATAGTGACTGAAAGAAAGGGGAGAATGGTAGTTCAGAATATTTACAAGGGAATGATTTTAATGATGAGAACCATCTAATCTATACTGGATAAAGAGGGAAGTGAGGTTGGGAGGAGGATGGTATACAGGGGAGAAAGTGGAGAGGTCAATGGATTGAGGGACTTTAAGAACTGTTACAGTAGGTGTATTTCAGCAATAAGCTGGAAAGGTAGGAAGCTGTGAATAGACTGAGATGGTCAAAGAGTAAATGTGGAGATGGTGTGGTTTTCAATAATGATGGTGTCCAGGTGACTGTGGAATTGGGTGGCTGGAGGACAGTGGGTGAGATAGTCATTGAATAAGAAGAGGTCAAAGAACTGAGCAGCCAGGGTATTAGATGAGTCCTCCATGGGACATTTAATTTACCCCCAGAATAATGGGGATGAAAATTGTGACACAGGAGCTAAAATCTTTAATAAATGAGGAGGAGAGTACACTGGAGGTTAACAGATGATCTCAAGGAAAAAAGGGAGAGTATGATACACCCTCAAAAGAAATGGGGTGGCAGCAATGGTCTAGAAGTGACAAATGAATCTGAAAGTACTTTAATTAAGCTCTTCTGAAGAAGTATAGATCCTATTCAATCTGTAAAATGTCAAGTTTCACATCAACTTTATCAAAAATTGATTAATGACCAGCACTTAACCTAGAAATATGTGAATTTTTAGGAATAAAGTTGATTAAACTACTTTTGGTCTACGTTGGCATTTATATCAAAATCCACATTTTTATATAGCTAACAATCTATGCTTCACTGTTGTTATTTAATTTATTCAATTTTAAAAATTCGTGCAGCTGTACCCATTTAGATTGTGATCACATGGGCACTGCATTCCTTGCGTGAACTCAGTACTCTTATTCATTGTCTCTCTCACTCAAAAAAGATAACAGAATACAAGGAATGCTCTTAATCTTTTTAAAATTTATAAGTAAATATTTCTCAAAACATTTACACCTGAAGTATGTACTAGTAACACATTACTTGCTTCTAAACTTACAGTTAGGGACTTCCCTGGTGGTACAGTGGATAAGATTCCAAGCTCCCAATGCAGGGGGGCTGGGTTCGATCCCTGGTCAGGGAACTAGATCCCATATGCATGCCGCAACTAAGAGTTTCCATTCCACAACTAAGGAGCCCATATGCTGCAACTAAGGAGCCCACCTGCTGCAACTAAGGAGCCCACATGCCACAACTAATGAGCTGGTGAGCCGCAACTAAGAAGCCCGTGAGCCGCAACAAAGACCCGGTGCAACCAGATAAATAAATATTAAAAAATAAACACGTAGGGTCTTCCCTGGCGGTGCAGTGATTAAGAATCCGTCTGCCAATGCAGGGGACATGGGTTCAAGCCCTGGTCCTGGAAGATCCCACATGCCACGGAGCAACTATGCCCGTGCGCCACAACTACCGAGCCTGCGCTCTAGAGCCCACGAGCCACAACTACTGAGCCCGTGTGCCGCAACTACTGAAGCCCATGCACATAGAGTCCGTGCTCCACAACAAGAGAAGCCACCGCAATGAGAAGCCCATGCACCGCAACAAAGAGCAGCCCCTGCTCGCCATAACTAGAGAAAGCCCACGCACAGCAATGAAGACCCAACACAGCCAAAAATAAAATAAATTAAATAAATAAATTAATAATAAATAAACAAATAAACTTACAGTTAAATATAGGACCCCAGTATATGAAGACTCTTGGAGCTACTTATCTAGACCCCTCAGGCTATTCCTGTGAAACTCCCTTTGTTGTTCCTATTACCCCATATGAAGATGGAGTTGGATGAGATTAAAAAGTACTACATAGGCAAACTTTTACAAGGGTCTCTCTGTTCTCTAGAGCTGGCCTATGCATGTCTATAGTTAATTATTTATGATTATTATTTCCTTTACCTACAATAAGACAGAGACTTAATCTCAAAATTTGTCCTTAGACATGGTTCCTTTCGAGAAACTCAGAAGTGGAACTGACTTTGGTATGGCTTTCAATTGTGTCCTTTGAAACACTGTCATTTAATTTTATTTTCATGAAAAAAATGATGAACTGGATTTAAAATGGGAAATCCTAGGGTAGTAACAGCTTCCTGCCTCCCCATCCCCTGTTGATTGCCTCAACCTCACTCCCACCTCAATAAGCTCTCCCTTAAACTTTCTTCTAGTTAAATCCCTCTGAGAGTACCACTTATTCCCTGCTGGGACCTTGACTCTGCCCTTACTAAAGAATTCAAGTTGTGTTGAGTGTTCTCCAAACTCTACTGACCCAGACAGCTGGGAGCTTACAAACCAGTAATGACAGATCAAAATGCGCTCCACAAAGCACTAGTTTTGGGGAGCACCCTGGCCAGGTCTGTGGTGCTGAATTCCACTTAAACCTCATAAAAAACTAAGCACGTGTGCCCACAGACTGGTCTTCCTTATGTAGTTGCAATGTCACTGCATATGGGTGATGCCTGCTCTTTACTGTATACACAGCAGACAAAAGAGAAAGATGGTGCTGGTGGTATAAAAATTGTAGCCACAGGGCTTCCCTGGTGGCGCAGTGGTTGAGAGTCTGCCTGCCGATGCAGGGGACAAGGGTTCGTGCCCCGGCCCGGGAGGATCCCACATGCCGCGGAGCGGCTGGGTCCGTGAGCCATGGCCGCTGAGCCTGCATGTCCGGAGCCTGTGCTCCACAATGGGAGAGGCCAAAACAGCGAGAGGCCCGCGTAAAAAAAAAAAAAAAAAAAAAAAAAAAAAATTGTAGCCAGATGACAGATGATGGTGATGTGGTTTGCTAAAGACAGTTTTTACAACCATACATACAAGGTGATGTTTTAGGGTGATATATTTGGGAGCGTGAAGAGCCTAGTCCTGTGACCTCGACGAATCTCTCTCCAAATATTTCATAACCACCAACCAGAGCAAGTTTCCTGCTAGAAACTGGGGAAGCTCAAAATTTCTGCTCACCAAACATCCCTCCTCAGCCTGCTGTCTCCTGGTATGCTCTGCTGAGGATGTATCTTTTGTGCTTATCACAGGAACCATGACTTTTACAAGATTTATGTGTCAGAGGGTTCATTTCCACAGAGCCTTCGACCCAGTCCTTTGTGAGATGTTGCAAGCTCGTTGGGAAGCTGTTAAAGGTTATTAGGGAAAAATAGGCAGTACAGTCAAACATATCTGGAAAACACTGTGTTAAACAAAATGAACCAGTTTTCTGCAGAAATACTCAGAAGGTTTGATATGTTATGTGCATTGCGAATCTGATATGCAGGGTTTCCCAGTCTGCGCGTAACAGGGAACCTTTTTGTCAAAAGAACACACGTGACACGTTGGGCAACACTCTCCTATGGTTGGAAACATTGTGGGTGATGGGGCAGCGGGGGGCGCTCTAGAAAAGAGCGGGATGGTGAGCAGGTATTCAAAGGAAGAGGTTCAGTCCCCATCAGTCCCCCAGCTCTTGCTGAACTAGAAACAGGAGTCACTGTGAAGCTGACTGAATTGTACAGCTTATTGAATTTACTCTGAACACTTCATTTGAAATTTGGTTCCTGATTGTCAGAGGTTTTTTAATCTGGTACAAAAGGTTACAGAGGAACGCTGCTGCCCAAATCTGCCAGCCCATGGAAGGCTTTTTAACTAACTTTAAAAGGTCTGTGTGAGTCCTTTGCATGGCAGGATATATAAAACGCCCACACCCAATAACTGGAGTGAGAGAAGCAACTGGAGTTACTCCAAAGCCATTTCACTAACATTTTTAGGAAGAGCTAATTTCTTGTTTTGAAATTCAAGTTTGCAAGATTCAAAAATAAAATAAAATTAAGTCTTACCAACAACACAAGCTACAGGGTCAGTGAGGCCTTTATTCCAATTGGGTTGCCCTTTCAGAATCAAATCCACACTCACCCTTTTGTTCTTAAAAGGAAGTGCTCTCCATGTATGGGAGACACAGGCAAGAGAAGATTGTCATAGGAGACATTATAAATGATGACACTGGAACAGATTGACCTTAATATTTAAATAAATCCACTCAGTGAAGAGAAAACAGCAGGAAGTCATCCTGAGCAAAGCACAGTAACTCTCTGGCAATGCATTATGGACACAGCAGGGTGATAACAGGCTGAAAAATTTGCACAGTGACCCCAGATGGGTCCTGCTTTCTCCCCTTTGCCATAGGTGGGAAGGCTCCAGTAGTCGTATCAAGGATATTTTTCCTACATCATCCCTCCATTTCCAGAATGCCAGTGTAGGCATTGAATAAACTGCATTGTTGAGGGTGGAGGTAGAACGCTACTAGGTGCAAAAGAGTTCACTATGGAAAGCCATCTAACCTTAAATTTCCAACCGCTAGGCTGTGGACTTCATGTGGGAAGAGTGAGGAGTTCAGTGAAAACTATGAATTCATCTGTGGACTGGTTAAATAAACTATACACCTCAAACATATATGGCCTATCAAATTTGTTGATTGATTCTAACAGTTTTTTTGGTGGAGTCCTTAGGGTTTTCCATATATAAAATCATGTCTTCTGGGCTTCCCTGGTGGTGCAGTGGTTGAGAGTCCGCTTGCTGATGCAGGGGACACAGGTTTGTGTCCCAGTCTGGGAAGATCCCACATGCCGCAGAGCGGCTAGGCCCGTGAGCCATGGCCACTGAGCCTGCGCGTCCGGAGCCTGTGCTCCGCAACAGGAGAGGCCACAACAGTGAGAGGCCCACGTACCACAAAAAAAAAAAAAAAAAAAAAATCATGTCTTCTGCAAGTAGTGACAGTTTTACTTCTTCCTTTCCAATTTAGATGCCTTTTATTTCTTTTTCCGGCCTAATTACTCTGGCTAGGACTTCTAACACTATGTTGAATAAAAATGGCAAGTGTGGGCATCCTCGTCTCGTTCCTGAACTTAAGGGAAAAGCTTTCAGCTTTTAGCAATTGAGTATAGTGTTAGCTGTGGGTATAACATATATGGCCTTTATTATGTGGAGGTACATTCTGTCTATACTCACTTTGTTGAGAGTTTTTAATCATAAATCAATGTTGAATATTGTCAAATGCTTGTTCTGCATCTATTGAAATAATTATATGATTTTTATCCTTCATTTTGTTAATGTGGTATCATTGCTTTGCAGATGTCAAGCCATTCTTGCATTCCTTGGAAGAAATCCCACTTGATCAGAGTATATAATCCTTTTAATGTATTGTTGAATTTGGATTGCTAATATTTTGTCAAGGATTTTTGCATCTATGTTCATCAGGGATATTGGCCTGTAATTTTCTTTTTTGTGTGGTATCCTTGTTTGGTTTTAGTATCAGGATAATGATAACCTTATAAAATGAATTCTGGAGTGTTCCCTCTTCTTCAATTTTTTGGAAAAGTTTGAGAAGGATAAGTATTAAGTCTTCTTTGAATGTTTGGTAGAATTCACCAGTGAAGCCATCTGGTCCTGGACATTTTTGGGGAGATTTTTCATTACTGATTCAATCTCCTTACTAGCAATTGGTCTGTTCAGATTTTCTAATTTCTTCATGATTTAGTCTTGGAAGATTGTATGTTTTGAGGAATTTATCCATTTACTCTAGGTTGTCCAATTTCTTGGCATATAATTGTTCAGAGTAATCTCCTATGATCTTTTGTATTTCTTTGGTGTCAGTTGTAATTTCTCCTCCTTCATTTCTGATTTTATTTATTTGAGCCCTCTCTCTTTTTTTCTTGGTGAGCCTACTTAAAGGTTTGTCTATTTTGTTTATCTTTTTAAAGAACCATCTTTTAGTTTCATTGATGTTTTCTATTGTCTTTTTGGTCTCTATTTTATTTATTTTCACTCTGATCGTTATTATTTTCTTCCTTCTACTAACTTTGGGCTTTGTTTTTTTTTCTTTTCTTTTTCTAATTCCTTTAGGTATAAAGTTTTATTCCACACAGGCTTTCTTAAACATTCCTCAAAAGGGGAATTCTCCATGGCCAACGATAGGGTACATCAGTGTTGAGTTTTCATCGTATATTGTACTGAACCAACACCCGGAATTCAGTAGTTATAAACCCCACTGTAATTAAATTTCATGGGTTTCCTGCAGACCTGTTGACAGAATATATCACAATCCAAGGGGCTGTCTGGAAATGTATGGAGAGAATAACCCCACCCATTATGGTGAAACCCAAGACTGCCTTCTAAATACTTCCCGGCACTGATTAGAAAAGTACACTGAATGCTTAATACAGTGAATAAATCATCATCTCTGGCAAACTGCGTGTGACAGAGCATGCTGAGGACTGCTACTTCCAAGCAGAGGTGGTTTTTGTTTAACCTGAATCAAGACATTTAGTTCTGACATGAAAAGTCCAAAGCTGCACACCAGCAGGCTCCTTTCATAATCACTTGAAGCTCTCCTGTAGTTATTATCAGCCCAGCTCTCTAGCCCCAATTGCTATTTGCCTTGATGTAAGGAACTGCCTGATTTATTAGCTAGGGTGAAATTATCCACCCTGAGATCCTTACTAATTTTCTTACACAACCAAAAGGAAAGGGTTGCCACTAAGACACCACATTACAATTATTCCAAAGGACTATTTGTGATAGGAAGGTGTTCAAGCCTGAAGTTAGACAAAAGTGAGTTAAAGCCACACACCATTAAAGACACAAAGGCAAGGAAATGTTGAGGCAAGGCTGGCAGACCAGCCTCATCCACTGTCTAGAATTCCTTCTACTGGGCTCAGAGCTTGCACCATTGAACATGATTTCAGATGGCTCCACAACATTTTCTAAAACCAAGGAGAAGAAATGAGTCCCATCTTCCACTCAGGTTCCCTGCCTCCTTAAAACTGCAGCCCAGCTGTATTTATATTTATGTATTATAAATAAGTTTCACAAATATATACCACACAAATAGGCATATAAATGTAGTTATAGGTAAACTTATAAATATATATTATATATTATATTATATATAAAATAGACCTCATAATAGCTATCACTTTAAACACAGATGCAAATGCCTCCACTTTCAAAACTAGCTGGGTTTTGCTGGTCGATTACAGACAGTTGCAAATAAAGCTCTCCAGTCACCCAGCGTTTTCTCTGTACATAGGTTTAGAACAGATGTTGAATGCTAGAGGCACACTCCCACTTCAGGGCATGTGTTTGATCCTGCTGGTCTTCTGCCTGGAACTTTCATTCCCCTAATTATCTGCACTGTTCACTCCCTCATCCCCTTAAAAACTTGATTCCAATGTTACCAAGATGAAGCCTCCCTGAGCACACTATTTAAAATTGCAATCCCCGGGGCTTCCCTGGTGGCGCAGTGGTTGAGACTCCGCCTGACGATGCAGGGGACGTGGGTTTGTGCCCCAGTCCGGGAAGATCCCACATGCCGCAGAGCGGCTGGGCCCGTGAGCCATGGCCGCTGAGCCTGCGCGTCCGGAGCCTGTGCTCCGCAACGGGAGAGGCCACAACAGTAAGAGGCCCGCGTACTGCAAAAAAATAAATAAAATAAAATAAAATAAAATTGCAATCCCCTCCACCATCCCTGGCACTCTCCATCTGTCCTGCTTTATTTTTCTCCAGAGCATTTACCACCTTCTAATATTCTATGTAATTTATTTTGTGTTTAATGATGACTTCCTCACTGCCCGCCTCCCCCCATCTCACACACACACACACACACACACACACACACACACACACACACCCCATCAGAGTTCACGCTCCATGAAGACAAGAATTTTTGTCTGTTTCACTCACTGCTACATCCCTAGCATCTGCAGGAGTGCTTGGCACATTGCAGATTCCCGGTGTTTTGTGGGTGGGAAGGACAGAAGTAAGCAATAGCAGACTATAGAGACATAAAAGACTAAAAGTTATCTTCTAGATCAGGGGTCCCCAACCCCCGGTACCGGTTCTCAGCCTGTTAGGAACCAGGCTGCACAGTGGGAGGTGAGTGGCCTGCGAGCAAGTGAAGCTTCATCTGCTGCTCCCCATCAACTCGCGTTACCGCCTGAACCATACCCCTCCCACCCCCCACCACCCTGTCCGTGGAAAAACTGTCTTCCACGAACTGGTCCCTGATGCGAAAAAGGTTAGGGACCTCTGTTCTCGATGGTTTTAAAATCTTTAAAATTTGTCTTCATGTTATACCTACGCAACAGAGACTAACAAAGGGAATGCTTGTTGAATAACTTTTCACTTTATGCCCCTTCATTTCTAAACCTGCCTACCTGGAGCAAAATTTGTGAATTAAATCCATGGTTTGGTTGCTGAAATCATAGGTACAAGCTAATGATCTGGAATTAGACAGGTAGTTCTTCGACTTTAGCTCCCATCATAATCCCTGGAAGAGCTTGTGAAAGCACAGACAGCTGGGCCCAACTCCCACAGTTTCAGATTCAGTAGGTCTGTGGTGAGACCCAATAATTTCCATTTCTAACAAGTCCCCAGGTGATGCTGATGCTGCTAGTCTGGGGACCATGCTTTGAGAGCCACTGGCCTGAACATTTCAAAGTGGACACAGATCAACCACTGATGTTTTCTCATTGGTTTTCTCCTGTGTATTTTTTTTTTCAGAAACCAATCTTACTTCCTCTCAATTTCTGAAGGTAAACACATCTTACAATTTGGATATCCTAGGACTTCATATCAGTACCTAATTTTTACAGGTCTAGCTTGACACAGAGACAAGTGGGACCAATAAAATGACTGACTGCTCAACCAGCTCAGCAGGCAAGTAAACAAAAGACCTTTTAATTGGTCTCCTTTCGACTTTTGTATATCCCTTCTTTCCACTGCTAGTTCTGTGCTACATACTGAGACTCGGCGTGAAAGGATAGAGTTCGCCCTGGAAATTCCCCCTGCAATATAGGAGCTTCTCGAACTCCTGTTAAATAAAAGTGCTGGCGCTCTTTCCCCTGAGTAGCAGACTCTTTGAGTACCCCACACCACAGACCCTCAGCTACCTCTGATTTTGGCTAGCTGGGGTGGATAATGTCCCTGCAAGCTGCCAAACACCCCACCTCACACATCTGCTGGGCCTCTTTGATTTTCTGTAGCGAGGTACTCTCAGAAACCCTGAAAAATGGCTCAGTCTGCACGGGACAACCAGATTAGTGTCCTTAGGGACAATCCTTTAATTGGGAGCAATAGTATATGGATAAATGCCCCCAGCTTCCCATTATTTGGTGAGACAAATCTGAGCCACATTCTCTCAATACATGCTCCTCAGACATCCCCAGAGAGATCAATCCCCAGGGGCCCACAGCCATCACCAGCTCAATGATACACCTCTTATTGACTTTTCTTTCTTTCCTGTTTCACCCTTCTGCTCCCTCACTTTTGATACCTAGGGTCACCTCCCTAATAAACCACCTGCACCCAAGTCCCCCTCAGGCTCTGCTTTCAGGGAACCCAATCAAAGATACCATCTTAGAGTGAGTTCCCTGGAGGTCGACTCTGAGGAAGAGTTGTGTGCAGAAGTTTCAGGGAGGAGTGACCTCGGGAGATACACCTATAAGGGAGTGATAAAGGGGAAACTGACTCAAAAGGTATCTGCAACCAAAACCTCAGCAGGTCCTAATGCGACTTGTGGAGCTGAGATGGCCCCTTAGGGTTGTCCTCAATTGAGACTCTGCCAGTCTTTGACCCCAGGCCACCCTTGGGAGGTGGCCTCATCTTGGGTGAGGAAGTTCCCTGAAGCCCCCTGAGGGTTTCCAGGGAGGGGCTCATCTGTGAGCCATCAGTAATCGATATTCCCAGCAGCCGGGGTAAGAGTATATTGGCCCTTAAGAGGGGACTGGGTCGAGCACTAGGGATCCCCTAAATCACTGCCTTGTCACCACTTCCTGGCAATTTTCAACAGCCTTGCAAGTTCAATCATCTCTGTCTCCTGTAGCCATCCTTGACTTGGAGAGGAAACTTCCCTGCAGACTCAGTATTTAGAGAAAAATAAGTTACATCTGGCATACTGAGTAAATATATTAAGGAAACCTAAAATCGCAAATGTAAAAATTGGCTACAAGGTGCTAAACTTAAGTGTTCATATATAATTAAATTCCATCAATGATGTGATGTTATATTCAAAACATCCTTTCTCAAAAGGGTTTTTCTTCTAAGTTGTGGTGTTTGGGGGTTGTGGAAATTTTTTTTTTCACATATTGAGTGAAGACAAAAGTGTCTGTCAAGGCACTTGTTATAAAAAGGCAATTAAAACATCCTGGATCCAGTATGACTAATGGGTAGGAGCCCTAGTGCTCCTGAAAATACTGCACTAATTACAGTTTCCTTTAGTGGCAGGCCCAAACAAAAGCAGGCCACCTCATTTTTCAAATTTAAATAAAGAGCACTAGGTACTTAAGAACTGTCTTCAGGAGCAGGCAAGTGTGGCCGCCTGCATCTCACATGCTGTCAAGAAAACCTCCCCAGTCACTGTCCTCTCTAGGAGTGAAGAGTGGCCCTACTTCCCTCAAACATCTGCTCTTCCTAGGGTTGGGGTATGTGTCCACCATCTACTTCCTTGTTTCTGAAATGGCCTCCTTTTTTAATTGAACTTTTTATTGAAATAACTGTAGATTCCCATGCTGTTTAAGGAAATAATACAGAGAGCGCGCCTGTGTACCCTTTATTCACTTTCCCTCAATGGTGACAAATTACAAAACTCTGGTATGGTATCAGGGTGGTGACATTAATACAATCCACCCATCTTATTCAGATTCCCCCAATTTTATTTGTACTCATTTGCATGTGTATGTGTTTAGTTTTAATACAATTTCATTCCACATGTAGGTTCCTGTGACCGCCACCACAGTCAGGATACAAACCAGTTCCATCACCACAAGGATAACTCCGTTGCCCTTTCATAACCACACCCACCTCCTTCTAGGACCCCCATCTTCTCTCTCTCCACAACCAAGTCCTTAACTCCTGGCACCTGGCAACTACTAATCTGTTCTCCTTTCTAAAATTGTGTAATTTCAAAAATGTTATATACATGGAATCACACAGTATGCAACCTTTGGGGATTGGCTTTTTTCATTCAACATAATTCTCTGGAGAGTCATCCAAGTTGTTATGTGTATCAGTAATTCATTCCTTTTTAATGCTGCAAAGTGCTCCACAGTATGGACATACCACAGTTTACTTAACCACTTACCAGTGGAAAGACATCTGGGTTGTTTCCAGTTTGGGGCTTTTATAAACAAAGCTGCTATGAACATTTGTATACAGATTTTTATGTGAACATAAGTTTTCATTTCTCTGGGATAAATGCCCAAGGTTACAACTGCTGGGTCATATGGTAGTTGCATATTTAGTTTTTTTAAGAGACTGTCAAGCTGTTTTCCAGAGTCATACAACCATTTTATATTCCCACCAGCAATGTGTGAGTGATCCAGTTTCTCCACATCCTCATCGGCATTTGGTATCATGATTTTAATGTGCATTTCCCTGATGCCTAATGATATGAACGTCTTTTCACATGCCTATTTGCCATCTGTATATCCTCTTCTTTAGAAAGGTCTATTTTTTTGCCCAGATTTTCCAGTTTTTCATTTGTGTGTTACTTGACGGGGCAGAAGGGGTTTCCTAGGGCAGGCAGGCAGGTGTCTGTGGGTGGGGGAGGGGAGTCTTAGGCCCACAGGGACAGAGTCTTCCTGGCCTGCTGGGCCTCTTGTGCTGAGATCTCCCTTGCTGGTGTTGCCCACCTAGATCTCTCTCAGTTCCTCTCAGGAGGGAAGGGGAGTCTCAGGCTGTGCAGGGAAGGAGAGCACTTCCCCCAACCAAGCACTATTGGCAATGCTCCCCATCAATCCCCCTTACCGGTGGTGCTGGGATTGCCTGGTGTTGTCAGGACTTTCATCTGATCTGGGGGAGGAATGAGCCAACTTGGGCTGTCTTCTATTGCTAAGTTGGGGGTCCGGAAAAAAAACAGGTCTGGTTACCTTCTTCTGTTGGTGGGGGTGGTCATAAGACACCCTGCAGCTGTGTGGTTCTTCTAATTCTGGGGTCCCAAACCAGTTTGCCTTTCTCTTACCACCTTTCAGACTTCTCCTTTGGTTGCCTTTTACATTATTTCCAGGGTTTGTAATTGTATTTAGCTGGGAGGAACAGGGAAAAGTATGTCTATACCATCTTGTCTGGATCAGAAGTCTGAAATGTCCTTTTAAGGATGTATTTCAGCTCAGTTACAGCTTAGTTTCACCTTCTGCCATATATAAAGAGAAAAGAGAGGTGATTTTCACCCAAGATTGCTATTCTGTGACCTTAGATGTTGTTCCCAGAACACTACTCATAGAAGTTTGGAAGAAGGCAAATTCTCTCATAGACTCCAAAAATTTTACAGAGTCAAAGGAATCTTAGAGATCACGTAGGCCAATGGTTTTGTTTGTTTGTTTGTTTGTTTTTTGTTTTTTGCTGTACATGGGCCTCTCACTGTTGTGGCCTCTCCCATTGCGGAGCACAGGCTCTGGACGCGCAGGCTCAGCAGCCATGGCTCACGGGCCTAGCTGCTCCGCGGCATGTGGGATCTTCCCGGACTGGGGCACGAACCCGTGTCCCCTGCATTGGCAGGTGGACTCTCAACCACTGCGCCACAAGGGAAGCCCAGCCAATGGTTTTTAAGCATTCCTATTCATGGAACACTTTCTTCTTCAAATGAACTCCAATAGGGAAGGTCAATATTTAGGCATCAGTGAAGCTGTCTAGGGACAGTCCTTCACTGTTCATTCCTCTCTCCCCCAACCAACAGATTCAGAATCTAGAGAATTTAAGGAGCACAGTTTCAGGAGACTCATCTAGTCCAACCCCTTCCTTTTACAAATGAAGACTCTGAGGACCAGAGAGGGTATATAAATTAGTGGCAGAGCTGCTATTAAAATCTATGTCTCCCAAGTCAGCAAGTCTAATCCTAGATATTTACCAAGAGGTAAAAATATATGTCCACCCAAAGATATGCACATCAATGTTCATAGTGGCTTTATTCAAAATAGCCAAAAGCCAGAGACAACCCATAGATACATCAACAAGTGAATGAATGAATAAATTGAGGTATATCCATAAAATGGAATACCACTCAGCAATAAAAAAGAATGTACTCTCAATGCACACTACAACATGGATGAATCTCAAAAGCATTATTTGTATGAGAATTCCCTGGCAGTCCAGTGATTAGGACTCCACACTTCCACTGTAGGGGGCACAGGTTCAATCCCTAGTCGGGGAACTAAGATCCCACAAGCCGCACGGCATGGCCAAAAATAAATAAATAAATAAAAAGCATTATTTGTAACTAAATAAGCCAGACACAAAAACAATCTAGCTTGTATTATTCCATTTATATAAGGATCTTACACTGACCTTGACAATTACATGTTTCGTCCTTGGGACTTCACCGTAACACTCCCTTCCAAAAATATTTCATTTATAGAACTATTTTATTGTCATAGAAGGTGACCTCAGGATCCCAACTTATGGTGTGCACTCCTAAGCTCTACTCCTAGTTTCCATGTCTTTAAAATGGAGCAGCTGTCTAGATAGCTTCTAAGGCCCTATCCTGAACTAAAATTATAAGATTATAGTGCATGGGAGGGGATAGTAGGAGTTGCTAAATGCCCAGGAACTTGACTGGAAATATAATACAGGGATAGGACTGGAGGCACTGGTGCCCACCTGAAGGACACCACAGTGCACTCTGTGAGCGTGAAGCTCTGAAGACTCATAGGTCCTTCCACCATGAGTGGAAGGATAAAAGCAGCCCAACCATAAGTTTCCATCTTTACTTACCATCCTCAAGGCAAGGTGCTCTATGTTCCTGTTCTGTCCACAAGGGATTGGATCAGGGTCCAGATATGAGCTGAGGGCAACCATATATGAGCTGAGCAAGGAATTCAGGGCACCCTCAGTAGGACATCCTCCTGGGCAAACAACCCCTCAAATCCTCTCTCTGTCCACCTAATTTCAAGAATGAGGCAGGTTCCTATACTCATGGCTGCAGTCCCAAGCCATTTAGGACTATTTTCCAGGTTACCAATGGAGCCCTCAGCTCATATCTCAGCCCAGAGAACTCAGTCCTCATAAGGTTATGTTGCTAAGGGGGCAAATTCTTCTGCCACAAATTCCTCTGTACCCTCAGTCTCAGATTACCTTTGGTAATGGGTATTTATTGTATCCTTTCCCTGGGAGCCTTAGAAATCTGGCCAGCTGGCACAGAAAAACAGGAGAAGAGTGGAAGGATGAACTGAAGGCTGGCCAATCCATATAACTGTCTAGAAACCTTCTGCTGACTTGAAAGGACAAGTAAAGCTTCCATCTTATTGGGTTGGCCAAAAAGTTCATTCGGGTTTTTCTGTAAGATGTTATGGAAAAACCCGAAATTTTTGGCCAACCCAATATTTCTATCCTTCATTCCTCTTCGAAAGATGCATCAAAATCAAGGCTTTTTACTCTACCCACAAGGATGAGGACTAATTTGCTTGGTCAAATTGCAAGACTCTCAGTGGATCGTATTTTCTAACTGGTGGCATCATTGTGTATTAAAAGGTCTCCTATATCTTACACCACTCAGGGAATGGGGCAGATCAAGACCAACTCTTCTGGGAGGGTGGCAGAGAAGGGGGAGCAGGCCACCAAGTTCTCTCTCCTGCCAACAGCAGAGAAGTAGGGGTAAGCAGGCTCTTCCTTGAGTCTCATTTTCTGCAACTTCTCTGCCCTCACTCTAGGCCAAGCACACCACCTCTCACTGAACTGCAGAGTGCACCCATAAGTGGGTTATGGGGAAGGCAGGAAGGGCTCAGAAGAGGAAGCACAGAGACCAGAATGATTTTTTAAATAAATTGTATCATATCTGGCCCATGCTGACCTATAAAGGTCAACATTGCTAGCTTCCTAATCTACTCAGATTATTAATAATTTGGGATTTTATCGTGTTCAGCCTCTCCTTCAGTAAAAAGCCACAGAAATCAACCCTAGCTAACTTTAACCAAAACGACTTTGCAGAATTGAAGGAAAGGCTGAACAAGCAGGCCTTGGGAATGGCGGGAGATTCAGTGACTCTGGGAAGCTCAGTCAGAAACTTACAGAAAATCTCTCTACAGAAGGACATGCTGGGAAGTCACATCATCACTTCTGCCACATTCTGTTTGTCAAAGTAAGTCACAAAGCCAGCCAAAATTCAAGGGAGGGAAAATCAACTCTACTTCTTGGTAGGATGAGGGGCAAAGTCACATTGCAAAAGAGCACGTGACCGGGGAAAAATTGTTACAGCCATTTTTGGTAACAACCTATCATTGAAGGTTACAACCTAGAATGAAAGGTGAGAGTCTTCACCATTCAGCACAGCATCTTCTAGAAACACTCTAGTTTAGAGTGTTATAAAGGGTTATTGGTAAGCAGGAAAATCACAGAAGAATTTTAAGTGCTCAAGAAACAGGAAAAAATGCTCAACACCAACAGTAATGAAAGCTAAAAGTAGGAGGGCACTTTTCATCTACCAAAGTGGCAAGCACTTTAAAAATTATAAACCCTGAATGTAAAGGATATATAGCATAAACATCTACGATTTCAACTATGTGAAAGGAACCTCAAGGGCTAGATTTGACCGGTAGTAATTTGAAAGTATACTTAGGCCCAATTTGAATACCACATGCTAGGAATGCAGAATTGAATCGCTAGAACTAGAAATGGAGCCCCAGACAGCCCCTAAAAAAATAAATCTCAATTCACCTTTGCTATTTTCTGCTACTTCTGCATGTCAGTCTACTTATATGCTAAAAGGAAATGTGCCGAAGTATCAAGAATACTTGAATAGTGGGTGATTTATACTGTCTTCAAATTTTTTCTTATTTTTTACATCCTTTGTTTCCAAATATTTCACTTTTATACTCAGCTAAAACGAGTAAAGATTAGGCCTAGGACTGAACACAATATTTCAATTAGGGCTTCTTTCATTTTTCTTGAATAAGACAAGCACATCCCCCATCAAGGTCTTTGCACTTGTGGTTTCCTCTGCCTGGATTGCTCTTCCCCTAGAGATTCACCTCTTTTGTTCTTTACTGCCATCAAATCTTTGCCCAAAAGTCACTTTTTCAATGAAGCCATCCCTTGCCACCCTATTTAAAATTGCAAATAATCCCTTGCACTTAAGCACTACCTTTCCTCCTTCCCTGTTTATTTTTTCCCAAAGCTTTCATCTCTTTCTGACAGCTCATATAATTTATTTCTTTGTGTACTGTCTCCTCCCACCACCACCCATAGAATTTAACCTATAAGGGGGCAAAAAGTTTGTATCCCCAGAACCTAGAACAGGGCCTGGCACATAGTAGGTTTTCAGTAAATCTCGTTGTAGAAATACATGAGCTTTAAAAAATGGGATTCACTGTAGTTTCTTTGCATTCTCTGAAGACCCTTATTTGCTCACCCCAGAACATGTTTATTGTAGTTTTAGACTGACCATTTTAAAGTCACCTGATTGGGCATTTGATGCTTCATGAGAGTGGAGGAACAAAACAAAACAACCTCTGGGAAACCCGTTGCCACTAATGTGGAATTGGTAATTGTTATGCAACTACCAATGTGGTCTCTACGGCCACATGAGACCTGCATCCTACATTTCTCTTCATTCAGCCTCCAACCACATCAGCTTTCTTAACACTCACAATATACAGCTACCTCTTATTAAATTTGTTGTCAGTGAAACTCCCAGAACTTTCTTTTTTTGTGTGTAAATTTATTTGTTTATTTTTGGCTGCGTTGGGTCTTCGTTGCCGTGCGCAGGCTTTCTCTAGTTGTGGCAAGCGGGGGCTACTCTTCACTGCAGTGCGTGGGCTTCTCACTGCGGTGGCTTCTCTTGTTGCGGAGCACAGGCTCTAGGCGTGTGGGCTTTAGTAGTTGTGGCACACGGGCTCAGTAGTTGTGGCTCCCGGGCTCTAGAGCGCAGGCTCAGTAGCTGTGGCGCACAGGCTTACTTGCTCTGCGGCATGCGGGATCTTCCTGGACCAGGGCTCGAACCCGTGTCCCCTGCATTGGCAGGCAGATTCTTAACCACTGCGGCACCAGGGAAGTCCCTATTTTTTATTAAATTTTAAGTTCAAATGCCCACATTTATCTTGCAAGTGTTGGCCAACCTTCCAGACTGTCAAAATCTTTGTTGAATTTTGATTCTAACATCTCTTACATCAGCTATACCACCCAGTTTTGTGTCTGTAGATTTGATGAATGTCTTAAACATCTTTATTAAGTTTTGGTGGGGCAGAGTCTAATGAACAAGTGGAAAATGTTGAATAAATGGTGACTTGTACCAGATAACTTTTTAATGCATGCTTTCCCTCGCGTAATCCTCTCAGTGATATTAAGTGGATGTTATCTGCAATTTACAAGTGCAACAACTGAAGTTCAGATAAGCATGCAACTTGCTCAAGACCTCACCTGTAGTAACAGATAGAAGCAGGATTTCTACTTGGGTCACCAAAACCCATACACTGTTGCAATATAAAGGCTGTACTGCGTCTTTATGGCCACAAAGAACCCTTAAATTCCAGAAGTAGGTTGCTGGCTACAATCCTAATTGAAGTTACAAGCCCTGCACTTAAAGCAGTACCTCTGGGCCAATGGTTAACTTTCACTGTGCATCAGAATCACTTGGGAAACTTAAAAAAAAAACAAACCTGATGCCCAGGTTCCACCTCCCAGAATTTCTGACTTAATTGGTCTATAGTAAGGCAAAGTATTTTATAAAACTTCCCCAAGTAATTCTTTTTTTTTAACATCTTTATTGGAGTATAATTGCTTTACAATGGCGTGTTAGTTTCTGTTTTATAACAAAGTGAATCAGTTATACATATACATATGTTCCCATATCTCTTCCCTCTTGCGTCTCCCTCCCTCCCACTCTCCCAATCCCACCCCTCTAGGTGGTCACAAACCACCTAGCTGATCTCCCTGTGCTATGCGGGTACTTCCCACGAGCTATCTATTTTACGTTTGGTAGTGTATATATGTCCATGCCACTCTCTCACTTTGTCACAGCTTGATTCTAATGCACAGCTAAAGTTGAGAGATCCATTGCATATAGACAGAGAAGTAGAAGAAATGCAAAACTGCTAACATCCAATTATTTATAAATTAGAGAAACACTACATTTACAGAACCCCACAGATGCTCTAAAAAACCCAGGCATATATTACATATGCATACACAAACAAAACAAAAATCCCCTCTTTTTTTTCCTGTCTTGACTCCACCCAGGTTTCCACCATCACCCCCCTGGAGTGGTCTATACTCCTCTCATTTTCTCCCCCCCACACACATACACACAGTGGGACCTTCTTGTTATTCTCTGGAGATAAGTCCTGGGCCAATTCCTTTGATGCCCTTTAAGTCCTACCTTGGGGAAAACCCTAATGCCATTTGGTTTTCTTTAGAGATTGAATAAAATGTGCTTATGTGTCTAAATTATGTGAGATAACCACACATTTACACCAATGGGTGTTAAATGAACAGATCTATTTCTTCACTATTTTTGTACTTCTGCTTTTCTGCACAAGTCTGTTTTATTCATCATATGCTTAAATCTACTTATTTCTAAAATACCATTTGAATTTGAACACACTTATATATTTTATTATCACTCTTACTTTTCTTTGTTTTATTCCTTACGTTTTTTTCTCTAGGCCACACTGCCTCTGGCTCCATTTTATTGACACTGTGAACCCCAGAGTCAAAAAACTAAAAGAGCAATGTAGAGAAACTTAAACTTTTGCAAACATTGAACTGACCCAGCTGTGAAATAATAACACAAAGAACACTTACCAATTCCACATTAGTGGGAACGTGTTTCCCAGAGGTTGTTTTGTTTTGTTCCTCCACTCTCATGAAGCATCAGACGCCCAATCAGGTGACTTTAAAATGGTCAGTCTAGGGAAGAGATATGGGAACATATGTATATGTGTAACTGATTCACTTTGTTATAAAGCAGAAACTAACACACCATTGTAAAGCAATTATACTCCAATAAAGATGTAAAAATAAAAAATAAATAAATAAAATTAAAAAAAAATAAAATGGTCAGTCGAAAACTACAATAAACATGTTCTGGGGTGAGCAAATAAGGGTCGTCAGAGAATGCAAAGAAACTACAGTGAACACCAATCAAAATCCTCTAAATAGTAGCATATCTTTAATACATCTTCCCTTTTGAGGATGTCAAACTCTAATACTCTGTAATGTTGAGACTTCAGCCGTGCATTTTCTATGTCATGGGGATTGTAGAATGTAGATTGTGTCTCACTTCACTCACCTGATCAGTACAAAGAAATCAGCCCAAGTATCGTCTGATGGAAAGGAGAAGATAGGTAGTACTTCAATGTCTTTTTCTTAGACTTTCCTGCCTCTCCACTGGGGGTAAGGCACATGCCTTAACAGATTTTCTGTTCAAAAATTTGTTTTCTTGGGGACTCCCCTCTTCTTCACATCTTTCTCCTCACCACAACCCCTCTAGCAGACAAATACACATCATCCCCCTATTCTCAAGCTGGTCCCTTGCCAAAGTCTGCCTTGCCCAGCTTAACAAACCTTTCATTCAATCCCCTCTTTCAAGTAGCTGTCATTGATACCCACTAAGGGCAGAGTACTGGGCTAGGTACAGAACACAGGTAATAAAAAATAGCCCCCTGGCCCTTTACATAACTGTTGTAAGAATTCGAGATAATATAAATATGTTATCTCCATAACATACTTATGAGGAAATGGAGGTATAGAGGGGTAACCTCACTTGCCCAAGGTCATATACAGCTAATAAGTGGTAGAGTAGGGGCGGGAGCTCAGGTCAGCTGACTCCCCCGCATAAACTCTTTCCCCTGTGACTACAGAGGGGCAAACACACATAGACAGTTTTCCTGGAAATGTAAGTAGGGTTCTGAGCTCAAAGGTTAACATTCCGATTTCATTGAGAAGCTTAACAAATCTTTGGGAAGTAGGTCTTTGTAGGCTTTTGGGTATCAAAGTGTTATATTTAAGTTATATTTTATGGAGCCTAATCTAGCTGTGGCCTGCAGAATTAACTAGAGAGGGAAAAATGAGTCTTAACAGAGACCAGTTTGCAGGCAGAAGTAAAGGCATAGCCTTTGGGGTTCATTAGATCTAGGTTTGAATTCTAGGTCACCAAATACAGGCTGTGTGATCTTGGGCATGTCACTTAACCTGTCTGAGCCTCCGTTTCCTCATCCTCATCCTATAAAAGGGAGAATGTGGCACCTACCTCACTGAGATGTTGAGAGCATTACAGGAGAAAATGTACATAAGACTTAACACAATGCCTAGCACATAGTAAGGGCTTCCCTATTGCCAGAGGTGATGGCCTGTTGAAAGGAAATAGTAAGAGGGAGAACGGTATGGAAGGAACTGGACCAACTGTGAAGGAGAAACTGAGCATATTCAATAAATGATTGATGTGAAGGTTGAGGGAGAGGAATGGAGTAGAGAGGACTTGGCTTTGGGTCTCGATGAGCCCCACCTCAATGGAACACCCTAGTAACCAGTACCATAATGCTGATCAGAACAGAACTGGCACGTGTGTAGCACTTTTGACTTTACAAGAGCCCTTTCAAATCCCTTCTTTTGTTTTACTGTAATGTTGTGACCCATACTGATTTAATGAGATAGTCCATTTGGGGAAGAGCCTGATAAATATTTGCCTGTTAATAAGATGGGTAAAGTGATCTTTAGTATTCTCTCCATTAGTTACTGCTTTTGTATAAACATTGTGGTAAAGAGTCACAGTTGGTCTTTTGGGCACCTTCAAGCTCCCAACCCATCCCTTAATGACTGGCAGCCCATTAGGAGTCCACACACAACCCTAGTGATACTCCCACAACCATGCAAATACATTATAGGGCTATTCATTGCTGTATGGTTTGTACTTGAAGAAAAGGAGGAAGTAACCTAGGTAACCATCAGGAAGGGACAGATTAAATAAATTATGGTATATTCACACCTGGAATACTATGTCACTGTTAAAAAGAACAAAATGTGTAAAGATGAGCTAATACAGAATAATCTTCATGATCCATTATTAAGAGAAAAAACAAGGTATGGAATAATATGATCCTATTAGTATTTTTTTCAAAGAAGATATAGAGATAAATACACTTATATGTGCATCAAAAATTTTTAGAAGCATTCCAAAAATGGCTAACAGGATTATTTCTGAAGGGTGGGGTGGGGGTTAGAGAAAAAAACTAGTCTACACAGCAGTTTTCATTTTACAAAGTCATATTCTGCTTGACATATTTACTGTGTGAATGTATTAGTTTTATGCTAAAAAAAGAAAAGTAGTTTAAAAAAACTCTGGTTCTGTGAAGTCGTGCAGGCTGAAAACACTCCATCAAATCCAACAGTTTAAATTAAAGAGACAGATGCACCTCTTCCCCAAGTCCATCACTGTGTTTGTATTCCCTATGCTATTAGGTGATTGTTTTCCTCCAGAGGAGCTTTATTTGATTTTAAATTAGAGAGAAGTGAGTTATATTCATAGGGCTATTGTATTGATACCCAGTGTTGGAGTTGAATGCCTATTGGCAAAGGCAGCCTCATTGATAGGTATCCCAAGAAGATCTCTTTTAAGATGTCTGAATAATAGTACCTACAACACAACAACAACAATATTAAGAGCAATACCTAATTTAGAGTAATAACTCTCAAAAGCTAATCTTTGAGGGTGTCCAACGTTTGTCCTGCAGCATCCTAGATGTTTTGCATGCGTTATCTCATTTAGTCCCCACGACATCCTTGCAAGGCCAGTATTATTAAAGCCATTTCGAGATGAAGTCAACTATTACCTTCCTAGCCAGAGAAGTCCTTCAAATAGTTTTTTCAAATGTATTAACTTGCAAGTTACTAAAAAGCACATTTAGGAAGCATGCTTCATGCTCATCATAGTGCTGAGGACTTGGCACGTCCCTAAGGCCCCAAGCCCTCTGACATACCAATTTGTCCGGGAGCTTCTCCCTCCAAAAATCCACCTCTAGGGGCCCTGGAAACCAAACAGGGCATTTGGGTAGATTACTGAACCCCTCTTAGCCTCAGTTTCTTCACCTCTAAAACATGTATAGAGAACTCTGCTGAGTTAATTCAGAAATTGTTAAAAGGATTAAATTAGGTAATTATATGAAAACTCCAAGTACTAGGTGGTGGAACAAAGTAGATATCTGGCTTTTCATCACAGGTCATAAGATTTATAGTTAACAATAATAAACTCTGCAATGCATACACTGTAGAGGATCAAAGATTTTTAGTGCTAGAAAAATCCTGGAAACCTTATATCCCTGATTTTAAAGATGAGACCCCCTTGGGTGAAAAGAGCCAAAGTAACATATTCATTATCACACAGCAGAGTTAGCCCTCAACCCTCAGATCTCCAAGTCCAAATCTCAGACACTTTCCACTTCCCTGGCTCTCTCCATTGCATCCTCATCATTGCCCTCTAAATCCTTTCCATGCTATGTGCTGTCTTAGCAAGTAGATCCTCTGAAAGTCAGAGCCATTTCTTTGGCCCTCAGTTTTTTCATCAATTAGATGAGTAGTGAGCAACGAAGACCTTCCTGGCCCTATTTTTGTATGTCCCATAGCTAGTTGTTAGGAGAGATGTGACTAAAGCTGGGTCTCCAGCCCCCAGAGCTCTTTCCACCATCCCCCAATAGTCACTGTTCACAGAGCAGAGCCAGCTAGACTCATAAGCTAAATGGGCAAGGAACAATTTGCATGACGATTGAAGTTGCCCCCTGAGGAAGTATCTCACACCAACAGCACCAAAAAGTCTGAAATCCCGCAAATAAGGATTCATCTTTTGGGGTTAAAGTTTGTGTCTCAAAATTCTCTGCGAGCTGCTGGTATATTTTGGAGATTAATCCTTTGTCAGTTGCTTCATTTGCAAATATTTTCTCCCATTCTGAGGGTTGTCTTTTCATCTTGTTTGTGGTTTCCTTTGCTGTCCAAAAGCTTTTAAGTTTCATTAGGTCCCATTTGTTTATTTTTGTTTTTATTTCCATTTCTCTAGGAGGTGGGTCAAAAACGATCTTGCTGTAACTTATGTCATAGAGTGTTCTGCCCATGTTCTCCTCTAAGAGTTTTATAGTATCTGGCCTTACATTTAGGTCTTTAATCTACTTTGAGTTTATTTTTGTGTATGGTGTTAGGAAGTGTTCTAATTTCATTCTTTTATATGTAGCTGTCCAGTTTTCCCAGCAACACTTACTGAAGAGGCTATCTTTTCTCCATTGTATATTCTTGCCTCCTTTATCAAAGATAAGGTGACCATATGTGCATGGGTTTACCTCTGGGCTTTCTATCCTGTTCCACTGATCTGTATTTCTGTTTTTGTGCCAGTACCATACTGTCCTGATGACTGTAGCTTTGTACGATAGTCTGAAGTCAGGGAGCCTGATTCCTCCAGCTCCGTTTTTCTTTCTCAAGATTGCTTTGGCTATTCAGGGTCTTTTATGTTTCCATAAAAATTGTGAAATTTTTTGTTCAGTTCTCTGAAAAATGCCATTGGTAGCTTGACAGGGGTTGCACTGAATCTGTAGCTTGCTTTGGGTAGTACAGTCATTTTCACAATATTGATTCTTCCAATCCAAGAACGTGGTATATCTAAGCAGCTCATGCAGCTCATTATCAAAAAAAACAAACAACCCAATCCAAAAATGGGCAGAAAACCTAAATAGACATTTCTCCAAAGAAGACATACAGATTGCGAACAAACACATGAAGGGCTGCTCAACATCACTAATCATTAGAGAAATGCAAATCAAAATCACAGTGAGATATCACCTCACACTGGTCAGAATGGCCATCATCAAAAAATCTAGAATCAATAAATGCTGGAAAGGGTGTGGAGAAAAGGGTACCCTCCTGCACTGTTGGTGGGAATGTAAATTGATACAGCCACTATGGAGAACAGTATGGACGTTCCTTAAAAATCTAAAAATAGAACTACCATATGACCCAGCAATCCCACTGCTGGGCATATACCCTGAGAAAACCATAATTCAAAAAGAGACAGGTACCACAATGTTCATTGCAGCACTATTTACAATAACCAGGACATGGAAGCAACGTAAATGTCCATCGACAGATGAATGGATAAAGAAGATGTGGCAGATATATACAATGGAATATTACTCAGCCATAAAAAGGAACGAAATTGAGTTATTTGTAACGAGGTGGATGGACATAGAGTCTGTCATACAGAGTGAAGTAAGTCAGAAAGAGAAAAACAAATACCGTATGCTAACGCATATATATGGACTCTAAAAAGAACGGTAGTGATGAACCTAGTGACAGGGCAGGAATAAAGACGCAGACGTAGAGAATGGACTTGAGGACACAGGCGTGAAGGGGAAGCTGGGATGAAATGAGAAAGTAGCACTGACATATATACACTAACAAATGTAAAATGGATGGCTAGTGGGAAGCAGCTGCATAGCACAGGGAGATCAGCTCGGTGCTTTGTGTTCACCTAGAGGGGTGGGATAGGGAGGGTGGGAGGGAGGCACAAGAGGGAAGGTATATGGGGATATATGTATACATATAGCTGATTCACTTTGTTATACAGCAGAAACTAACACAACATTGTAAAGCAATTATACCCCAATAAAGATGTTAAAAAAAAATTCTCTGTGAATGTCCCTAAAAGGGATAGCATCCTGGCCAGGACAGGCCATTAAGCTTTGAGCTCAGAAAACTGGGAAATAGATACTGTCTTGGGAATTGGACCTGAGCTCAGATCCAGTCTCTGCCATTCTCCAGATATGCGGATTTGGGAAAGATTTTGAACAACTCCAAACCTCAGTTTTCAGACTGAGTTTCATCACATTCATTTCAACAGGGTGAGGTTAGGAAGGGTGAATGGATCGGGTGTTTATTGTGTCTGACTAATTAGCACTCAGTAAATGATGTTGTCATTACTATTATTATTGATAAAGTATTTCAATTTGTTTTCTAAAAGCACAATAGAGTGCATGAAAGACCCTGAGGGATTAGGTTTGGTGGGGGTGAAGAGGATTAAGAACATCAGAATATAACAAAACACCAGGCCCAGAGCCAGGCCCGAGAATTTGTTAAAGGACAATTTTGCAAAGAATATACAAACATGACTCTCTTACAGATACAAAATGAACACGTGTCAAAGATTTTATTTAACTCATTAATTAATGAGGGAACCTGTAAGACATTATAAACTGTTCCAAGGAGAATTCAAAGCACCACACATATATAGGCAGATAAGGAACACTGAAATGAAATTACAAATATATGCAAAATGAGTCAAAAATCAATAGCATTACACTAGACACAACTAATTTGCATTTCTATGGAAAAAGTAATTTGCATTATTATCAGTTTTCAACAACTTACAGAGTTGTAAAGAAGCTTGAAGACAATGAATTGTGGAGATGACCGTGAAAGGTACACTAGACAAGACACGGTGATTTTTTTCTTCAAAGACTTTCACAATTTTTCCTGATAAGTCCTACAAAGTGGTCTGGGCCCACAGCTGCTCCTTGAGGTCAGGGCCCTGGGAAAGAAGGACAGTAGAGAGGGGACTTGGAGAGGACCCGGAGAGAGACAATGAAAGAGAATAGGTTTTCCCTCCCTCTGAAGCATAAAGACAACCTGTAATCTAAGACCATCCCTGCTGGAGGTCTGTTTGCTTTGCCCTTAATAAAAGACAAGCAGTGTGTGACAGAGACTGTTAATTATCTCTTGATATCCATTCTCCTCTTCTTTCTTAGTAACCAAATCCTCTATTTTTAGCTGGGCACAGGGCCATCCAGAATAAAGACATTTCCCAGCCTCACTGATGTGACCACATGGCTAAGTCTTCCCGCCAATGGGATGTAAGCTGAACAGTCCTGAGTAACTTCCAGGATTGGTCCTTACAGGGAAAGGATAAGCCCTTCTTTGACCCTTCCGCTGTTCTGCCAGCTGAAAGGTGGATGTGATGACGTGAGCTTGAGCAGCCAACTTGGTGAAGACCACCTGTTGAGCATAGCTGAGTATCAAGCTGCCAGGAGCCCAAGACCGTGATAATCTTGTAAAACTGCCTCCTTCTAAAGAGAGAAATGGACCTTGAACTTTGATGTTTTTACTCTGATCTTTTTACCATCTGTTATTTTGGGTGCTCTGTCATAGGCAGCTGAAAGTAAGCCTGACTAATGGGGGGAGGAGCCCTGAGGAAAGTTTGGGGTCTTTGTTTTGCTGAAGAATTTCAATTTCATTTTGCAGTGGTTCCTCTGAAAAATACATTTCTATTTATAGCTAAACTTCAACTCCATCTCACCCTCCATTACTACCTTCTGCTACTCACATGTACACAGTTTCCTAGGAACACAGTAGTCTTTGCCTGTGACCATCAGGGGCATTTGGAGACTTCACCTCCAATTTACAGCAGCGGGGAATCGGAACCAAGATAGCGGAGTAGAAGGACATGCTCTCACTCCCTCTTGTGAGAACACCAGAATCACGACTAGCTGCTGGACAGTCATCTTCAGGAAGACACTGGAACTCACCAAAAAAGATACCCCAAGTCCAAAGACAAAGGAGAAGCCAAAATGAGATGGTAGGAGGGGCGCAATCACAATAGAATCAAATCCCATAACTGGTCGGTGGGTGACTCACAGCCTGGAGAACACTTAACCACAGAAATCCACCCACTGGAGTGAAGGTTCTCAGCCTCACATCAGGCTTCCCAACCTGGGGGTCCAGAAACGGGAGGTGGAATTCCTAGAGAATCACACTGTGAAGGCCAGCGGGATTTGATTGCAGGACTTCGACAGGACTGGGGGAAACAGAGACTCCACTCTTGGAGGGCACACACAAAGTAGTGTGCACACTGGGAGCCAGGGGAAGGAGCAGGGACCCCAGAGGAGACTGAACCAGACCTACCTGCTAGTGTTGGGGGGTCTCCTGCAGAGGCAGGGGGGTGCCTGTGGCTCACCGTGAGGACAAGAACACTGGCAGCAGAAGTTCTGGGAAGTACTCCTTGGCATGAGTCCTCCCAGAGTCTGCCATTAGCCCCACCAAAGAGCCCAGGTAGGCTCCAGTGTTGGGTTGCCTCAGGCCAAAAAACCAACAGGGAGGAAACCCAGCCCCACCCATCAGCAGTCAACTGGATTAAAGTTTTACTGAGCTCTGCCCACCAGAGCAACACCCAGCTCCATCCACCACAAGTCCCCCCCATCAGGAAACTTGCACAAGCCTCTTAGATAGCCTCATCCACCAGAGGGCAGAGAGCAGAAGCAAGAAGAACTACAGTCCTGCAGACTGTGGAACAAAAACCACATTCACAGAAAGAGAGACAAGATGAAAAGGCAGAGGGCTATGTACCAGATGAAAGAACAAGATAAAGCCCCAGAAAAACAACTGAAGGAAGTGGAGACAGGAAACCTTCCAGAAAAAGAATTCAGAATATGATAGTGAAGATGACCCAGGACCTCAGAAAAAGAATGGAGGCAAAGATTGAGAAGATGCAAGAAAAATTTAACAAAGACTTAGAAGAATTAAAGAACAAACAAACAGAGATGAACAATACAATAACTGAAATGAAAACTACACTAGAAGGAATCAATAGCACAATAACTGAGGCAGAAGAACGGATAAGTGACCTGGAAGACAGAATGGTGGAATTCACTGCTGAGGAACAGAATAAAGAAAAAAGAATGAAAACAAATGAACACGGCCTAAGAGACCTCTGGGACAACATTAAACGCAACAACATTCGCGTTATAGGGGTCCCAGAAGGAGAAGAGAGAGACAAAAGACCCGAGAGAATATTTGAAGAGATTATAATCGAAAACTTCCCTAACATGGGAAAGGAAATAGCCACCCAAGTCCAGGAAGCACAGAGAGTCCCATACAGGATAAACCCAAGGAGAAACATGCAGAGACACACAGTAATCAAACTGGCAAAAATTAAAGACAAAGAAAAATTACTGAAACCAGCAAGGGAAAAACGACAAATAACATACAACGGAACTCCCGTAAGGTTAACAGCTGATTTCTCAGCAGAAACTCTACAAGCCAGAAAGGAGTGGCATGATATCCTTAAAGTGATGAAAGGAAAGAAACTACAACCAAGATTACTCTACCCGGCAAGGATCTCATTCAGATTTGATGGAGAAATCAAAAGCTTTACAAACGAGCAAAAGCTAAGAAAATTCAGCATCACAAAACCAGCTCTACAACAAATGCTAAAGGAACTTCTCTAAGTGGGAAACAAAAGAGATGCAAAGGACCTACAAAAACAAACCCAAAAGAATTAAGAAAATGGTCATAGGAACATACATGTCGATAATTACCTTAAACGTGAATGGATTAAATGCTCCAACCAAAAGACACAGGCTTGCTGAATGGATACAAAAAAAAAGACCCATCTATATGCTGTCTACAAGAGACCCACTTCAGACCTAGGGACACATACAGACTGAAAGTGAGGGGATGCAAAAAGATATTCCATGCAAATGAAAATCAAAAGAAAGCTGGAGTAGCAATACTCATATCAGATAAAATGGACTTTAAAATAAAGAATCTTACAAGAGACAAGGAAGGACACTACATAATAATCAAGGGATCAATCCACGAAGAAGATATAACAATTATAAATATATATGCACCCAACATAGGAGCACCTCAATACATAAGGCAACTGCTAACAGCTATAAAACAGGAAATCAACAGTAACACAGTAATGGTGGGGGACTTTAACACCTCACTTACACCAATGGAAAGATCATCCAAAATGAAAATAAATAAGGAAACAGAAGCTTTAAATGACACAATAGACCATATAGATTTAATAGGCATTTATAGGACATTCCATCCAAAAATAGCAGATTACACTTTCTTCTCAAATGCACATAGAACATTCTCCAGGACAGATCACATCTTGGGTTACAAATCAATCCTCAGTAAATTTAGGAAAATTGAAAGCATATCAAGCATCCTTTCTGACCACAACGCTACGCGATTAAAAATGAATTACAGGGGAAAAAACGTAAAAAACACAAACACATGGAGCCTAAACAGTACGTTACTAAATAATCAAGAGATCACTGAAGAAATCAAAGAGGAAATCAAAAAATACCTAGAGACAAATGACAACGAAAACACGATGATGCAAAACCTAAGGGATGCAGCAAAAGCAGTTCTAAGAGGGAAGTTTATAGCAATACAATCCTACCTCAAGAAACAAGAAAAATCTCAAATAAACAATCTAACCTTACACCTAAAGGAACTAGAGAAAGAAGAACAAACAAAACCCAAAGTTAGCAGAAGGAAAGAAATCATAAATATCAGAGCAGAAACAAATGAAATAGAAACAAAGAAAACAATAGCAAAGTTCAATAAAACTAAAAGCTGGTTCTTTGAGAAGATAAACAAAATAGATAAACCATTAGCCAGACGCATCAAGAAAAAGAGGGAGAGGACTCAAATCAATAAAATTAGAAATGAAACAGGAGAAGTTGCAACAGACACCACAGAAATACAAAGCATCCTAAGAGATTACGACAAGCAACTCTATGCCAATAAAATGGACCACCTGGAAGAAATGGACAAATTCTTAGAAAGGTATAACCTTCCAAAACTGAACCAGGAAGAAATTGAAAATATGAACAGGCCAATCACAAGTAATGAAATTGAAACTGTGATTAAAAATCTTCCAACAAACAAAAGTGCAGGACCAGATGGTTTCACAGGTGAATTCTATCAAACATTTACAGAAGAGGTAACACCCATCCTTCTCAAACTCTTCCAAAAATTTGCGGAGGAAGGAACACTCCCAAACTCATTCTATGAGGCCACCATCACCCTGATATCAAAACCAGAGAAAGATACTACAAAAAAAGAAAATTACTACAAAAAAAGAAAATTACAGACCAATATCACTGATGAATATAGATGCAAAAATCCTCAAAAAAAATAGCAAACAGAATCCAACAACACATTAAAAGGGTCATACACCATGATCAGGTGGTATTTAATCCAGGGATTCAAGGATTCTTCAATATATGCAAATCAATCAATGTGATACACCATATTAACAAAACGAAAAATAAAACCCATATGATCATCTCATGCAGCTTTGGACAAAATTCAACACCTGTTTATGATAAAAATTCTCCAGAAAGTTTGCACAGAGGGAACCTACCTCAACATAATAAAGGCCATATACGACAAACCCACAGCAAACATCATTCTCAATGGTGAAAAACTGAAAGCATTTCCTCTAAGATCAGGAACAAGACAAGGATGTCCACTCTCACCACTATTATTCAACATAGTTCTGGAAGTCCTAGCCATGGCAATCACAGAAGTAAAAGAAATAAAAGGAATACAAATTGGAAAGGAAGAGGTAAAACTGTCACTGTTTGCAGATGACATGATACTATACATAGAGAATCCTAAAGATGCCACCAGA
Organism: Aethalodelphis obliquidens; assembly: GCF_003676395.1. Classification (NCBI taxonomy): domain Eukaryota; kingdom Metazoa; phylum Chordata; class Mammalia; order Artiodactyla; family Delphinidae; genus Aethalodelphis; species Aethalodelphis obliquidens. Next base: position 4,278,959 of record NW_020838015.1, on the reverse strand, counting down.
AAACTACTAGAGCTAATCAATGAATTTGGTAAAGTTGCAGGATACAAAATTAATGCTCAGAAATCTCTTGCATTCCTATACACTAATGATGAAATATCTGAAAGAGAAATTAAGGAAACACTTCCATTTACCATTGCAATAAAAAGAATAAAACACCTAGGAATAAACCTACCTAGGTAGACAAAAGACCTTTATGCAGAAAACTATAAGACCCTGATGAAAGAAATTAAAGATGATACCAACAGATGGAGAGATATACCATGTTCTTGGATTAGAAGCATCAATATTGTGAAAATGACTATACTACCTAAAGCAATCTATAAATTCAATGCAATCCCTATCAAGTTACCAATGGCATTTTTTACAGAACCAGAACAAAAAATCTTAAAATTTGTATGAAAACACAAAAGACCCCGAATAGCCAAAGCAGTCTTGAGGGAAAAAAACGGATCTGGAGGAATCAGACTCTCTGACTTCAGACTATACTATAAAGCTACAGTAATCATGACAATATGGTACTGGCACAAAAACAGAAACATAGATCAATGGAACACGATAGAAAGCCCAGAGATAAACCCACGCACCTGTGGTCAACTAATCTATGACAAAGGAGGCAAGGATATATACAATGGAGAAAAGACAGTCTCTTCAATAAGTGGTGCTGGGAAAACTGGACAGGTACATGTGAAAGAATGAAATTAGAACACTCCCTAACACCATACACAAAAATAAACTCAAAATGCATTCGAGACCTAAATGTAAGACTGGACACTATCAAACTCTTAGAGGAAAACATAGGAAGAATACTCTTTGACATAAATCACAGCAAGATCTTTTTTGATCCACCTCCTAGAGTAATGGCAATAAAAACAAAAATAAACAAATGGGACCTAATGAAACCTCAAGGCTTCTGCACAGCAAAGGAAACCATAAACAAGACCAAAAGACAACCCTCAGAATGGGAGAAAATATTTGCAAATGAAGCAACTGACAAAGGATTAATCTCCAAAATTTATGAGCAGCTTATGCAGCTCAATAACGAAAAACAACAACCCAGTCCAAAAATGGCCAGAAGACCTAAACAGACATTTCTCCAAAGAAGACATACAGACTGCCAACAAACGCTTGAAAGAATGCTCAACATCATTAATCATTAGAGAAATGCCAATCAAAACTACAATGAGATATCATCTCACACCAGTCAGAATGGCCATCATCAAAATATCTAGAAACAATAAATGCTGGAAAGGGTGTGGAGAAAAGGGCACACTCTTGCACTGCTGGTGGGAATGTGAATTGGTACAGCCACTATGGAGAACAGTATGGAGGTTCCTTAAAAAACTACAAATAGAACTACCATAGGACCCAGCAATCCCACTACTGGGCATATACCCTGAGAAAACCATAATTCAAAAAGAGTCATGTACCAAAATGTTCATTGCAGCACTATTTACAATAGCCAGGTCACGGAAGCAACCTAAATGCCCATCAACAGACGAATGGATACAGAAGATGTGGTACATATATACAATGGTATATTACTCAGCCATAAAAAGGAAAGAAATTGGGTCATTTGTTGAGACGTGGATGGATCTAGAGACTGTCATACAGAGTGAAGTAAGTCAGAAAGAGAAAAACAAATATCGTATATTAACGCATGTATGTGGAACCTAGAAAAATGGTACAGATGAACCGTTTTTCAGGGCAGAAATTGAGACACAGATGTAGAGAACAAACTTATGGACACTAAGGGGGGAAAGCAGTGGCGGGGTGGTGGTGGTGGTGTGATGAATTGGGTGATTGGGATTGACATGTATACACTGATGTGTATTAAATTGATGACTAGTAAAAAGAAAAAAAATTACAGTAGCAATTAACAGTAACTGTAGAGAGGGACATCCAAGGGGGTTCACTGTGTTTGCCCCACACCTGCATATAAACGCCAGTGGTCTACCTCCCAGCTCAGGAAGCTTGTGTCGCTTCTGAGCAGGAAGGTAGGCCAGTGAAACCAGGGCTAGGGAAAGATGACCAAAATCATATCGCACGTGCTGGGAGGGAAGATTTCACTCCATTCCTGATTACCTGCATTTTTACAGCCTGAATAATCCCAAACCACATCCAAAAGCAAACCCAGTGGCATCTGGCTTTGGGACACATTCACTCTTGCAGCAGCTGCAGATTTACCTTGGTGATTATGTTTTCCTGGAGCTAATATTAGAGTCTGTTGGCATTCCCCAAGCACATGCTAACTAATTGTAGGCAAAGCAAGCTGAAGAAGCCATACTGGGATTAAAATTTTGTTGCGGATAATCAACAAACTGAATTACTCCACCCACTGATAATCAAATTGACCAAACTACATAATTTTCAGATTCTGCTAGTCCTTCATATTTCTATTTCCTGTGAGATAGTAGATAGCCCCCGGATTCTTTTATACTTTCTTTTTACAGCACTCAAAATTCTATCCACTTCTTTAAATGTGTTCTGCAAACTCCATAGTCTCACTTTCATCAATGTGAAAATTATGGCATTATCTTTCAAGCTCCATTAAAAATCCATATTTTGAGGAATTGCTTGAAGATCTTTCCCAAGGAGAAAGATAATATTTTGCACAAAGAAGCCTAACTCTTCTGCAGACATGGCAACCCTGGGAATCACATTTCCATTTGACTGATGCTGGAAGGCTCAGGTTGCGGACTTCCACAGATATATGATTAAAACATTGAAAAACAAAACTATATATTGTTTCATTTTTTACCTCTCATAATTCAAAATATGGCTTTCTGTACTTTTTCTGTTTTTTTTTTTTTTGGAACAGAAAGAAGATCTGTCAATTTTGTTTGCTGTGTTCTGAAACTTTTTTATTTTTACTTTTAAAAACCCCATGGAGGGATGAATAGGCAAAGCACAGAGGATTTTTAGGGTGGTGAAAAAATACTCTGTATGATACTAAAATGGTGGATACATGTCATTATACATTTGTCAAAACCTACAAAATGTACAACACCAAGAAAAAACCCTGGTGTAATCTATGGACACTGGGTGATGATGTGTCAATGTCGGTTCATTGACTGTAACAAATGTACCACTCTGCTCGGGGATGATGCCATTGGGGGAAGTTAAGTATGTCTGAGGTCAGGGGGAATATGGGAAATCTCTTAACTTCCCCTCGATTTTGCTGTGAGCCTAAAACTGCTCTAAAAAATAAAGTCTTTGGAAAGAACCATGCGCAACACAGGGGGGCACCTCAACCCACAATGCCACCATAAGAAGGGATCTTGGTCTGTGGTTTTTTGCCAAACTCCGTACGTACCTAATCTCTTCACAGCCAGTTGGAAGGTTAGGAACTGAGGCCCCAAGAGGCTGCCCACCTTTCCAGATGTGACTGCCCTCTTATCCATAGCCCACCTTCACTAGTAAGGTACAAAGACCAGTTTCTCTGCAAACCACTGGAATCAGTCGCATTCAATAACAAACAAAAATATCTACCTTACTGAAGACAGTAATCTTCATTTCTAAACCTTACCATACACAGTTTTTGACAATTATTTTCTTTCAATTTCCTTAAAAGGCTTATTTCTTCATTTATTTGTATCTTCTTCCCTAGACTTTATCCTTTGGGGTCAGAAAGTACACAGTAATGGTTTAAGGCTGCTGAAGTCGCCATTGAGCTCCCACTATATTCATATAACAGGAAGCCTTAAATCAGTGGTCCTCAAAGAGTGAGCCCCAGACCTGAAACAGCAGCCTCACCTTACCGCAAATGCAAATTCTCCGGCCCCACCCCTGAGTCAGAGGTTGGGATGAGGTGGGGTGGGGTTAGAGCCAAGCCTTCTAGGTGATTCTGAAGCATGCTCAAGTGTGCAAACGCTGCCCTAAAGCAATGGTTATTACTGGGATCACCTGGGAACCTTTCCCAGGCCAAGTCTCCATACCCAGAGTCTGGGATTTACTAGGTCTGGTGGGGAGCCAGAATGTATAGTTATAAAAAGCTCCCAGATGATTCTTAGACACAGTCCTAAATGAGAAATACTGTCTGGTCGACCATTATAGCTTTAAAGACTGCATTTGGCCAACTACCTTATTTCCACGATACTTTATTTTGAAGAAAGGATTTCGGGGGGCTGGTGGTGGGTGGGCAGAACAACTGAAAGAGGTTGGCTTTGTTTCCAGTTATAATAGCCAATACATTTTAGAAGCCTAATTTGAAATCTCAGAACCAAGAGATAACTCCATAAATAACCAAAGATCAAGGTCATTTAAGACCAAAACTCCCTCATCTTCTCCTCTTGACATATAGCCTTCCCTTAATGCATTTCCATCTTTAAATGTTCTTATTCTGGGTAGCAGGAAAGCTGAGAAAAGAAACTGACATTTATGTGCCAGGTGCTTTATATTGAGCAGTTCATTCAGTCATCACAATGACCTCCTCAAGGAGCTAGTACCTCTCACAGAAGAAAAAATTGAGGCTCAGATATTAAGAAACGTGCACAGCTTCCAATAACTACTAATTGGCCAAGATGAGATTTGAACCTAAATCCATCTGGCGTCATCTCTTCTCCGCACCATCCACTTGCGTTTTGCGACAAAGTCATTTCCAGGTAGCAATGTGTTTTCCATGCAAAAATCTGCCTCAGTTTACAGCAAACTGTTTCAAAACGATAAGGGTTGGAAAAATTTAAAACTCAGACCAAACGGAGAAATCAAAGACATCTGAACTTGTTTAGCCTAGAAGAGAGATTTAAGATTGAGAGCACTTTAATAAGAGTTGTTGAGGTTCTGAAGGATAATTCTACTTCATAAAATGGAAAATAGAATCAGTGATTCTCTATCCTCACTGGAAAATGAAAAAGAAGTACTGGCCTAGCATTGTCCTGCGTGTGTTTTAGGTTCCAAATAGGCATATTTAGTATATGCCCTGTGAGGTCCTTCCTGTTTGAACCACCTCATTTGGGGAAAAAAGTGGGGCTCAAACACTTTTAGGAAAGGATTATTTTTTTTTGGTTTGTTTTTTGGTTTGTTTTTTGGTTTTTTTTGCGGTACACGGGCCTCTCACTGCTGTGGCCTCTCCCGTTGCGGAGCACAGGCTCCAGACGTGCAGGCTCAGCGGTCATGGCTCACGGGCCCAGCCGCTCCGCGGCATGCGGGATCCTCCCAGACCAGGGCACGAGCCTGCGTCCCCTGCATCGGCAGGTAGACTCTCCACCACTGCGCCACCAGGGAAGCCCCTAGGAAAGGATTATTTTTTAATCTCTACTTCAGCTAGCACAATGCCTAAGATCAGGTTGGTGCTTTCAATATATGCACATTGAATAAATAGTTGAATTTATGAGCAATGTTAAATAGAAGAAAGAATCATCTATGATATCCTTTGAGGAGTTGAGAGGTTAACAAATTAATCAATATATAGATAGATATTCCTCCATCTGAGGTGGCTGAAATAGGCTTTCCACAATGGTAGGGGCTGAGAAGCTCACCTACTGCTCTAAGTCAATATTGGCACTACAACTGTACACCCATCTCACTTCACCTCTTTAATAGTTAGCTAATCGCTTCCCCTCTGTAAGTTTACAAAGTAACCAAATAAAGACGAAAGCACCCAGACACTAGGGAGAATGGTACCCACTGCAAAGATACTGATCGCTACTTTCAGCAAAGAATTCATTCCTTCCATTCTCATAAATCAACATGCTTGATCCTCGTCTATTGAAAAATCTAAAGTACAGAAATGGATTAAGAGAACCCCCAAATTCCTGAACACTCTGCTAGTCCAGCAGGAGTTGCTTTCTCATGCAGATGATGTGCTGCTCTTTTCAAAGGGATTTCATAAGCACCTCGATTTATCTCCCCTCTCCATACACACACCTAATAAGCTATCCAGGAAGTCTCAGGCAGAAGGAAACTGTAAACCTGGCAGAATACATATGCTAATTTCAATTGCATGTCCTTCGTAGGTCATTTGTCAATTGAAGCAGAGAATTACTAACAGATGACCTTGCTTTTGGAGCTGGGGAATCTTACCCTGAAAAAAACACAGTAAACACAAAGCATATGCATAGCAGATACACACATATAAAGATGCTGCAAAAGGCAGAATGTAAATTCTTCTGCAACTTGGAGGAGGGGGCAATACTGGACATTGACCCAATGGGGACATAGATCAGCACTCTCTAAGAGGCGTAACTTTGGCCATATCTGGGTGCTGTACACAGTCTTTCTGACAATGAGATTGTAGGCCACCTGAATGGTCATCACCTGGAAATATGGTTATAAATACAGGTTCATTCCCCAAGCTTCGTGAATCAGGATGCTTAAGGGTAGAGTCTGGGAATAAGCATTTCTGAAAAGCACCCAGATGATTCTTTCCGTGGCACACCAAGACTGAGAATGACTGCTGGCAAAAACTGAAGAGCTTCCATTCCAGCTGACCAGCAGAGCTGCACTGCCATGGCAACGTGCTTGACAGCCATTTAGAAACAACGTGCTCTAATGTCACCACTGGATGGAAAGCACACTACTGCTCAGAGATGTCGGAGGAGTCACAGTTGAAGTAATCAAGGAGTGGTCGAGGTTCAATCAGCACCACAAAGTGGTTTGCTGAGTACAGAAAACACAAAACTAAGCGCTTTTAAGAGATCAGAACAATACAGAAGACAGGATTTTTGTAGTTGAAGAATTTAAATCAAATGGTCAGTCTGAATTTATTTAAAAAAAAACAAATAGGAAATGCATAATATTCACTCTACTAATATCCTGAGATCTGTAAGGAAGTAAAAGTAGGAAGAGAAGGCTACAATTAAAACCATTTTCAAAACGCTAAGTTGTCGAGTTTTTCCCTCCTATGCTTGTAAGCTTCGCCAGAATCCAGCCTATTTTTAAAGACTCTGGAAACCCACTTAAAGTGGTTTTCAGAGGATGTGGCCACAAATGGTGCCCATGCTACATCAGACCCTGAATAATATACGTGTGGATCTGGGCAACTGTAAGGGGAAAATTCTCATCATGAAAGAGCAAATAAAACTGGTGTGTGTGAGGTAACAGTTTTAGCATCCACATTAGTCCCAGATGTTTTTCCAAAGGGACTGAGTTTTATTTGAAAGCTGAGACAGACTAAGGTTTCTATTCTGTCTCACCATGCCCTTAATATAGAAAATTTATGCCAATTAAATAACACACACAGATTAATTAATACTTCAAGGTTATCAGTGAAACGCAAACTCTCTTTTTCAACACTTTGGAGCTGCAACTGTTTTCAGTAAGTTCAGGTATTTTCAGGAAAAAAAATGCAATGAGTAGAGGGAATAAAGTATAAAGGTGTCTCCCTTAGGTGTTGCCCAAAAATCAGAAAAGAGATGAGAAAATTTGTATCACAAACAGCTTTTAAAACAAGAATGAGCCTCTGGGCTCTTAAATCTCCCCGAGCTGGTTAGTTTAGGTAGACAAAAGAGGGAAGGGTAGCAATAATTAAGCTGGAAGAGACTCGCAGAATTCACAGCATCATCCAGTGTTTCCTTTTAGCCTGTGTTCAAAGCTCTCCAGGACACACACACGCAGCTCCCTTTCCAACCTTCCCTTTGCTACTCCACTACCCTAACACCTGATAAACTGTCTTCCTGTGTGTCCGCCAAGTTTACCCTCTACATTGCCACCTGCCACCCTTTGCCCATGTAGTTTCCACCTCACCTCTTTCTACACACCTGACATGTTCTCTCTTCTTCATCCCATCCTTTGAGAGTGGTCCATGTCCCCCTGTTCTGGCCTCCAGTTTCCAGGCTCCCTACCTTCCCTTCTACTCTGACACCAACCCCCCCAGCCCAGACAGTTACTGTCACTACCTGTTATGAGTTGATTTGAGCCCCCGCCAAATGCATATGGTGAAATCCTAATCACTCCAGTATCTCAGAATGTGACCTTACTTGGAAACAGGGTAGTTGCAGATATAATTAGTTAAGATGATATCCTTAGGGTGGGTTCTAATCAAATATGATTAATGTCTTTATAAAGAGAATACCAATATGACAAACCCACAGCCAACATCGTCCTCAATGGTGAGAAACTGAAAGCATTTCCACTAAGATCAGGAACAAGACAAGGTTGCCCACTCTCACCACTCCTATTCAACATAGCTTTGGAAGTTTTAGCCACAGCAATCAGAGAAGAAAAGGAAATAAAAGGAATCCAAATCGGAAAAGAAGAAGTGAAGATGTCACTGTTTGCAGATGACATGATACTATACATAGAGAATCCTACAATGCTACCAGAAAACTACTAGAGCTAATCAATGAATTTGGTAAAGTAGCAGGATACAAAATTAATGCACAGAAATCTCTGGCATTCCTATACACTAATGATGAAAAATCTGGAAGTGAAATCAAGAAAACTCTCCCATTTACCACTGCAACAAAAAGAATAAAATATCTAGGAATAAACCTACCTAAGGAGACAAAAGACCTGTATGCAGAAAATTATAAGACACTGATGACAGAAATTAAAGATGACACAAATAGACGGAGAGATATACCATGTTCTTGGATTGGAAGAATCAACATTGTGAAAATGACTCTACTACCCAAGCAATCTACAGATTCAATGCAATCCCTATCAAACTACCACTGGCAGTTTTCACAGAACTAGAACAAAAAATTTCACAATTTGTATGGAAACACAAAAGACCCTGAATAGCCAAAGCAATCTTGAGAACGAAAAACAGAGCTGAAGGAATCAGGCTCCGTGACTTCAGACTATACGACAAAGCTACAGTAATCAAGACAGTATGGTACTGGCACAAAAACAGAAATATAGATCAATGGAACAGGATAGAAAGCCCAGAGATAAACCCACACACATATGGTTACCTTATCTTTGATAAAGGAGGCAGGAATGTACAGTGGAGAAAGGACAGCCTCTTCAATAAGTGGTGCAGGGAAAACTGGACAGCTACATGTAAAGTATGAGATTAGAACACTCCCTAACACCAGACACAAAAATAAGCTCAAAATGGATTAAAAACCTAAATGTAAGGTCAGAAACTATCAAACTCTTATAGGAAAACATAGGCAGAACACTCTATGACATAAATCACAGCAAGATCCTTTTTGACCCACCTCCTAGAGAAATGGAAATAAAAACAAAAATAAACAAATGGGACCTAATGAAACCTCAAAGCTTTTGCACAGCAAAGGAAACCATAAACAAGACCAAAAGACAACCCTCAGAATGGGAGAAAATATTTGCAAATGAAGCAACTGACAAAGGATTAATCTCCAAAATTTACAAGCAGCTCATGCAGCTCAATAACAAAAAAACAAAGAAACCAATCCAAAAATGGGCAGAAGACCTAAATAGACATTTCTCCAAAGAAGATATACAGACTGACAACAAACACATGAAAGAATGTTCAACATCATTAATCATTAGAGAAATGAAAAGCAAAACTACAATGAGATATCGTCTCACACCAGTCAGAATGGCCATCATCAAAAAATCTAGAAACAATAAATGCTGGAGAGGGTGTGGAGAAAAGGGCACACTCTTACACTGTTGGTGGGAATGTAAATTGATACAGCCACTGTGGAGAACAGTATGGAGGTTCCTTAGAAAACTACAAATAGAACTACCATATGACCCAGCAATCCCACTACTGGGCATATACCCTGAGAAAACCAAAACTCAAAAAGAGTGATGTACCAAAATGTTCATTGCAGCTCTATTTACAATAGCCCGGAGATGGAAACAACCTAAGTGCCCGTCATCGGATGAATGGATAAAGAATATGTGGCACATATATACAATGCAATATTACTCAGCCATAAAAAGAAACGAAATTGAGCTATTTGTAATGAGGTGGATAGACCTAGAGTCTGTCATACAGAGTGAAGTAAGTCAGAAAGAAAAAGACAAATACCGTATGCTAACACATATAAATGGAATTTAAGAAAAAAAAATGTCATGAAGAACCTAGGGGTAAGACAGGAATAAAGACACAGACCTACTGGAGAACGGACTTGAGGATATGGGGAGGGGGAAGGGTGAGCTGTGACAGGGTGAGAGAGAGTCATGGACATATACACACTAACAAGCGTAAGGTAGACAGCTAGTGGGAAGCAGCCGCATGGCACAGGGATATCGGCTCGGTGCTTTGTGACCGCCTGGAGGGGTGGGATAGGGAGGGTGGGAGAGAGGGAGACGCAAGAGGGAAGAGATATGGGAACATATGTATATGTACAACTGATTCACTTTGTTATAAAGCAGAAACTAACACATCATTGTAAAGCAATTATACCCCAATAAAGATGTAAAAAAAATAAAGATGTGGCACATATATACAATGGAATATTACTCAGCCATAAAAAGAAACGAAATTGAGCTATTTGTAATGAGGTGGATGGACCTAGAGTCTGTCATACAGAGTGAAGTAAGTCAGAAAGAGAAAGACGAATACCGTATGCTAACATATATATATATGGAATTTAAGAAAAAAAATGTCATGAAGAACCTAGGGGTAAGACAGGAATAAAGACACAGACCTACTAGAGAATGGACTTGAGGATATGGAGAGGGGGAAGGGTAAGCTGTGACAAAGTGAGAGAGAGGCATGGACATATATACACTACCAAACGTAAAACAGATAGCTAGTGGGAAGCAGCTTCATAGCATGGGGAGATCAGCTCAGTGCTTTGTGACCACCTAGAAGGGTGGGATAGAGAGGGTGGGAGGGAGGGAGATGCAAGAGGGAGGAGATATGGGAACATATGTATATGTATAACTTATTCACTTTGTTATAAAGCAGAAACTAACACACCATTGTAAAGCAATTATACTCCTATAAAGATGTAAAAAAAAAAACAAAGAAAAAAGAGTCATGTACTAAAATGTTCATTGCAGTTCTATTTACAATATCCAGGAGAAGGAAACAACCTAAGTGTCCATCATCGGATGAATGGATAAAGAAGATGTGACACATATATACAATGGAATATTACTCAGCCATAAAAAGAAACGAAATTAAGCTATTTGTAATGAGGTGGATGGACCTAGAGTCTGTCATACAGAGTGAAGTAAGTCACAAAGAGAAAGACAAATACCGTATGCTAACACATATATTTGGAATTTAAGAAAAAAATGTCATGAAGAACCTAGGAGTAAGACAGGAATAAAGACACAGACCTACTAGAGAATGGATTTGAGGATATGGGGATGGGGAAGGGTAAGCTGTGACAAAGTGAGAGAGTGGCATGGACATATATACACTACCAAACGTAAAATAGATAGCTCGTGGGAAGTACCCGCATAGCACAGGGAGATCAGCTAGGTGGTTTGTGACCACCTAGAGGGGTGGGATTGGGAGAGTGGGAGGGAGGGAGACGCAAGAGGGAAGAGATATGGGAACATATGTATATGTATAACTGATTCACTTTGTTATAAAGCAGAAACTAACACACCACTGTAACGCAATTATACTCCAATAAAGATGTAAAAAAAAAAAAGAGAATACCATGCAAAGAAAAACAGACTTGCACAAAGGAAAAAGGATGTGAAGATGCAGGAAGAAGATGGCCATCTTACAAGTCAAGGAGGGAGGCCAGGAACAGGTGCTTCCCTCACAGCCCTCAAAGGGAACCACCACTGCTGACATTTTGATCTTACGCTTTTGGCCCCAGAACTGTGAGACAATATATTTCTGCTATTTAAGCCATCCAGTTTATGGTTCTTTGTTATGGCGGCCCCAGCAAACTAATATATTAATTCTCACTTGGCATTTAGCAAGTGATAATGAGGATAGAGGGCTACAGTTTGATGTCTGTGACCCTAGACAACTTTTGCCTTTGTGGGCCCCCTTCTCCATGCAAAACTATTAAAAATTATATTTTATGACTTCATTATAAAGATGAATATAGAAATAGATATTTGAACACATTCCTTGACCTAAAAATTCATTTTTTCTTCTGATTTTAAAAGAAATTGAAACATTTTCATGGACCCCTGAAAGTATCCTGGGCCCCAGGCACTGTGCCTATTGTGCATAGTGGATAAGTCAGCCCTGCTTGAAGCCTTCTGAGCAGTCACACGGGTGACAACACCTTGTGCTACCAAGTAGACCGTAAGCTTCAGGAGGTCAGATACCATGTATGACCTCCTCTGCATCCTCTACCTGTAGCAGGTGTTCAAGAAAAACCTGTCAATTAATTGATCTGATCTAATCTCCTGTTTCTAGGAAAGCTACGGCATCTAAAACTCCCAGCATATTTCATTGTGCTGTCTTCTTTCTTTTTATATCTCCAGGGAAGATAACTCCATTTCAATGTTTATTAGAACTTACATCTGGAATCATATTCCCATAGATGACCCAAATGCCCATCAAGACAATCTAAGAACGTTTCTGATTATAAATGTCCCCAACTCCATATAACCTATCATCTCACTGTGTGACCTTGAACAATGACATTAATTGCTCTGAGCCTCAGTTTCCACATATGTAAAATAGGAAGGTAGCTACACATGATCATATAAGGACCCTTCCAATTAACTATTCAAGCAAGAACTAAAACCCAGCTCCAAATCTGGTGCCCTTAAATTCAAAGATGTTCAAAGACAGAGAATCTCAAAGATAAGACAGGGAAGCCCACATAATCTCATGCCTACCAGCTCTTCCAAAATATGAAACAGTCACCCTGGTTACAGGTTTCCTAAAGCTCTACCCCCACTCACTGTGGCTTTCCTAGATTCACAGAGGAACTATGTTCAACCTTTTCCTTCCTTTCAGAATCTGTATTTGGGACCCACAGGCACCTAATGAACAGGTGATTCTTCCCATGGAACTTGGGGGAGTAAGTTATGCAGACACCACTGTCACCCCCAGCAAATGATCCTACTATCCCCATTCCTGATCCTCAAGCACATGCTGTGCTAAAGTTTATCACCATAACCTTTCAGAAGGATTTCTTAAGCATTTTTTTTTGGTACCAACATTGTAAAAGATGCAATGCAAACTGAGTCTTAACAGGAGTTTATTGCTTCATTGTTAGTGAGAGGGGCAAAAAAACAGGAAAAATAAATTTTCATCAGTAGAAAATGGTTACTAAAATAGGATGTATCCATACTGTGAAATGCTAAAAATAATGAGGCAAATCTATATGTACTGACATGAAATCTCCAACACTCCAATAAGTGGCAGAACATATTTACATAGATATATTCTAGTGTGCAAACTGTGAGACAAGGATTCAAGTGCAAGTAGTTTGTTTGGGAGGCGATCGCGGGAAACACCAGCCGGGGAGTGAAGATGTGAGACGAGAGGGAAGAAAGCCAATTAAAAAATGTTACCAAGCAGGTTAACACTGTGGGCAACTGGAGCTTAATTCCTCTGGGGCCCTCTGGAGAACCCTAGAACACACCCTAGAGTTATCCCAACTGAGAGGTGAGGACATGGGGGGATTATATACAATACCAATGCTCATCAGTTAATTGGTTAAGGTCTGCTCCTGGGGCATGTTAAGTCCTTCGCACTGCCAGCTTGTCTTGAATGCAGACAGAACAGGCTCCCATGGCTGGAAAAAAAATCCTTAAATAAAGATCCACACTCGATGATAGAAGTCCAACCAGCATGTACAGAATTGATAAGTGTCATGGGAATTTGCTACAGAGTACCTGCATTTGCTTGTTTGCAAGCGCAGCAGAAAGGCTGAAGGATGCCCATTAAATGGTTGACAGAAGCTACTGACCTAGTGGTCCTTTAAAACAGCTCATGGCCACCTTCGTCCATGTTATCATCCTCCTCTACAGACAACTGAATGACACTTCAAGGTTCTTTGGGCTGGGAAGACAAAACCCACTTTTGTCTCCTTGCAAACAACCATACCTGATATTCCTCTCTGTATGCAGGAGTACACTGCACAATGGTGGGTTTTTATCATGGTAGCTGCTCAGTAACCATGATGGATCATGTGACCGATGAAACAGACCCTTTCTTGGCCCCCTCTAGGAATCTATGCCCAACACAGTCAACATATTTTTTTAAATAAGTAATCATTTATGTCAATCAAAAAGTATTTTAAGATACCATCGTTCTCTACTCCATTCTACTCCAAACTTCCACCTCCATTTGTCTACCATTTCCTACGCTGAGCTTCAATAAATTAGTCACACTGCACCCTGACCATTCGAGTAACAGTAAACCAACCACTCACATGACAAGGGGTCTCTGGCTATTTAAAATCCTCCTTCCCTCTACCCAGGGTTCCAGGTCAGTCAGTAACATTTCCCGGGCCTGAAGCACTGTAAGAAGTTCCTGATCACACCCCAGTTGACTCCTTAAGTAGAGACCAACACATATGTGGCAGGTTAGCCTGACTTTTGCCTAACAAGTCCAAAGGAGAATGGTCTGAACAAAGCATAATTCTCTAGGCATTTTTAAAGAATTCTAGCCAAACAAAAAAGAGATGAAAATATGAGGTCTCTAACTAGAGAGAGGTCTTGGGAGTCCAGAGAGGTCTTGGGTATCTTGGCTTTGAATATTGGTTTATTCACTCATTCAATCATTTACTGAGGGATTGTGACGTGCCAGGCACTATACTGGGCACTTTGTCATTTCATGGTGAACATAAAGGCATGGGCCAGACTACAGGGTGACTTGAAGGGGCACTTTCTAGACTAAGTTCTCTGTCAATCTTATCTACTTTATAATATCAAAGCCTGGCTAATCTCTCTTTAATTTAACCTGTTTATGTAACTGTCAGGCAGTGTACAGTTCTTGCTTATGGCTATACCCTAAAACACAAAGACCAGAGGGCAGGCGATGCTCCATGGCTACAGGGCCTGCCCCTGTGTGCACAGCCAGCACAGGATCACCTCTAGGGTAGCAGTCAGCTTGTTCCAGCCTCACTGCTCTTGTCATTGGTATGGCTGAGTTTAATCTTGAGATCTCTGCAGCTTCTTGCCCAATCTTTCCTTATCTTCTAAAGCGCAGCTCAAAAACCTGCTCACACACAACAGAGCAGCCCCACACGGGCCAAGGGTGGAGCTGCCTCTTAAGCTGACACTATCCCAAACAGGCGCTGGGAAAGGAAATGGGAAGCAAGCACAGACTGAATCCAAGGCCTTGAGATAAAGCATCAAGCCCCCCAACGTGTGATTTATTATAGAACATAGACGAGAGATGCTTAGCTACGCCACCAAAGACTTTATCTCCTCTGGCTTTGTAATAATATGATTCAAATAGCATGCCTGGAAGTGAAAAGACCCATTAATCTATACAGCCTCCATATCACATCTTGCAGTCAAACATGTATTTGGGGCTTAGGACAAAAGGGAGCCTAAAATGCTTTATTCTAATGGGACAGTTTCTTTGAATAGCATTGCTTCCTAAACAGGAGAGTGGGACCAAAGAATGAAAACTGATATAATTTCCCACTCTTTGTGAAGAAACATTTAATTTGACATCTTTTATCCGGTGGAAATCTGGAAACTAATCACTGCTCATTATTGGCTCTTGCTTTGATGCACCCTTCCCACTGCAACTTTGAAATACCCCTCCCATCCCCCTTAAGTGGGAGGTTCCAGGTGGATAATGAAAAACATAATTGCCCTGGTTAAAAAGGAACATTAAACTGCAGACTGAATTTAAGTAACTAGTTCTGAATTAAACAAGTAGAAGCAGGTAACTCTCTCAAAGACCCTTAAGCTTTTTGAAGCGCAACTTACCAGAAAGATGAAGAAAATACCTTCATGAATCTTTTCCCCCCTGTATCATCTAACTGTTCAAAAATATCACTAGACAAAGTTCCCATATACAAGTAGATTTATAAATAACAGGAGTGAATTTAACTCTACAAAACCAGCTGTGCAAATAAAAGTTCATTGGTTTTCAGAAATCAAATCACATCTAACACTGAGGTCCCATTCCCACCAGACAAAAAAATGAACTCTCATTAGGGACTTAACCTCTCCCTGACTCCTAGAAGTTGCTCAAACGCCCCCAGGGATTTAATGCAGAACTGAGGTCAGGGAAAGCCTGCTAGTCTTCAATCCAAGTTCTCTGTCACCGATGTTGGAGCCTGCGTTGTTCCTGGAATGCAGATCTGCCATGTCTGTGTCCCACTTGGGCACCTCAGTGCCTGGGGACCTGATAACCTTGCACACCTCCTAGCCATGCCCCTCTCAGTTCTTCTACCTCTCGGGCACTGTGAAATCCAGGGCCATAGGCCTCCATCACCACAAAGCACCAATCCATCACCCCCTTTCCAGTCTTGGAGACGTTTCCCTCTTTTCTTTATGCTTTTGTACCATCCGCTTCCAAAAAAAAAAATGCAGTTCTCTGAGTGGATAGAAGGATGATGATGGTGATAAAGCAAGTGTAGTTGAATGTTAATGGTAAAATCTAGATGGTACGTAATGGGTATTCACTGTAAAATTCTTTCAGTTCTGCCATATGTTTGATATTTTTCATTATCAGCCATGGAAGAAAATGCAAAATCCCTAACACTACATGCTGTGGCTTTTGAAAACAAAAGTCAGGAAGGGAAGTGGAGCACAGCAGGGTACTTAGCCCTGTGACATAAATCTCCCCAAGACAGGGGAAATGATCTGGTTAGCAAACCTTCTTGGAACCCAAGAGGCAAAAATGTAGCGAGCACAAAGCACGATTTAATATCTCTTAACCCCTGCCACGTCCCCTTTCTCTAATCCTGCCAGGTGGATGTGCTTGCCCCGTGGAGGGCTTAGGGCATGGGAGAGCCACACCAGGGTGCCAGGCAG
>NW_020838015.1:4201476-4257207 GCF_003676395.1 Aethalodelphis obliquidens | reverse complement strand
CTGCCTGGCACCCTGGTGTGGCTCTCCCATGCCCTAAGCCCTCCACGTGGCAAGCACATCCACCTGGCAGGATTAGAGAAAGGGGACGTGGCAGGGGTTAAGAGAAAACCCCATGTAAATATCTAATCTGCCCAGTCCGGCCATAAAGCTAAAGAGCACCCGCCTGACATCACCACTGCGATTTTACATAAATGACATTCAGGCTGGCTACAAAACCCCATGTGAGTCTCAACAGTAAAGGGCCTCTGGGTAATTCACCAGCTGGCTAGCTGATTTTAGCACAGTTAGTAAAACACTGCATTAACATTTAGCTTTTGTGTGTAGAACAAGCTGTGTGGTAAATTTTCCTAAATGTTACTGAAATGTATTACCTACAGACTATGGGCTAAGCTGAGGCAGCAATAGGAAACGTCTCTGTTCTCAGAAAGCCCAGGTTCTAGAACAAGTTTAAAGTGCATTTGGAAGATGCACATGCCTGGCCCACAGGAAATAGTTCTTAGTATTGGGTGATAAGCATGCCTGGGATGAAGATCCAACCTCTGCCACAGGGCACTCACTCATTTGATCCATCAACTTGTATGTACTATGTGCTTACTGCCTGCTATGGATTGAATTGTGTGTCCCCCCAATTCATATGTTGAAATCCTAATACCCAAGGTGATGGTACTAGGAGCTGGGGGCCTTTGGAAGGTAATTAGGTCATGAGGATGGAGCCATCAGGAATGGGATTAGTGCCCTTATAAAAGTGACCCCATAGAGCTCCCTTGCCCCTTCCACCGTGTGAGGACACAGCAAGAAGGCACCATGTATGAGTAAGCAGGCCCTCAGCAGACACCAAATCTGCAGGATCCAGGATCTTGGATTTCTTAGCCTCCAGAACTGTGAGAAATAAATATTGGTTGTTTATAAGCCACCCAGTTAATGATATTTTTGTTACAGCAGCCCAAAGAGACTAAGTCACTGCCTGCAAAGCCCTTTATTACAAGCTAGGTTATTTGAGGAGCATTAAGACCAAGCTTGAAAAACATTGCGGAGGAGGGAGGTTTGCATCTGAAACAGCCCTCCGGACTCTGGCGCTGTATCAGCTACTGTCAGTCCCGCCCATATCTCCTCAGCATACCTCTGATCCCCATCCATGCCAAGAGCTTCTTGCTGCAAACACCTGCAACTTCTGTCTGGGGGCTTTTTCTGGCTCAGAGAACATGTTTCTCCTGAGTGCTGGCAGGCTGCAAGTACTGGGCAGTCGGCAACCCCAGAGGCAGCTCTCAACCAGTTGCAGACTGGAACACCCCAGCTGCCTTGCCCCTCAAGTGAGATCAAACTGAGGCACATCCCCTCACTGTCTCTCATTTGTCCCTCCCAAATGGTAAGTGGCTCGGGAGTGCACCTCCCCTGCAGTGCTTCCTGGGATTTCTACCTCTCACATAAACCACCTGGTCTCCACTCACATCCTCATCTTAGAATTGGCTTCCGAGGACCCCATCCTAAGACAAACCTCTTCTTCTCTTTTTTTAGGATCTAATTCTCTCACCCTTTCAACACAAATCACTGTGGAACCCCAACCATGTGCAAAATCTTCTGATAACTTCCTTGGACTTCCTTCCTTGCACACCCCACTGAAAACTGTTCGATTAATTAGTTAATTAATTAACTTTCTTTTCAGGAAAGAGCCCCAGATTTATTCATGCTGAGGTGTGATTGATGCAGAAGATCAAATAGTGACCCCTTCCCCCACTGGACCTCAATGCCGGACCTCAGCCTCAGGAGGCCTTCTGACGGCAGGGCATTCACTGCAGAGACATCCATTTGCTCTAATTTCCACAAAAGTGACCATGATAGGCAGGAACAGGGGATGTGAGAGAACATGGAGAAGGATGCTGGGCAGGGCCCAGCCTGGTGACTCCCCTAGAGGCTCTGCTGCTGAAGGTCAGAGAACTCCACACAGAACAGATTTTAATGGCCATGACAGAAGATACTGGAAATACTGGGACAGAGAAGTTGGCCTTAGTAGCAGAGAAACTGGTGACCACAGGCAAGAATGGGCAGAGGTGTTGGAAAATGTCAGGCAAGGCCAGGAAGGGAGCAGAACGCTAGTGCGGGAGGTGCAAGGGGACCTTGTGTGCCATGAGACCTGGTCTTCAGAGAGGTTAGAACCAACATAAATATCTGCACAAGTAAACACAAGGCAGTGCAACCCGGAAACAGTTCACCCACTCTTAATTATCCTCAACTGGCTTATCTAGCTGGTGGACGATCGATAGCACAATTTACACCCTAGCCTGGCTTTTCTGTCACATCCACCCTATATCCGGCAACCTTCCTGAACATGAGCTGATATATATTCAGACAATGCAAAGCCATTTTAAGAGCAATCTGATGAGGAGGTAAAGGTATTCATGTGCATGCAAAAGCCCTGGAGAAATGATTTCTGATTATTCTCAGTCTTTTTAATTATTTGGGCTCACAGATCCCCTCCATTTGCATGGCAGCTCAGGAAGAGGCACTATACTCAAACAGCTCTGCCAGGAGACACACACCCGTGGCGAGGGTTGGCCACCTTGCAGAGGTTTCCCACGCAAGCCTGACTGCAAACATTCAGCTGGATAAATTTAGAAGCCACAACATATATAAAAGAAGTAGCATATACTGGCAGTTTGACCATTCAACAAATACCTCTGAAGTATCTACCATACGCTAGATGTGGGATCTGCCAGATGAAAGGAGGTTTCCTGACCTCAAGGGGACTTGAGTTTAGTAAATTTTGCCATTCTTCCCTAAAAAAATCCATTCTGCTTTTTTGCTTATGTTTTAAAAGTCAACTTTTCATATATATATATATATATATATATATATATATATATATATGAAGTACTACAACATATTATTTTGGAATTCCAACTTAGCAGTAGGAAGGGCCTTGGTTCAAAACCTGGCTCCGCCACTTACTCGCTATGTGACCATGGGTGAGCTCACTAGCCATAATTACTCTGAGCCTCAGTTTTACCATCTTTAAAATGGACAATAGTAATAACTACTCAGAGTGCTGTTTGTAAGGTAAAACAAAATAATAAAGACTTAGCACAGGTGTCACAGATAGTAAGCACTTATATTAATTGTATTACTTTTAGAGTCCACTTGCATTCCTTGGCTCATGGCCCCATAATTCCAACCTCCGCTTCCATTGTCACATCTCCTTCAGTCACTCTGATCCTCCTGCCTCCCTCTGATACAGTTCTTTGTGATTACATGGTGCCCACCAGGATAATCCATGATAATCTCCCTTTCATAAGATCCTTAATTTAATCATATCTGCAAGGCCTCTTTTGCCATGTAAGGTATATTCACCGATTCTGGAGATTCAGACAAGGAAATCTTTGGGGAGCCATTAACCTGACTACCACAGTGCTTATTAATTATTTGTTTAAAAAATGTAATCTCGATCCTTGAAGCCTGCTAATTGCTTTCTACATTTTCTAACATACAGGTTGACAACCTATGGCACGTATGACAAAGACAGCATGCCAACTACTGGTGGCTATACCACCACCACCTCACCCACCTGCTGCCAACTCCAAGATGATGGCCAGTGGTCAGCTTGCATTCTGGGTGTTCCCCATCCCACACATACCTCGCCCACAAGAAGTCAGAAGGCCCTTTTCACCTCTAGGCATAGTGACACATATTAATAAGTGATTTATAATGCCTTGGATTGTGATGATCACCTCAGTACTCTCACTGTTAATACAGAAATGAAAACATGTATAACCAATTGATAGAGAAGGAAAAGCCAGAAGTTGATGGGTTATTGTCTCTGGGTGTAAAAAAAAAAAACAAGTTAAATGTCACATAGGTCTGATACCCTAATAAAAATTCCATGTAGATTGGTGGCCTTTGCTTCTCTGAACATAATAAGGGAAGTGATGAGAATGTGGCTTTTTAACAAAATGAAGCGTCACAGGTTTGCAGATACCACCAAGGCCTCCCACCACTAGGAGAGACATACGTTCAAGACAGTCAGCCTAACAGATGAGTTATGGCCCAGTTCCCCTCATAAGTCAGGAGGTGATGTTACTCTAAAGTGCACCAGCTCCCTCGGTTGTATCAGTGATTTCCATCTACCTGCCTACTTCACACCTCCACTTGTATGTCGAATAGCTATCTTAAACTCACCATGGCCCAACCATAAACAAAACGAAAAGACAACCTACAGAATGGGAGAAAAATATTTGCAAATAATGCGACCAACAAGGGATTAATTTCCAAAACATACAAACAGCTCATACAGCTCAATATCAAAAAACCAAACAAACAACCCAATCAAAAAATGGGCATGGGGCTTCCCTGGTGGCGCAGTGGTTGAGAATCCGCCTGCCAATGTAGGGGACACAGGTTCGTGCCCTGGTCCGGGAGGATCCCACGTGCCGTGTAGCGGCTAGGCCCGTGAGCCATGGCCACTGAGCCTGCGCGTCCGGAGCCTGTGCTCTGCAACGGGAGAGGCCACAGAAGTGAGAGGCCTGCATACCGAAAAAAAAAAAAAAAATGGGCAGAAGACCTAAATAGACACTTCTCCAAAGAAGACATACAGATGGCCAACAGACACATGAAAAGATGCTCAACATCGCTAATTAGTAGAGAAATGCAAATCAAAACTACAATGAGGTATCACATCACACCGGTCAGAACAGCCATCATCAAAAAATCTACAAATAATAAATGCTGGAGAAGGTGTGGAGAAAAGGGAACCCTCCTACACTGTTGGTGGGAATGTAAATTAGTGCAGCCACTATGGAGAAGAATATGGAGGTTCCTTAAAACACTAAAAATAGAGTTACCATATGATCCAGCATTCCCACTCCTGGGCATATATCCGGAAAAGACGAAAACTCTAATTTGAAAGATACATGCACCCCAGTGTTCACTGCAGCACTAGTTACAATAGCCAAGACATGGAAGCAATCTAAATGTTCATCGATAGATGAGTGGATAAAGAAGATGTGGTGTGTATACATACATATATATATATATATATACACATATATATACGTGTATGTATATATATATGTATGTATGTATATATAATGGAATATTACTCAGCCATAAAAAGAGTGAAATAATGCCATTTGCAGCAACATGGATGGACCTAGAGATTATCATACTAAGTGAAGTAAGTTAGACAAAGAAAAGTATCATATGATGTTACTTATATATGGAATCTAAAAAAAGATACAAATGAAATTATTTACAGAACAGAAACAGAGGGCTTCCCTGGTGGTGCAGTGGTTAAAAATCGGCCTGCCAATGCAGGGGACACGGGTTCGAGCCCTGGTCCGGGAAGATCCCACATGCCGTGGAGCGGCTAAGCCCGTGCACCACAACTACTCAGCCTGCACTCTAGAGCCCACAAGCCACAACTACTGAAGCCTGTGCACCTAGAGCCTGTGCTCTGCAACAAGAGAGGCCACCACAATGAGAAGCCCGCGCACCACAATGAAGAGTAGCCCCTGCTCACCGCAACTAGAGAAAGCCCGCACACAGCAACAAAGACCCAACGCAGCCAAAAATAAATTAATTAATTAAAAAAAAAATTTTAAAAACAGAAACAGACTCACAGACATAGAAAAGGAACTTACGGTTACCAAAGAGGAAGGGATTAGCAGATACAAACTACTATATATTAAATAGATAACCAACAGGGACCTACTGTATAGCACAGGGAACTATATTCAATATCTTGAGATACACACACACACATACACACACACACACACACACACACACACACACACACACACGCATCTGAATCACTTTGCAATACACCAGAAACTAACACAACATTGTAAATCAACTATACTTCAACTAAAAAAAAAAACAAAACTCACCATTGCCCAAACTAAATTCCAACTCCCACTCCAAACCCACTCTTCCCTAGTCTCCTCCTTCCCAGTAAGCGACAACTCTGCTCTTCCAGACGTTGAGGCCAAGACCTCGGTCTTACCCTTGATTCATCTCATTCTCTCACACCCCACATTTAATTGGTCAGCAAATCCTGCTGGTTCTACCTTGAAAGCATATAGGGATTCAGCCACTTCTCACATCCACTACTACCTCAGCCTGGTCCAAGCCACCATCATCTGTCTCCAGGAATACTGAAATAGCCCTTCTGCGAGGTCTCTTTGTGTCTGCTCATATGCCCCAACTCAGTATGTTCTCTAAGCAGGCAGCATGATATTTTAAAAACACAAGTCAATTCATGCCAACCCTCTGTTCAAAGTCCTCCAATGGCTTCTCACCTCACTCAGAGGAAAAGCCAAAGTCCCACAGGAGCTTTTAAGATCCTATGTGACCTGCCCCCAATCTCATCTCATACTACTCCCTCCTCTGCTTATTCTGCCTCAGCTACACTGGCATCCTTGCTATTCTTCAAACATTCCAGGCATGGTCCTACATTGAAGCCTTTGCAAATGCTCTTCCTCCTGTATAGAAAGCTCTTCTCCAGATAGCCACTTGGCTCACTCACTCTCCAGGGCTCTGCCTCAAATCCCCTAATCATAAGGCTTTCCCTGACCACTCTATTGAAAATAGCAGCTCTTCCCCATGCCCTGTAAGCAGTTTTAATTTTTTTCCCTAGTACTCATCACTTCCCAACATAGTATATATTTGTCTTGGTAATTATCTTCCTCTCCCACACGAATGCAAGCTCCATGAAGGCAGAGGTTTTTGTCTTGTCTGTTTATTTCTGTATCTACAGCACCTAGAGGAATATCTGGCACATAGCAGGTACTTAGTAAATAAATACTCGCTTTAATGAATTAAAAGGATGAATGGATGTACTTCTAGGATAATGATATTTAAGAAAGCAAAAAGAAATGTGCATGTTTTAGGGCTGAGGAACATGTCCTAGAATTTACTTGATCCTAAAATACAATTTAAAGCATAACATGCAAATTGGGTCATAATTTGGGGTTAATTTATTTGCTTGCCTAAGAATTTTGATCATGAGTTTTAAGAAACAAAATATAATGGTTTTAGGCAAGGTTGTGCTGGCATAGAAGAAGTTTAAATATTGGTCCCAGCTCCTATTCTAGGCTGCCCTTGTGCAGTGAAACAGGGTATGTGGAGTCTTTGGAACTTTCCTCTGTTTATTGGCCAAACCAAATGCATTCATTCATTCTTTCATCGTCTGAATGAAACAAAGAACCTTGTCCTCATGGACTATGTAACTCTGCTGGGAGACACAAATAATAAATAAGATCTATATAAAAGTACAAAGTATGTTAAATGGTGACCAATGCTAAGGACTGGTGTGGGGAAGGTGGTGATGGGGGTGGAGTGCGCTGCAGGGAAGGTAAGCATGAAGAGGAAAGCATTCTAGGCAGAGGGAACAAGAAATCCAAAAGCAGGGAGTTGGGATTGTGCCTGGCAGGGTCCCCTACCAATAAGTGAGTGAGGAGGAGTGAGGAGGAAGAGGATGCCATCAGAAGGGTCTCAGAGGACTGGGACGTGGAGCGCCTAGTAAGGACAGGGGCATTTACACTGTGTGACGTGGGAAGTCTAGGAGAGTTTTGCGCACAGGAGGGACATATTCTGATTTGCATTTTAACAATCCCTACAAGGCCCACCCTTGGTCACTCTCTTAGGGCTTTCTTTCAAAGACTCATTTGTTCAGAATTGAAGTTCCTTGAAAGCAAAAAATGCATCCTACACATCTCTTTTCTTCCTGAGCCCTAAACTCTCAGCATCTTCCTTACTTAGTTTGTCCTCAACAGATGTTTATTGATACACTCACTGTAGTTACCTGGGCAGGGTTGTACATTGGCTAACTTATCAGTGGAGATTAATGGATCCAATTAGGCAGACAGTTGGCACGGCTGAGCGTGCACCCATCGGCACAGTAGAAAATACTCTCTCCTTGGGCAGGAGGTCATTCAAGACCCCCTTTTCACAATACCAAAGCTCTTATCTTCTCAATATACGTAGGAATTCTTCACACCAAAAATGGCATGTTTAAGAGATGTGAGATCTGTGAAGCACCGTCAGTACCAAACACAATCTGTACAGGTCTGTCATTAAAGGAAGTAGGGCAAGTAGATGAGGCAGACAGCAGAAGAATTACTCAAAGTTACCAAGTAAATCACTAAAAGGAATTTGCTGCCTTTCTGCGTCATTGAATCATTTTGATTCAAGATCTTCCATAACCTTAACTTCAAAGAAAAGAGATCATTAACTTGACATTCAATTCAATATAGCATTACATCTTATAAGACAATCTATTCCCTGTGCCCCTTTTATCTGTACCGGAAATTTAATATGAAGCCCCTTTGCAACTCAAATTATTCTTTTACTAAGAAAGAAATTCCCTGAAGGCAAAGAAAAGGTGAGTCGTTCATGGAACAAATGCTCACCAAAATTCGAGTTATTAAAAATCTCTTAGGTCATCATTCCCATGGTTCATTTTTTTTCATACACCACCCACTTCCACCCACTTTCACAACCAGGTGCTGGAAGAGACCAGGTCAATCTTAGCAAGTGAACACAGGCAACAATTGCACTGTTCTTGGATGGAGTGTTCCACCTGATTTTTATTTGACCATGTTGGCTTCTATTTGGAGAGAAAAGGACAATGTTACTAGAAGCAATGGGCACAAACTCTCCTAAAGCAGTGGTTCTCAAGCTTGCACGTGCATCAGAATCCCCTGGATGGCCAGTTAAAATGCATTGAGTTCTGGGCTTCATCCCAGCGTTGGGATGGGGCCTGAGACTCCTCATGTCTCGAAAGTTCCCAGTGATGCCGATGCTGTTGGACCACACTCTGAGAACCACTGGCCTAAAGATAGAAAATCTGAAACATCTAGCTGTGATTTAAAATACCCAGCTGTTTGGAGATAGAAGCTGGTTGGATGAAAGTCATATAAGGCCTAACGTATATGTGCACAATTTAATATATATACAGAAGGATCCACTCCTGAAGAGCCTAGAGTTGCCACATCTTTCTTCCCAAGCCTCCTTTATGTCTTCAGGTCTCCTTAACATGTCTATCTTGCTCCATATTGTAGCCTCAGTACCCAGCCCTCCACACAAGGGTTTGGCACATGGTGGGTACCTTTAGTCTAAGTGGCCTGGGCCCTGAAAAAGAAGGCAAAGCCCTCTGGAGATGGACATTTCCTGATCACCATGTTGTTAGGACTTGCCCAGCTGGAGGCAGAAAAAGACTTTTGTTTCCAGCTCTTTGATTCAGTCGATGTCTGAGCACTTGTTGATATAATGTTGTGATCAAAGGCTGAACCCTGGTCTTCTGAATTCCCCTAACACCATTAGGAAAACATCATAGAAATATCTGTTGAGATAGATTCAGCATCATCCCTGGCCTCCTGCCAAGCCCGCAATGACATTCCAGAACATACAAAGAGGCCAATTAAAGGATGGTGGCTTCTCCAGAGTTTGGGGGTTTTCACACACACACACACACACACACACACACACACACACTTGTGAAACACCCTGGGAAATACCCTGGTGGAACACAGCATCCACTCCTTTCTGGCTCTGTGGCTGCCTCCTTTTATCCCACGGTACCCAGGGGGCTGGCACACACTCTGCTTTTATTTTCTGCTCCAGTGTGAGTGAGAAGAATTATATGCCAGTTGCATCACCATCACAGTGTCAGGGCTGCACAGGAAAGAGCAGAAGGCATGAATCAGATGTGTGTTCCATGAGAGAGAGACATTCAGCTCATTGCAATTAACAGATTATTTGAGAGGCCTCAATGTTGTCAGCTGCCAAAAACAACAGAAAAAATGCAATACTGATTTCAAGTAGAAAAATTCCCCCTACTCATAGGCACTGCTGTTCTTTGTATGGGCTTTGTTAAGCTTTTTATTGTCTTAAGGGAAAGTGGGGGATGCAAATGAATTCTTCCAGGCTGGGAAATAGAGCAGTGCTCACACTGTGGTCGGGGGAGCAGCACTGAGCAGCAGGTGTAAAAAAATAGAGGCCGGGATTTTCCGTGGTTGTCTAAAACCAAGATGCTTAGACACTTGGGGGCATCAGGAGATCTCACTCGCTTTACCAACTGAGGTACAGAAAAAGGGCTGAGTGGTGAGGTTTCCAAATGTCATAGGAAGGCTTCGCTTTACCTGCTTTGAAACTCTAGAAGGAAAAGCTACAAAATCAAGACAGACATCTGAAGGGGGAAGAAGAGCATTCCGTATCTGATATCCCAAAGGGACCAAGAAGAATTATAAGTGCTATCTCCCCACGAATCAGATGGGCCAGGGAGGGGGGTGGATGAACATGATCATTCTCCTTCACAAAGAACTCTTAAGGGACTACAACCCTTGACAGAGGCTTGCGCTGAGAATGGAATCCCAGGGGAAGCTTAGGGGAAAGCTGATTCCAAGTGTGAGTTCAAACCATTGAGACCAGAGTGCTTTTCGAAGTCTGTTTTAAAGAGACGGTGCATGGCTAGGACTACAGCCTTGGGGTTGAGCTGCTCACGGTGGCAGTCTTGGTTTTGGTCATCAGATGAGCCTCAGCCCCGGGCCTGAACCACAGTAGAGCAGTAGGCAGTGAGCATGCCCAGGGAAGGGGCCTGGGCTGCACACAAGGGGACAAGTGGGAGAAAAAAAGATCCCATCCACCCTGGGAATCCTGCATTGAAGAAGAAACCAGTTCTGAAACAAAAGAGCCCTTGTCATTCCTGAGATCAATCCTGCATCCCTGTCTGGCCCAGAATGAAACAAGGGCAATGGCCTGGGTCCAAGCTGTGGGGACCCTCAGTCCGTAGATGGCTCGAAACCGTGTCGGGCTCACAGTGCCTGCTAGAAAGACTTGCAAGAATGCAGAGTAGCATGGCAGATGGAAGGGAAAGTCAATTTTGATATAGGAGTACCGGGTTCTATTTCTGGACCTGACACCAAGGCACCATGTAACCGTGGACACATTAATTCACTTCTCTAGGAACTGGCTTCCCTGTTCTAAAATAAGGGGTGACTAGTGACCTTTAAGGTTGCTTTAATCGCTAACATGTTATCATTTTAGAAAGTGAAAACACACCTTCTCTAGAAGGGACTGGATGAACTGGATATATTGGGCAAATCAATGAGTTTAAAAACCATGTGCTTTCTTCATCCTACCCTCCGTTGCCCCTGAATTTTGTGGTACAGAAGAGCCACACCTTCATTTTACAGAGTGTTAACTTCAGCAACCAGTACATAAGGCAAAAATCCCATACTGCAAAAATAACCCTTGAAAAGTGCTTTAAATGAACAGTACAGGTGATTTTGTATATACAGTGCAACCCTATATACTTATATGAATTTCTATATGTATTTTATACATATAAAGTATATAGTGGTGGAGAATATTTAATAAAGCAGAGATGCAAAATAGAATTTTAAGTATTTTAAATTATATGAGATAGACTGACGAACGTGGAAGAATGTAGCAATGTATACAGTTGAACCCACACAAGTTAAATGCCTGTGGAACTGGTTTATTAAACAGGCTGAACCTGACTGGGTATAAATAGGAAATGGCTGTATTTTTCTTCATTATCGCCTTCAACCTGGTTACATCAAACCAGTTTCCCTGCCTCTTGAAAACGTCTTACACAAATCTCCTGACTTTTTAAAAATTGACCTATTGTGTTAGTTTCAGCTGTAAAATCTCCTGACTTTTAGGCCACTTTAAGAACAAGCCCTATTTTGGTATTTAAAAAATCCAGTCTAAGTCAATATTTTAATCTCATATCCAATTCAAAGCTTCTCCCCTTCCCCTGGCTCAGAGAACCAAAGAGTTGGATAAGAAGTCATAACAGGACTTTCCTGGCGGTCCAGTGGTTAAGACTCTGCACTTCCACTGCAGGGCGTGCAGGTTCGATCCCTGGTCAGGGAACTAAGATCCCGCATGCCGCAGTGTGCCAAAACAAAAAAAAAGATTTCTGTGTTTCAATTCATGTAAAATATACTTCAGTAAATTTTTTTTTTTTTTAAGTCATAACAGTTCTCTCCACTCTTTCTCCTGTAGTGCGGCCTGGAACTACTTTTCCCAGAATTCCCTCCCCTGTATGGGTCTGAGTTAGGAAGGAGCACAGGAGAAATTTGCATAAGATGGAAGTGAAGGAGCCGCCATTTTCATGCTCTCAAGGTGGGAGCAGGGCCCCAGGCACAGCAGCAGCTCACATGCACTGCTGCTGATCTGCTGGCTCACCTCGTTGGTGTGGGCAACACTGAGGCCCGCAGCTCCTCCAAATCCCGCTGGATCTCCTTCTTCAGCTGTTCTAGGTCCTGGGCCAGGCATGCCTGCAGCTCTGTAGCAGACAGTGCCAGCCTTCCCTACAGGTCACCTCTGACATCAAGTTCCAGTTTGTCCTCACATGTTCCAGTTTTTCCTTGCTCTTCCGCATTTCACATCCAGCTTCCCTTCCCGACTAGTTGGCCTGGCTGACCTATAGAGACGCTGGCTCCAACACCAGACCTAGAAGCAACAGTCCCACGTAGATTTCTCCATCAGCTCCCGCGAAGTATAAGGTTTAATTCCTATAATAAACCCCTATTCTTTATTACTCATCATAATTCTACTCCTCTCATCAAACCCAGGCTGGTACACTTCCCCTTCTTGCACACTTCTGCTTGCTTCTCTGGGATAGAGACAAGATTATAGGAAAAGGGCAACATCGCATGTCAGTGATGCTATTATAAAATGCCTCTGTCATGGCAGCCACCAAAGTGCTGGATCTTCTATGGGTTGCAGCTGCAAGGGGAGTGGGATCTTTGGATCCTCTGAGTGGCAGTCTCCTGGCTCTGGTGACACACTCTGGATGATCAGTTCTGACTCCCTTCAGCTTTTCCAACTGCAAGAAATCCTGAAGCCTCTTACTTCTAGAATCCCCCTGTTCCAACAAGCCACCTTCTTGGGCAGGGTCCCTGAAAGATGACTCCAGCTACCTTGCCCACAGTCCTCTTGGCCCCCAGGATCTGTATCCCAGCCCACTAAATGGTGGAAACACAGCCTATCCTGCTCGCCCTACCCTTGGACTGCTCTTGTTGCTGCTCCAGCCAGCTTTGCCCTTCAGACTTCTCCAGGTGAGAAGTAGGCATCAGTCTCTTTAATCCTAAACACCCTTAAATTCCAAGGGAAGCACATAGATTTCTCCCAAGAGCTGCATCACGGTGCTCTGTTCCATCCCAAGAAAACACCGGGATGGCTGGAGAAAAGCCAAGTACTTACTGATTCCTTAAATCCACTTCTTGAGTTTCTAGCCTCCTCTAAACTTTGCTGCTGGGGTGATAGTCTCTGGATGGTTTTTGTTCAATTTTAATGAGTTCTGGTTATGTTTTTTTGAACATGCGGGTTTTGTCACCTATTATAGTTGGCTTTGGTTCTTTAGTTCTGTTGAATATCCTTATACTATTTCTTTAAACCTCAGCTTTGAGTAAAACTCTCCTTAAAATTAATAATAAAAGTCTATGATATCATTTTAGGAATCCTAGGAAGGTCTGCCTGCCCAAATATTTTCCTCCCTCCTTCCTTCTGTGATGCCTTGGATGCCACCATTAGAAGTGTATTTCACCTGATCTGACAGATTAGGCCCTCAAGGGTCCTTGGGGAAAACACCTTCAGCTATTATCCTTTAGCAACACTTTGCCATGAATAAGTTGGTCAGATTGCTTTCCAGAGAGACAATTAGCTGAGTAGCGGGTGAGCATAAACTTCAACACAGGAAGGTTTTGAGGAGAGAAAGCTAAGTTTGCATCACAGGGCGTATGTATAGGTGCCGAATCTAAGCCATCAGGGACCAGCACGAGAGCCCTGGAGCCAAGAGCAGGAGGGCAAAGAAGGATGCTGAAAGGTAGAAAGAAAGAAAAGCTTCCCTCATTCAAATTTTTCTAGGTAGTTTTTGATACAAAGAGTACATCATGTGCTAAATAAATGCTTCTTTTAATTGTTTAAGAGCATAATAATCCCATTTCTGAGGATAAAATATTTAAATGCCTTTTTAAATCTCACATCTACAGTTTGTTCTCCTTCACCCCAATATCTGTTCCCCCAAATTATTTCATTACCTAATGGATATTTGAACTAAGGTGATAAAAATTTTAGAAAACAGGTTTCTTTGGTGGCTAGGGAGCGAGTCCACAGGAAATTCATTTTGGGGTGGAGCTCTGCTGACGCTTAGCTACAGAAACAAGAGGACGTTCGATGTGTTGAGCCAGATTTAGTCACACAATGTTATCCTTTCACTCGTTATTTCTGCCACTGCTATGGAGGGAGAGAGAACGGGATAAAGATAACATGGACCAGGGTAGTGGTTCTCAAACTTGAGTGAGCATCAGAATCACCTGGGAGCTTGCTGAAAACAGATCCCAGAGCCCCACACCCGAAGACCATACTTTGAAAAACTCTGAGCTGGGGCTTACAAAGGCAGGCCCCTAGGTCTGCCCACCCGCAAGACACGCGCCTACACGTCTGTCAGGCATTTGTTGAGCTTCCTGCCTAACCCCACTGGGTCCTTTTTCAGTGCATATCAACTCCCAAAAGTTTGGTCCTGACAAGTTTCCTTTCCTCACCTACATTTTTCTGACCCAAACGATTCAATGGCACCTCCAGGAAAGGTTTATGGATTTGTCTCTCCAGGACAGACCCCCATTAACCACATCCTTCAGGGAGATTAATATGTAAAATAGGAATGCCAGATTACTGATTCACAAAGAAATATCTGTCCACAGGTGAGGGCTGAACATTTGCACCCCTGCATTCTCTCCCTAGAAGAAATCTAACATAGGAAGAAGCTTATAATCAACAGTTTGCTTACTGGGCATGGAATCAGGCAAGGGCTTTGGGTAGAGGAATCATTATTGGGCGCTGAGAGGTTAAGAGTGCCTGATGCATCTGTCTGCATAATCGGGATCCACTTCCCCCCAGGACCCAATGGGCCAAGGCAGCCTGTGTCTTGGATAAGGCTTGGAAGAGAACTGCCATTAGCCCAGGTGACATGTGTTTGTCTATGTGTCCAGGAGGGGACCAACTTCTCCTCTGGTGGACACATTTCCTCACTAGGAGTCATAAAATAAATATCTATTGAATTATTAATTAACCCATAATGACTGAATCCCTTCACTCTGGATACATTATGTAGTGGCTTACAGACATGAAAGTCATCCTGTCTCTTTAAAGAAACTTATCTCTCTGAGAATTAAGCTGTAACATCATCACATAAAGGATCAGAGGGAAGAGATGGAATCTGTCTTCCATTAATTCTTGGGGAGCAAATTTAAGTTCTGGATTACAACAGTTTTAAGGTCCCAGCACCCAGGACAGAGAATTAAAAAGAAAATTCCTGGCAGAGGGTGAGAAGTGGAGCAACAGCCGCCATCGTTCTACGTGTGGTCCCTGTGGCATTGTGGCCAGAGACAAAGGAACCCTGAAGAACATTCCTAAAGCCCTCCAGAGGGCCATCCTGAGTCAGAAGAGATTGAAAATGTACAGGGCCAAGCTACTGGTCTGCTTTTGTATTTGGCTTTGGTACTTTTAAGGTTTATCCAAAATGGCATCTCAATTCTTCAAAATATAGTCTTTTAAATTTTTCTTCTCAAAATGATAAGATTATGCTAGTTATGCAAAGAGAAAAGATTCATTAATAAATGCACCAGGGGAGGTACACATTTATGGGCCAAAGTACTGTTAAAAGGGATAGATATTTTATAAAGAATTTGCAAGGGTGAATGAACCGTCACCTCTGGTGGCTCGGGCTTCTGGTTTCCTTTGTGGTGCCTGCACCCCCTGAACTCTAGACTATCTCCCCCTCCCTACTCACCAGCTTGAGCCATTGAGATCTCCTGTTGCTACTCACCAGCCCGGCCCAGAGCTCACAGGCACATCCATCCAAGATGACACTTGATTACCCAGAAAACACAGAACAAAAAATGACTATCTTAACCACCCTAGAAACATCTCATTTCTAGTATAAATAGGAACTAAGACCAAAGTCCAGCTACTGTCAACAGGATCTGAAATCAAGAGTTTTAAGACCATGACTACGGACCCTCACCACCCTCACCCCTGAACCCTCCCAGTGGCTAATGCCCTGGCCTGTCACTGTGTGCTGAAAGTTACCACAAAGGGACCAAACCCTTAACCAAAAACCAATAATAACATTGGTATCTACTGAAGCATATCCCAGGGCACAATTCCCATCCCTCTGAACAACTCTCTTTTGTGAAGACCAATAATAAAAGATCATCCCACCTGTGATTCCAGGACAAAAGGGATGAGTGAAAATTCAAGACCTCTGTATATTTGAGTCATATTCTGCTTTGCTTTTTCAATAACTAAGGCACATCTATAATTAAAACAAGCAAGGAAACAGTTACAAGGTTTTCCT
This sequence comes from Aethalodelphis obliquidens, assembly GCF_003676395.1. NCBI lineage: Eukaryota > Metazoa > Chordata > Mammalia > Artiodactyla > Delphinidae > Aethalodelphis > Aethalodelphis obliquidens. The sequence continues at coordinate 4,240,826 of NW_020838015.1, read as the reverse complement.
ATTCAGCATAGAGATAGAGCCTTTCTCCTAATTTATACTCTGCCATCAATTTTCTGTGTGATGCAGACAATATCCCCTCTCTGGGCCTCTGATTTCACACCTGAAAATACAGGGATTAGCCTAGGTGATCTTTAAAGTCTCTTTCCAATGTGATAATCTGTGTTTCTATAAAATAAAGGCTAATACAGAGGGCTCATGATATTAATGGTAGCCTAGTGCTTGGCACTTAATAAAATCATTTAGTCCTGTCAACTTAATGTACACCATTTCATTTAATCCTCCCCCAACCTTGTGAGGAATGTGTTGTTAATCCCGCTATTCTGGCTGCTACTGAGGCATCAGTTTTTAATATTAATAAATAATATGATAAGTATTATAAATATATAAATGACAATAAGATGTATTAAATATTTTTGTTTAAAAACCTAGTTATTGTATCTCACAGTTTCTCAGGGTCAGGAATCTGGGAGGCTCTCTTGGACTGTGTGGCTCGGGGTCTTTCATGCAGCTGCAGTCAGGCAGTGACTGCAGCTGGAACTGCAGGAGGCTGGAGCAGCTGGGGGCTGACTGAGCATCCTCCATGTTTATGTTCACTATTTGAGGTATTTATGTCCTATAAAGTCACCATAAACACTAAATTAGCAAATGCTGAATCATTGCTCCTGGGGGAAATACCGGGTTAGGTTCCTGCAAGCCTCTGGTCACAATACTTTCAACAACTGATCAATATGTAACCTTGTTTTGTGTGTGTTTCTGTTTCAAGACACCTTATTTGATACATATTGTTGGTTCATTAACATTGAACTCACAGCCAACAGCAATATAACACATGTCTGAAGGACACTTATCAAACACATGTATTTTCTCCGTAAAGTACACCACAACCTTCTTGCGCTTAGGAACACTAGCCAGCACTTCAGCACTACGCTTGGGGGCCACTTTAAACAGCAAAAACACCAATAAAAAAAACACAAACAAACAAAAAACCATGGCACTAAATATGAGACTGCAAAAAGGACACTTGTTTACAGTATGAGCACTGAAACAAGAAGGCAGAGGGTTGCCTTGTTTGACCTCAGCTGAGAAGTGTGCATCGGGAGACTCAAATCATTTGTCACTATGCACATGTCCCCAAAGGACCACAAAAGCCTTGCAAGCACTGATTTGGGGTTACACATAAATTTTGGCAAATAGGGAAAGTCACCAATACAAAATGTGCAAATAGTGAGGATCTACTGTACTTTCAGAACTTCTCAATATGGTTTCTAACCAGAATTCATTTGGGCTTCCTCACAGCATTGTGGGTTCTAGACAGCCAGCCAGCTTATGTGGCAGGTCATGGCTTCAGTGTGAGTGTTCCAGCAAGCAAGGTGGAAGCTGCATCACCTTTTCTGACCTACCCTCTAAGGTCATGCAGCATTATATCCACTGCATTCAACTGATTACAAGCAAGCCACAAACCCATCCAGATTCAAAAGCAAGGGGCATAGGCCTCATCCTCTGAGAGGAAGTGGCAAGGTTCTAGAAGAGAATGGGGGATGGGAGATTGTTGTGGCCATCTTTGGAAAATACAATTTGTTACACCCATTTTACAGATGAGGAAAGAGAGGTTTGGAAAGTTAAACAGTTTGCTCAATATCATCCAGTTAATATGTAGCAGAGCCAGAATTTGAACCCAGGCTTCTCTGACTCCAAAGCCTATGCCCTAACCATTTTGCATCCTGCTCCATGTAGTATCCCTTTGGTCTATAATCCATAGTTTTAACACAGTGCAAACAAAAACGGGAGAGCACCAGTGTGGCTGAGCAAAGGGCTTCATGAAACATGGAATTTTAGGAGGAATCTGTAGAAGGGAAAGGAAGTTGCTTGGCAACTGCTGTTGGAGAGGTCGATCAAAGCATGAAACTGAATATGAAGAAGTCAAGGAAAATAGAACAGAAGTCGAGCAAAGCAAGGATTTAGCTTAGACACAATATAAAGAAGGGATAAAAGAGAAATCTTGAGTCCTGAGACCTAGTAAAGCATACAGAGGAACAGAGCCACATGGACAGAAATGCAGTAGAACTTGGACACTGGAAGCAGCACAAAAACCCACAGATGAGCCAGTCAGCACAGAATGACCTTTAGCACGTTAATAAAATTCTATCACAAGACAAGCCCCTATTTTCACCCATCACTTGAGAAGTAGATTCTGGCTCTGGGGGTCCCGGAATAAACTAGGAAACTGAAGACTATGGTGTAGAATTCTGGGTCTGCCAGAAACATGCTTCCCATAGGGCCACTGACTATAAAATGGGGGAGCGGAGGTACCTGCTTCTTGGTGAAGTTACGCAAGCTAGCGCCATGTTTTCCAATGACCACTACCCCCAGTTCAGGCAAAGCAGCCTGTTGATAATAGGGCAAGCCAAGGATCACTGCCTTCATTACAATAGTTAACTGTGATTATCCCTGACACAATTTCTCCCATGAAAATGATTATTTGAACATTCAGATAAAATCACCATTTTGGTTACTCAAATGTAGGTTTATCTTAACCAAGTATCTCAGCATGAAAGAGGGACCCCAACCCTCAGTGGAAACCTGGAAATACAAAGCCTCTGATGAAGGGCTCCATGGGGGCCATCTTCCTGATGATAATTCTGAGTCTCAGATTCCTCACTGCTCTTATTGGGTGATCAATATTCATTTTCGTTTTCTTGCTGATTATTTTTTTGTTGATGTACAACAACTTAGCAAATTTAGTGGCTTTAAAACAGTAGTTTGACTTTGTTCAGGATTTTGTGGGTCAGGACTTCAGGAAAGGCTTGTCTACACAGTCCTTGCTTGGAGTCTTCATGTGGATGCAGTCAGATGCCAGCTGAGGCTACAGTCATCTGAAGGCTTGAATGGGCTGGATGTCCAACATGGTGTACACACAGGGCAGACGTTGATGCCAGCTGTTGGCCAGGAGCTCAGCTGGGACTAAAGACTGGAGCACCTACATCTCCAGGACAGTGATCTCAGGATGGTCAGACTTCTAACATGGTGACTGGCTTCTTCCAGAGTTTCCCAAGAGAGCCAAGCAGGGGCTATAAGGCCTTCTACAACCTAGCCTTGGAAGTCACTTCCACCATACTCTATTAGTAGACATAATCATGAGCAATCAGATTCAAAGGGAGGGGCAAGACCTACCTCTTGATGGGAGGAATGTTGAAGAATGTGAAGGCCATGTTTTAAAACCACCTATTATAGGTCGAAATGTGTTCCCCTAAAGATGTTGAAATCCTAGCCCCAGGCCTGTGAATGTGACCTTATTTGGAAATAGGGCCTTTGCACATGATCAAATTAAGATGAGGTCATTAGGGTGGGCCTTATTCACCTAATCCAATATGACTATGTCCTTATAAAAAAGAGAAATTTGGACACAGAGAACATACACACAGGGAGAATGCCATGCGGAGATGAAGGCAGAGATCTGGGTGATCCCAAGGAACAAGCCAAGGGATGCCAAAGATTGCCAACAAACCCCCAGAAGCTATGAAAAATACATAGAACAGGTCCTTCCCTCACAGCCCTCAGAAGGAATTCACCCTCTGCCGACACCTTGATCTCAGACTTCTGGCCCCCAGAACTGTGAGACAATAAATATCTATTGTTTACGCCACCTAATTTGTAGTACTTTGTTACATCAGCCCTAGAAAACGAATACACTCCCTTACCAGCTAAAAGCACCTTGGTTTTGTTTAAGAAAACAAGCCCAGGTGAAAACATCCACCTTCCCAGACTCTCTTGCTGCTTAGAGATGGCAATATAACACTGATCTGCCAGGGATTTCTGTTTACTTGCTAAAAGGTCATCCTCTCCACCTTCTCCATTCCTCCTTCTTACTGCCTGTAATACAGATATGAGCTATAGGAACAAATAAGCCATTTTGCAACTATGAGGACACAAGCAGGTCCAGAAGATGGAAAGAACCTGAGTCCCTGAGGGTAGCCCTTTCAGTCCAACAAACAGGTCACCGTTGACAGAGCATCTCTTGTGTACCAGGCACCATGCTAGATGCTGGGGACGGTCTTCCCTATCTGCCTCTAATGATCTGTCTTTAACTTCAGTGGCAGATCTCAACTTAATGAGATAAATGGAGGCCTAAGATGTGGATGTGATGTTATGGACTCGCAGAGGGAAGCCTCCTACCCAGCCTTCCAGGAGAACTTCCTGGAACTCCCTTCGGGGAGGAACCCAAGAGATGTGCATCCTTAAAAGTCTCTGTCAGTCTCTGGGGAGCTGAGAGGCCAGGGGAATGTCCTCCTCTCCCTCAACAAGAAACACGGCTTCCTGGGGTATGAGGTGGTCAGACCCAGGCTCTCTGAAGCCCCCAGGTGCTGAGCACGACGTGGCTGAGGCTGCCCACAGTTCTCACAGTTCTCCTGGCAGCTGCCACCTCAGGACTCCTAGCCACCAGGGCCTCCCAGGCTGTCCTGGGAGACACCTCAGGCTGCCACAGAGTAGCCAAGCTTGCACTGTTCTCAAAAGGGCTAATCAACGGCAACCTGAAAGAAGCCACACCACAGATAAAACCAAGCAGGCCCAGAACCTGATTGCTAAACATCCTTTTAGCTGTGAGGCTCTGCAATCGGCCTGTTTCTCATAAACGCTTCAATTCTCAGCATCACCAGCAGCAGCAACGTGGTGGCTTCCAGGGTTTTCTGCATAAAGCTAGGACACTAGGCTTCCTGCTGACCCAGGTCTGGCTTTCCTCATGCCACTGGGAATCCAGGCAGATTATCAGTGTGGCCCTGAGGAGCCTGAGAACAGAAGTCACTCTAGAAAGTTCACCGCCCTTGGTCCTTCCTGAACTTCCACCAGTCCAAGGCAATCGCCACCCTCCGGGACCCAGGCCAATGCACGTGACTCCTTTCAGAGGCAACAGCTTACTGGAACCTGCTCCTCATTCACTTCCAGAACCCTCACCTCCCTCTGAGAAGAATCATAAATGAGGTCCTCAAAACAGCTGGAGAGGGATGATCATGGGTTTCCATGGTCCCTCTGCCAACGGATGTAAGGATAGTGAAGGCAGAGTGGGGTCAAACGTCAACCAAACAGATCTGTCCTCAAATCTCTAGTTTTATGGCCTTGCACCAGTTACTGACACTCTCCGAGCCACAATTTTCTCATCTATAAGACAAGGTAATAATACTTACCACTCTGGTTGAGAGGATTAGACAAGAAAATGTAGGTACAGTGTCCAGCAGGCTACCTGGCATGTAGCAGGAGGTACTCAACAACCGGTGGTCTCCTTCTCTACTTCCCTCATCATGCTTTGACTTCCAAAGTCCTCTGGGGAAGAAGCCATGAGGAATTGGAGGTGCCCTGCCATGTCCCTTTAAGAGTGAGGTTCATGTTGTCTCGTTTCTATGTGCCCCATGGCACCTGCCATGGTGTTTACCCATGGTACGTGTCCAGCAGCACAGTAATAAAGGAGTTAAGAAGAGTGAGGGGAGAGGAAAGAGGGAGGACAAGGAAAAGACAGTCTCATCAAAATGGCATTTGCTATTAAAAAAGCATTTTCGAATCCGGGATAAAACCAGTGGTGCAGTGAGGTAGCAATAAAAGCCAACTCTCTCTGGCATGCTGAACAAGCCCAATATTTTCCCCACAGGCAGAGGTGGTGTGAAGGAGGACCACAGCATCCCCCAGACTTGGGAAAGGAACCTCAAACCCACCCACTCACACCCCATCCACACCTTCACCAGGCCCCACTGAGTCTCCACTAGCCTTCTCTGCTCTCTCTCTCTTTTCTGAATTTTTTCAACTTACATTCCATTTATTTTAAAATTAAACATTATATAAATAGTATATGCTTCTTCAGCTAGGTTGTATAATTTTTTTCCAGTTTTATTGAGAAATAAGTGATATATAATTGAATTAGTGTAAGGCATACAACATAGTGATGTATACACTGTGAAATGATTGCCACAATAAATTTATTTAACATCCATCACCTCACATAGTTACAAATTTTTTTCTTTGTGATGAGAACTTTTAAAATCTACTCAGAAACTTGTAAATATACAATACAGTATTGTTAACTATAGTCATCATGCTGTATATGACATCGCCAGAACTTATTCATCTTTTTTTTTTTTTTTGTGGTACGCGGGCCTCTCACTGTTGTGGCCTCTCCCGTTGCGGAGCACAGGCTCCGGACGCGCAGGCTCAGCGGCCATGGCTCACGGGCCCAGCCGCTCCGCAGCATGTGGGATCTTCCCGGACCGGGGCACGAACCCACGTCCCCTGCATCGGCAGGCGGACTCTCAACCATTGCGCCACCAGGGAAGCCCTTATTCATCTTTTAACTGGAAGTCTGTACCTCCTGACCACCTTCACACACCACTCTCTCTTACACTTGACTCCCTTCCTACTCACTGTCACCACCAGCATCTCAGCCCTTCCCATCTTGCCTTCCCACCCTTGAGCATCTCCATCCAAGCCACTCTGCCAGCGTCCCACCCCTGCCTTCTCAGATTCATTTGTCCTAATGGCAACTGCTGACCTGCCAAAGAGACTGATCATGTCAAACAACTCACATTTCATGAGATATTTTAAAATAACACACATAATGGATAATTATCATAGAAAGATTTTAAAACCAAAAATAAGCCCCCCTAAAAAGTTTCATAGGGCCACTCCCCTTCCCCAGAGATAAGAAAACCAAAGCATGGAGAAGCTCAGTAACCTTGCAGAAATGCTCAGCCCTCCTATGAAGTGGTAGTTGCAGGATTCAGTCCTAAACAGTCTCCTCCAGAGCGGCAACCCTAACCACTACACACACTGCCTGTGAGACAAAAACAAGACTGAAGAGAAGGTTTGGGGTCAAATCATAGACCATGGATCAAACACCATCGTCAGGCATTGTAATCTTGTTATGTTGGCTTAAAAAGTCATTGTAGATTCAGGGGAAGGATGCGGTAAAGCCAGTACTCTCGTACAAGAGATGGTAGCACAACCTTTTGGGAGGGTAATATAGTATTATAAATTCAGAGGCCTAAAAAGGGCTTTTTGATCCATTGACCTGATATCCGATATTTATATTCAGAAAATAACTGAAGAAACTTATAAGGGCATATGTGTATGATTGTTTATGGCAGTAATATTTCAAAGAGAAAAAAAAAGACCTAACCTAAATTAACCTAAATGTCAGCAGTCCTCTGCACATTCCAGGAACTTCCATGCCTCCGTATTAGCACCTTGCTGGTGCCTCAGCCTGGAGTGCCTTTGTCCCACTTCTCTGCCTAGTGAATTCCCACTCGGCCTTCAAGGTCCAAGGCAAACCCGTCCTCCTCCATAAACACCTCGATCCCCTGAGTTGAACTTCATTATCACTTCCCCCTGTGGCTCCAGATTGCTTTGCCGGTGCGTCCAGCATCTCTCTTTTACTCTCCCGTATTCTGAGTTTTATCAGTGCCTGGCTCTCACCCCAGGCAATTTCTGCCCTCACAAGGCGCTCTGTGTCTGATTCCTCCCATCTTATAGTGCCTGGCACATAGTGGGTACTCACTGATACTGAGTTGAATTACCCATGCCTCTAGTTATACAGCATTTTATAATTTAGAAAGCACATTCACAAATATGCACCTTTGATTTTTAAAATATTAAAAGGCAGCAAAATAATAAAATAGCCATTTAAATTAATTTTTTAAAAAGCAGCAGAAGTAAATATTTTTGTTCCCATTTTAGAGATAAGGAAACTGAGGCTCAGAATGGAGTTTTCCAAAGGTCACACAACCAGTCGGGGATAGATGGCCTTCTGACTTGAATGCAATGATCTCTCTACAACACCAAGAAAGGGGGAAATGGGTTGCAGTGGCCCCCTAGTGGGCTACTCACCCACCTTCACTGTGGGGAGACTTCATGGCACCCAAGGGACTGGGAAAGCATCTCCTAAGGAGCCAGAGCTCTTGAGAATAAGTAATTTCTCTACCTGCCATCCTAACTATCCTTTCTCCTTACACAATCCTTCAGGCTGGTTCCAATCCCAAATTCATCCCCATTCTATACACCCAGGCTCAATTTTTGAAACTGGCTTGAAGTGGCCTAACTCATAGCTTGGGTTTTTAAAAGCCACCCCCCCGCCCCGACCAATCTTCCACATCAGGCTACTCCCTTAGCATCAATATCAGTTTGCCTTCTCCAATCCTTCCACCTTACTCTGGCCACAGCCTACACCTGGGCTTTTATTCTTCAGCACAGCCTGAGACACCAGGAAAAGACAATCACCTTCCTCCAGGCTGAGGGACAGGCCTTACCCTGCACCAACACAGGGCCTCTCAGATCAGCTCCCCAACGTGTCCCTATGTCAAAATGCCTTGGAGGCCTGCTCCAATTGCCTTCTAAATAAGCCCCAGCACCTCATCCAAGGACCTTCACAATCACTCTGCTTCGTGCAGTGCAGATTGAAATATAAGAAGACTTTCCATTGTACATGCAAAAGGGTTTCAAGGGACTCAGTTTTCAGATACTCTTTCCTAAAATCTGCCTACAGAAGTGCCTGTGATGGAAATGCAGACCCACCTTTCCTACCTCCCTTTTATACTCTGCTGAAAAGAAAGGCCCACCTCCCATCCTTCCAGAATCTTCTACTGGTGCATTGCCCCAGGCAGTAAAAATGTCTTAGGCATCAAACAGAGGGAAAATTTCAAATTTGGGGCTGGTGTTGATGAAGCAAATAACTCTAATCATTCCCTAGCAAATCTTGTTGCAATCAGGTAGTATCCATTTTTTTGCTTTCACCAAAACTGCAGGAAGACCTACTGGAGTTGTCAGCTGATAATTAATAATTTTTGATAAGGACTTCCCTGGTGGTCCAGTGGCTAAGACTCTGTGCTTCCAATGCAAGGGGTGCAGGTTCAATCTCTGGTCGGGGAACTAAGATCCCACATGCTGCGCAGTGTGGCCAAAAATATAAATTTTAAAAAATTTATAAAAACAATTTTTTTGATAATAGTTTACTACAGGATCTTCAGCATGTGATGCAGAAGGAGTTTTAAGAGCCAAGCAATGTTACTGTAATAAAATTCCTTCCACTCTGATCTGCATATTTATGTGAATAAGATTTCTGGGTACTTAAATCCATACGTATGAAAAATAGGAATACAGTTGATGCTGAACTCTGCTTTCTAGCAATAAGTAATACTCATTCACAGATACATTTATAAAGAGATGCATTTCCAATAAAATTTTACTTTTATGCTTAATAATTTACATTTTATCAAACTTTGATATATATTATATCGTTTTGATCAATTTGGTACCAATAATATAGTAATGATAAATTCATTGAGAAGAGATTTTTTAAGCACTTAGAGTCTTACTGTTTCTAATGTATTATCTACAACATGAATATCTCCCCCCAAACTTAGGCATGTTTATTCAGTTGCCTATTTGATAATTCTACTGGAATGTGTAACAGGTATCTCAAACTTAACATGTCTAAAATCAGACTTCTGGTATTCCTCCTCAAACCAGCTCTTCCTGTAGGCTTCCACAGCTCATGAAGGCACTATCATCCTTTCAGCTGCTCAGATCAAAAACCTTAGAGTTGTCCTTGACCCCTGAGGCAGCCATGAGACTATGTCTCACAGACCTCCCATGCAGGGAGTGCAACTGAGTGAGAACACCAGACGCTGTGCTTGAAATCCATCATCACGTTTGCATGGAGGCCACCTCTTCCATGGACTGCTCCCCACCAATAATTGAGTATGGCAGGAATACTAAGGCAGACCCATTCCCAGGAGACACAGGACTCCTTTGTTGGCCAACTTTGGCTTAAGAACTCTCCAATGGCTTTCCCAAACCTTCCTTAGACTGCATGGTGGCCTTGGACTCTTTCACCCAACACTGTCTCCCCCTCCCTTTCATCCAGGGTCAAACTTCCATCATGGTCGGATGGCTCACCCAGCTTTCCCTGGCTCCTTTCCTATTTTCTTTCACACAGGAAATAATAAAATGCTTATATGCTTTAATTCCACCTGGGCATCTGCTTCTCAGAAAACACAGATTAACACATTCCTCTCTTTCTCTCACACCTCACATCCAACCAGCAAACCCTGTCTGCTCACTTCAATCTATAACCAGGATCTAACTGCTTCTCGCCATCACCCTGGTTCAAGCCATCATCATCTCTCACCAGATTATGGCAACAGCCTCCTGTCTCAGGCAGCATGGTACATGAAAGATGGTCATAAATTCATTGTTCTCCTTTCTACCCTCTTGAACCTGGCCTTGGCCTCTGAGTGCTTTAGCCAATTGCATATAGAAGAAGTCATGCTGTGCCAGGCTTTAAGACGACTGTCAGCTTCTGCTTCCTGCCTCTTGGAACCTAGCCTCCATGCTGTGTGGAAGCCCTAACAGCTCACTTGGAAGAGAATCAAAGCCCCTGGCCGAAAGCCCCAGCTGAGCTCCTAGACAACAGCTAGGATCAACCTGCCAGCCACTTGAGTGAGCCATCTTGGAAATGAATCCTCCAGCCCCAGCTACCTTAGCCGATGCCACATGGGGTGAAGATGAGCTATCCCTGCCAAGCCTTGCCTAAATTATAAAAGCATGAGCAAATCAACGACTGTGGTTGTTTTAAGCCATTAAGTTTGGGGGTGGTTTTTTACACAGCAATAAATAACTGAAAGAGCCAGAGCCCCAACAGGAAATAGATGGCACACTGAAGGGGTAAATGAAGACAGTTTAATTAAGGGACCATGTTTGCAAAGGTGTGACCAGGGTAATGGATAATGAAGCACCAGGGACTCAGGTGAGGGAGATTCCATGTCCGTGTCTAGGCCTAAAGGAGCAACGGAAGACAGCAGTTACAAGAAGCCCAAAAGGGTAGCTACAAGGGAAACACACCACCTGACAGGAGTTGTGGGCCCAGGTAGAGGGACTCAGCCAACCTGCAGTGACTAGAGGACTAAATGGAATATATACCCAGATCTCATTCTCTCTCCCTCTTGTCTCCTACTGGTCCGCATTAGCTGAATCCACTGAAAGCCAGAGAGCAAGTAGCCGATTGCTGTAGTCCCTAGAGGTCAGCCTCCCAGGGCACAGAGCACGCTGGAGAAAGGTGGATAGTAGATCTGAAGAGCAAATGAAAGCTATCCAGCACCCCATTAGCAGCTCTCCCTGCTTTAGCCCATACCCCCTTGCGGTATTTTCAACACAGCAGCTAGAAAGATCTTATGAAAGCTTAAGTCAGATGACATAATTTCTTCGCTCAAAACCCTCCATAATCAATCAAAGCTAAAAACCCTCAAAATATCCTACAAGACCCTACATAATCTTACTACTCATGAGGTCTGAATTCACCTCCAGGGGTTCCCACTCTCCATCTAGCTCCAGCCATGCTGGCCTTCTTGCCCTTCTCCAGACATGACACGCTAGGCTCAGGGGGCTTGCGCCAGCTATTTGCTGTATCTAGCATGTTCTTCCCCTCAGATTCACATAACTGGGTCCTCTACTTCCTTCAGATCACTTGCAAAAGTTGCCTTTTCAGGGAGGCCACCCTATCGAAAATGTCAACACCACCTCCCGTCTGACATGATAGATCTCCTTTCCCTGCTTTGTTTCTCTTCGTAGCACGTTACAATATCTAAAATTACATATATTTTACTTATTTATCCTGTATATTGAATGTCTCCCTCACCATAAAGTAAGTTCCATGAGGGCGGGGATTTTTGTCTGTTTTGTTTATTAGAACAGCACCTAGAACAATGTCTGGCACATAATAAGCATTCAATAAATACTTGTTTAATAAATGAATGAAAGGACATGGAAAATGGCAATGGGTAATTTCAACATATATATCTGTATATGTATATGTGCATGTGTGTATGTATGCAGGAAATTGTAATAGAGTGATTAAATAAAAATCTTTCAAGTGTACAGTACATCAGGACAATTTTGAGGGAGAATAGAAAGAAAATTCCAGTTCAAAGAGAAAAAGGAATGATATAAAATTTCTATCTATTAAGGAAGAACCTGTTTGTGTGTTTTGTAAATGGACGTTAATGGGTAGCAAATGGCTATGGTATTTAGATCCCACTTCCAAGTGTGACATTAAGTGTCTTATTTTAAAATGACAATATTTCCAAAAAACTGTAAATTAAATTATCTGCAACTATTTAAGTTTATGATTATAGATATTTTAGATGTTAATTTCAAAATATGTGAAGGGGGTTCATAAGTTTAACAAAAACAATTTAGGGGATATGCAAACAAAAGAGTTTGAAGACCGCTGCTCTTCTAGGCCTAGGATTAGAAAATCTCACAGCTTATCTTGGCTCTGCCCCTAACTAGCTGTGTGACCTTAGAGAAGTCACTTAACCTCTCTGGGCCTCAGTTTTCTCATCTGTGAAATTACATAATGAGAGAACATGAAATCTAAAGTCACTTCCAGTTCTAAAACCCTCTGCTCTGTGACCTCTAAAATTGTTTTTCTGTCTCTTTACAATTTTTTTTTCTTCATGAGAATCTCTTCCACCCTTCTGCTCCTGCTCCTATGGCCACACACCCACCCCTATCATTTGTGGGCTGGGTAAAGAATACAAATAAAGGTTCCCAGGCTGCAGTAGGCCCCCTCTTCTCTTCCATGAGGAGACTTGTGTGCATGAGCATGGGCAGCTCAGCATGCACATCCAAGGGCCAGGCACTCTTCCTACACTCCCTACCCCTCACACTCCCTCAGCCCTTGCAGACCACAATCCCTCAGGCTGGGGAGTATAGCACTGTTGTCTTAGTCCATTGGGGTGGCTATAACAGAATACTACAGACTGGGTGGCTATAAACAACAAACATTTATTCCTCACAGTTCTGGAGGCGGCGAAGTCCAAGATCAAGGCGCTGGCATATTTGGTGTCTGGAGAGAACCTGCTTCCTGGTTCATAGACGGCCATCTTTTTACTGTGTCCTCACATGGCAGAAGGGGCGAGGGGGTTCTCTGGGCCTCTTTTATGAGGGCACTAATCCCATTCATAAGGGTTCTGTCCTCATGACCTAATCACCTCCCAAAGACTTCACCTGCAAATACACTGAGTTTCAGCAAATGAATTTTGGAGGGACACAGGCAATTTAGTCTACGGCAGCTGAACACCCACTGGAGGACTATGCAGGAGAAAGGCCCCTACACGTCCTGGCAGCAGACTCAGGGCCATTTGGGCAGGGGATTGCCTGCTTCTGGGCACCTAAGCAAGAGTTCCGAGTGGTCACATCCCTGTTGGCCCACAGCCATTTCACCTCATGAGGAAGGATGTGTCTGGAGGAAGGCCAAAGAGAGGTCTTCTAAAGCCCAGGGCCAAGGGAGTGGTCCCAGTTGCCCAGGTCTAAGGTGGCTCTGTCTGGCCCTAACCTTTGCTGAATGATTGCCTGTCAACATGAATGGATAAACGTGTATACATATCCATACAAGGATGCACTACACAGCAAGAAAAAGGGATAAACTACGGGTACACAAACCAACATGGGTGAATCTCAGACACTATGCTAAGCAAAGGAAACCAGAAACAAAAGGGTATAAACTATGTGATTTCATTTATTTGAAATTCTAGAACAGGCAGATTCTATAGTGATAAAACGCAGATCAGCGGTTACCTAGGGCTGGGAGTAGGGGAAATGGCTGCAAAGAGGCATGAGAGAACTTTCTGGGATAATGAGAATGCTTGTAATTTATCATGGTGGTTTCATGGATGTATACATTTGTCAAAACTCATCAAACTTAAAATGAGTGCATTTTAATTTTTTTTTTTTTTTTTTGCTACACTGCACAGCATGTGGGATCTTAGTTCCCCGACCAGGGATCAAACTCATGCCCCCTGCAGTGGAAGTGCAGAGTCCTAACCACTGGACCACCAGGGAAGTTCCAAAATGGGTGCATTTTATTATATGTAAATTATACTTCATTGACGTTGGTTTATGAAGAAAAACATTAAGAACAAAAGGATTGCCTAGCAGAACTAACGTCTGTCAATAAGTATACATTCTACATCATGGTATGATTTCTCTTGCCCTGTCCTAATACAATTCTCCTTAAATCACATGTTCTCAAATAAATATGTATGTGCAGATGTATGGGGGAGAGGGACTGTCACCCATCAGTCAAACCTAGGAGCTGACTCTGAACCCCATACTTTTTCCTTGTCGCCAGTTTATCTTCATTTTGGAATTAAAATCTCCCCCATGGAAGGCAGTGTGGAATGTTACAAGCTGTGAATCCAGCAGCCCTGGGTTCAAGTCCCAGGCCTGCCACTTGTAGGCTGCATGGCCTTATACAGTAGTCAGAGGAGGACCCAAACATACAGGATCTTATTTCATCCTCACCCAAACCCTATGAAATACGTGACTTTGATCATCACTATTTTACAGATGAGACAACTGAGGCTAAGTTCCCATACCTAAGAAGCTATAAGCAGGGATTTGAATCCATATCCCTTAAGATCTGCAGTCTTATGCTTCTCCAGAGCAAGTTACTTAACTTCTGAAACTAGAGTTCCCTTCTTTCTAAGACTGGAATAACACTGCTTACATTTTAGGATCATTGTGAAAACCAAATAAGATGCCTTGAGAATTCCCTGGCAGTCCAGTGGTTAAGACTCAGCGCTCTCACTACCGGGGCCCTGGGTTCAATCCCTGGTCGGGGAACTAAGATCCCGCAAGCCGTGCAGTGCAGCCAAAAACAAACAAACAAAATCCAAATAAGGTGCCTGTGTCATTCATGGGCTCAGTAAGTTTCAGCAGTCTTTCCATTCAGCAGAATTTCCAGCCATTTACAGCTTTGGGGTTAAATACCAACATCAGTACTTCTTGCTCACCTTCCTCCTGGCAGGCTCCCCAGTTTTAGAAACTAGGGATTAATCCTGGAGGGTTCTCAAGTGACCAGGAATTTCATTAGAGCAACTAAGCAATGTTTAGCAATGTGTGTACCTGAGAATGTACACACATTCAATTTGCTGTTTGAAGCCAATTAAAGGAATTCTCCCGTTCCAAGAGGCAAGATACTGAATGTTAAAACTCATTAGGAGAAGACTTAAGATCAAACAAAGGACATTTGAGGTTTCTCTTCTTGTGGTCCCCCATCCTTCACAAAAAAATACCCCCCATAGCAAATCCCCCATACATAGACACCGTCCCTGCTTAAAAGTGCCAAAGGAAAAACAATCTTTTTTTTAAAAAAGGGGGGACTTCCCTGGTGGTCCAGTGGTTAGGACTTCACCTTCCAATGCATAGGGTGCAGGTTCGATTCCTGGTCAGGGAACTAAGATCCCACATGACTCGTGGCCAAAAAACCAAAACAGAAAACAGAAGCAATCTTGTAACAAATTCAATAAACACTTTAAAAATGGTCCACATCAAAAAAAAATCTTTAAAAAAAAATGCCTAAGGATTCTAGGGGTGGGTTCTTTAGTAACACAGTTGTGCTGTGTTACTTCCAAGAAAAAGAAGGGTTCTAACAACCCCGTGCCTTCATTTCACACGTCAAGAAACAAGGGGAACTATGATGATTCTGTGTCGAGATTAAAAAAGGTAATATCTAAATAAGAAGCTGTTACAAACCCACCCACCACATGGGACTTCTCACTGCTGAGCATCATCACATCGTTGCTATGAGATGAATGGAGGCGGTTGGAGGAAATGTTCCTGGCACACAATGGGAGCTCAATGCAGCCTAGTGCCCGGCCCCTCTCTGAGGTTTGAGTGGGCAGGATTTTCTCAGAAGCACCAGACTCTCTTCTTTCTTATAGCAACTGAGTCAACAGGGGAGGCATCTACCTTAATTTCTGGAAAAACAGGGTGAGCAAAATTGCCGTGGAGGTGCCACCATGTCTAGACTTAAATGCCCATTGGTCCATCACAGGAAACAAAGTAAAAGAGGGCTTTCCTGGAGGCTAATTAACAGATAACTACAGTCATCTGAGACTTAAAAGAATAAAAACAAACCACCAACTGTCACTGATCTTTTCCATCTCCTTTTGGAACAGTGTAGCTAACGAAAGGATGCTCGTAGCAATGGCTGCCAATAGTCTCCAGAATGGTTACTGAGGACAAATTCAGCCAATAAGTAATCAGATAACGGATAGAATCTGCATCCTGGGGTGCTCTCCACCCCAAATCTCACCTCTAGTGCAACAGAGGTGACCACTCTCTCCTCCCCATTCAGGGCTCTGCTCAGAGAGGACCTGCCCAGGTAAACTTTTCCTGATTGGCCAAGTCTGCCCACAGCTCACTGTACTTGGATCCAAGCTGGGTTATGGTCTCTTGACTGAAACTTGGAAGTGAGACTCAGTTCAGTAGTTAAATACAGGTGATGGACATGTAAGAGGACAGACGTAGGGGCGAGGACATCATTTGGTACTCGCATGTTTGGCTCATAGGCTCAGAGATGCAAAAGAAGCCATTCAACCTGAAAGAAAGAAGAATGCTGCAGAGCCACAGAGAGAGGCAGGGAGAAGAGGCAGAGAAACTCGGAGGAGAAAGAGGAAGGGCTCTTGGATGGTCCTTCATGTAGCCCTGCTGCATTCACCCCATTTTGTCTCAGACTGACTTGAGTCAGATACAACACTCCTGTTGTCAATTCCAGACATTCTGATCCTTAAGGGTTTCAGTCCTTTAGTTGAAACGTTATACTGATGCCCCATGAAAAGATACCATATTAAATCTTATTATTGGTCATTGGAATATTCACATGAATGACATTGTCAGAATCTTTCCCAAAGGCAAATTTTGATATGGAGATTAGAGAGGGGAGTCCAAGGATGGCCCCTTGGAAGGGCAAAGTGCTCTCCAAACAAGAGAGTGGAAGAGCCCAGAAATGATGTGGGCCAGCCAACCCATCTAGTCACTTCGGTTGATCGCCAGCCCAGTTGAGTGCCCACTGCGCTTGGCTCTCCTGTCAGCCTTTCCTCCTTTCTCTCTAACCCAGTCCCTGTCCTCTTCCTCTCTTACCTGGACTTTACCTCACTCTCATAATTAGCCTCCCATGCTACAGCCTCGCTCACCCTACCCTCCCCACTGTCATGTCAGTGTATTCCTTGGTTAGCTGTGTATTCCTTTGTTGGATGTCTCCTCCATGAGGCTATCCACTCAGGAGACCAAGGACCTTATCTGTCTTACTCTGCAGTCATATTTAACCATTCCTAATGCAGAGTTTCCAAAGCTTGCTGCCCATGCCTTCTTGTCACTCTTTTATAGTGTTTCCTGTGCTTTGAGTGGTTTTACTCATGCTGGCTTTCTCCTTCCCATATGCTCTGGAAGCTTTCCAATGCCATGGGCAATGACTGATTCCTCTCTGAGGCCCCAGTTCCACATAGAGTCAGACCTGTAAAAATGCTGGCTGCCTGGTCACATATCCAGAAAAGATGAAAACTCGAATTCAAAAGGTTATACATAAACGAATGTTCATAGCAGCACTATTTACAACATCCAAGACATGGAAGCAACCTAAATGTCCACGGACAGAGGAATGGATAAAGATGATGTGGTACGTACATACAATAGAATATTACTCGGCCGTAAAAAAGAATGAAATAAAGCCATTTGCAGTAACATGAGTAGAACTAGATATTATCATACTAAGTGAAGTAAGTCAAACAGAGAAAGACAAGTATCATATGATATTACTTATATCTGGACTCTAAAAAAAATGATACAAATGAACTTATTTACACAACAGAAATAGAATCACAGACAAAGAAAACTTATGGCTACCAAAAGGGGAAAGCTGGGGAGAGGGATAAATTACGAATTTGGGATTAACAATTACACACTACTATATATAAAATAAACAGGGCTTCCCTGGTGGCGCAGTGGTTGAGAGTCCACCCGCCGATGCAGGGGATACGGGTTCATGCCCCAGTCCAGGAAGATCCCACATGCCGCAGAGTGGCTAGGCCCGTGAGCCATGGACGCTGAGCCTGCACGTCTGGAGCCTGTTGCTCCGCAACAGGAGAGGCCACAACAGTAAGAGGCCGCGTACCGCAAAAAAAAAAAAAAAAAATAGATAAACAACAAGGACCTACTGTACAGCACAGGGAACTATACTCAATATCTTGTAATAACCTACAATGGAAAAGAATATGAAAAAGAATATATATATAATACATAGAATTCATACATAACTGAATCACTTTGCTGTACGTCTGAAACATTGTAAATCAACTATACTTCAACAAAAAAAAATGCTGGCTGGATGGAAGAATTGGATTGACAGATAGAAGAATGAAGGGAGAGAGTGAAGGAGTAACAAAGCCAGAGGGAATAATTTTTGTTACTATGGCTATATAATAAACAACTCCAAAACTAATTGGCATAAAAATAATTTTCTTAGGCCCACAGGAATCTAGAGGGGGAACGGGAGTCAGGAATTTGGGAAGGGCTTGGCCACACAGTCTTCACTTGGGGTCTGTCATGTGGTTGCAGGCAGATGTCAGCTGGAGTTGTGGTCATCTGAAGGCTAGACTGGGCTGAACACCCAAGCTGGCCATTCACATGGCTGACAATTGATACTGGCTTGGAAAGGAGCTCAACTGAGACTCAACTATAACACACGTGGCCCATGGATGTGGCTTGGGCTTCCTCACAGTCAGGCCTCCATAGTATAGCGAAATATCTTACACAGTGGCTAGGGCTCCAGCGTAAGTGTCCCAGCAAAGAAGGGAGAGGCTACATTGCCTTTCCAGACCCAGCCTCAGAAGTCACACAGCATCACTCCGGCCATCCTCTGTTGGTTGAAGCAGTCACAAGCCCCCCAGATTTAAGGGAAGCGGACGTACACCCCACCTCTCAATAAAGGATGTCAAAGAGTTTTGAAGACACTTGTTAAAACTGCTTTGGGACCTTAAGACTCTTCCAGTACACCTGCTTTTATTATGGTGGAGGAAATCAAAGCTCAGGGAATTTACAAGGCTTATTCAAAGTCACATTAAAGGGGGGTACCCTCAAGATGGGAGAGGGGTAAGACATGGAGATTACCTTCTTCCCCACATATACATCAAAAATACATCTAAATGTAGAACAGCTCCTACAGAACACCTACTGAACGCTGGCCAAAGGCCTCAGACCTCCCAAAAGGAAAGAAAATCCCCACGTACCTGACCGTGTGGCTGACAGGGTCTAGGTGCTCTGGCGTGGTGTCATACCTGAGTCTCTGAGGTGGGAGAGCTGACTTCAGTACATTGGACCCCCAGAGACACCCGGCCCCATATAATATAAATCGGTGAGAGCTCTCCAAGAGATCTGCATCTCAACGCTAAGACTCACCTCCACCCAACGGCCAGCAAGCTAAAGTGCTGAATGCCCCATGCCAGACAACCACCAAGACAGGAACACAACCCCACCCGTTAGCAGAGAGGCTGACTAAAGTCATACTAAGGTCAGAGACACCCCAAAACGCACCACCGGATGTGGCCCTGCCCACTAGAAACACAAGAACAAGCCACAACCACCAGAACACAGACAACAGTCCCCTCCACCAAGAAGCCTACAAAAGCCACTGAACCAACCTCACCCACAGGAGGCAGACACCAAAAACAATGCGAACTACAAACCTGCAGCCTGCGAAAAGGAGAAACCAAGACAGTAAATTAAACAAAATGAGATAATAGAGAAATATGCAGCAGATTAAAGACAAAGGTAAAAACCCACATTACCAAACAAATGAGGAGGAAATAGGCAGTCTACCTAAAAAAGAATTCAGAGTAATGATAGTAAGGATGATCCAAAATCTTGGAATTAGAATGGAGAAAATACAAGAAACATTTAACAAGGACCTAGAAGAACTAAAGAGCAAACAAACAATTATGAACAACACAATAAAAGAAATTAAAAATTCTCTAGAAGGAATCAATAGCCGAATAACTGAGGCAGAAGAACAGATAAGTGACCTGGAAGATAAAATAGTGGAAATAACTACTGCAGAGCTGAATAAAGAAAGAAGAATGAAAAGAATTGAGGACAGTCTCAGAGACCTCTAAGACAACATTAAATGCACCATCACTCGAATTATAGGGGTCCCAGAAGAAGAACAGAAAAAGAAACGGTCTGAGAAAATATATGAAGAGCTTATAGTTGAAAACTTCCTGAATATGGGAAAGAAATAGTCAATCAAGCCCAGGAAGCACAGAGAGTCCCATACAGGATAAATCCAAGGAGAAACACGACAAGACATATATTAATCAAACTATCAAAAAATAAATACAAAGGAAAAATATTAAAAGCAGCAAGGGAAAAACAACAAATAACATACAAGGGAATCCCCATAAGGTTAACAGCTGATCTTTCCACAGAAACTCTGCAAGCAAAAAGGAAGTGGCAGGACATATTTAAAGTGATGAAAGGGAAAAACCTACAACCAAGATTACTCTACCCAGCAAGGAACTCATTCAGATTCAACGGAGAAATTAAAACGTTTACAGACAAGCAAAAGCTAAGAGAATTCAGCACCACCAAACCAGCTTTACCACAAATGCTAAAGGAACTTCTCTGGGCAGGAAACACAGAGAAGGAAAAGACAAACAATAACAAAGCCAAAACAATTAAGACAATGGTAATAGGAATATACATATCAATAATTACCTTAAATGTAAATGAACTAAATGCTCCAACCAAAAGACACAGACTGGCTGAATGGATACAAAAACAAGACCCGTATATACGCTGCCTACAAGAGACCCACTTCAGACCTAGGGACACATACAGACTGAAAGTGAGGGGACGGAAAAAGATATTCCATGCAAATGGAAATCAAAAGAAAGCTGCAGTAGCAATTCTCATATCAGACAAAATAGACTTTAAAATAAAGACTATTACAAGAGACAAAGAAGGACAAGACATAATGATCAAGGGATCAATCCAAGAAGAAGATATAACAATTGTAAATATTTATGCACCCAACATAGGAGCACCTCAATACATAAGGCAAATGCTAACAGCCATAAAAGGGGAAATTGGCAGTAACACAATCATAGTAGAGGACTTAAACACCCCACTTTCACCAATGGACAGATCAAGCAAAATGAAAATAAATAAGGAAACAAAAGCTTTAAATGACACATTAAACAAGATGGGCTTAGTTGATATTTATAGGACATTCCATCGAAAAACAACAGAATACACTTTCTTCTCAAGTGCTCACAGGACATTCTCCATGATAGATCATATCTTGGATCACAAATCAAGCCTTGGTAAGTTTAAGAAAATTGAAATCATACCAAGTATCTTTTCGGACCACAGTGTTATGAGACTAGATATCAATTACAGGAAAAACACTGTAAAAAACACAAACACAGGGAGGCTAAACAATACACTACTAAATGAGCAAGAGATCACTGAAGAAATCAAAGAAGAAATCAACAAATACCTAGAAACAAATGACAATGAAAACACGACGACCCAAAACCCATGGGATGCAGCAAAGCAGTTCTAACAGGGAAGTTTATAGCAATACAATCCTACCTCAAGAAAAAAGAAACATCTCAAATAAACAACATAACCTTACACCTAAAGCAAAAATAGAAAGAAGAACAAAAAGAAACCCAAAGTTAGCAGAAGGATATAAATCATAAAGATCAGATCAGAAACAAATTAAAAAGAAATGAAGGAAACAGTAGCAAAGATCAATAAAACTAAAAGCTGGGTCTTTGAGAAGATAAACAATTGATAAACCACTAGCCAGGCTCATCAAGAAAAAAGGGAGAAGACTCAAATCAATAGAATTAGAAATGAGAAAGAAGTAACAACTGACACTGTAGAAATACAAAGGATGATGAGAGACTACTACAAGCAACTGTATGCCAATAAAATGGACAACCTGGAAGAAAAGGACAAATCCTTAGAAAAGCACAACCTTCTGAGACTGAACCAGGAAAAAATAGAAAATATGAACAGACCAATCACAAGCACTGAAATTGAAACTGTGATTAAAAATCTTCCAACAAACAAAAGCTAGGACCAGATCGTTTCAGAGGCGAATTCTATCAAACATTTAGAGAGGAGCTAATGCCTATCCTTCTCAAAGTCTTCCAAAATATAGCAAAGGGAGGAATGCTCCCAAACGCGTTCTACAAGGCCACCATCACCCTGATACCAAAACCAGACAAAAATGTCACACACAAAAAAAACTACAGGCCAATATCACTGATGAACATAAACGCAAAAATCCTCAATAGAATATTAGCAAACAGAATCCAACAGCACATTAAAAGGATTGTACACCATGATCAAGTAGGATTTATCCCAGGAACGCAAGGATTCTTCAATACACTCAAATCAATCAATGTGATACACCACATTAACAAATTGAAGGATAAAAACTGTATGATCATCTCGATAAATGCAGAAAAAGCTTTCGACAAAGTTCATCACCCATTTATGATAAAAACCCTCCAGAATATAGGCATAGAGGGAAACTACCCCAACATAATAAAGGCCATATATGACAAACCCACAGCCAATATCGTTCTCAATAGTGAAAAACTGAAACTATTTCCTCTAAGAGCAGGAAAAATGCAAGGTTGCCCACTCTCACCACTATTATTCAACATACTTTTGGAAATATTAGCCACAGAAATCAGAGAAGAAAAAGTAATAAAAGGAATCCAAATTGGAAGAGAAGAAGTAAAACTGTCACTGCTTGCAGATGACATGATACTACACATAGAGAATCCTGAAGATGCTACCAGAAAACTACTAGAGCTAATCAATGAATTTGGTAAAGTAGCAGGATAAAAAATTAATGCACAGAAATCTCTTGCATTCCTAAACACTAATGATGAAAAATCTGAAAGAGAAATTAAAGAAACACTCCCACTTACCACTGCAACATAAACAATAAAATACCTAGGAAAAAAACATACCAAAGAGACAAAAGAGCTGTAAGCAGAAAACTATAAGACCCTGATGAAAGAAATTAAAGATGATACAAACAGATGGAGAGATATACCATGTTCTTGCATTGGAAGAATCAACACTGTGAAAATGATTATACTACGCAAAGCAATCTACAGATTCAGGAAAATCCCTATCCAACTACTAAGGGCATTTTTTAGAGAACTAGAACAAAAAATTTCACAATTTGTATGGAAACACAAAAGACCCCAAATATCCAAAGCAATCTTGAGAAAGAAAAACGGAGCCAGAGGAATCAGGCTACCTGACTTCAGACTATACTACAAAGCTACAGTAATCAAGACAGTCAATGGAACAGAATAGAAAGACCAGAGATATACTCACGCACATATGGTCACCTTATCTTTGATGAAGGAGGCAACAATATACAATGGAGAAAAGACAGTCTCTTCAATAAGTGGTGCTGGGAAAACTGGACAGCTACATGTAAAAGAACGACACTATTACACATCCTAACACCGTACACAAACATAAACTCAAAGTGGATTAAAGAACTAAATGTAAGGCCAGACAGTATAAAACTCTTAGAGGAAAACATAGGCAGAACACTCTATCACATAATTCAGAGCAAGATCCTTTTTGACCCACCTCCTAGAGAAATGGAAACAAAAACAAACAAATAGGACATAATGAAACTTCAAAGCTTCCGTACAGCAAAGGAGCCATAAAGAACACAAAAAGACAAGCCTCAGATTGAGAGAAAATATTTGCAAATGAAGCGACTGACAAAGGATTAATCTGCAAAAATTGCAAGCAACTCATACAGCTCAATATCAAAAAAAACAAACAACCCAATCCAAAAATGGGCAGAAGACCTAACTAGACATTTCTCCAAAGAAGACATACAGATGGCTAAGAAGCACATGTAAAGCTGCTCAACAACACTAATTATTAGAGAAATGCAAATCAAAACTACCATGAGGTATCACGTCACACCAGTTAGAATGGGCATCATCAGAAAATCTACAAACAACAAATGCTGGAGAGCGTGTGGAGAAAACGGAACCCTCTTGCACTGTTGGTGGGAATGTAAATTGACACAGCCACTATGGAGAACAGTATGCAGGTTCCTTAAAGCACTAAAAATAGAATTACCATATGACCCAGCAATCCCACTACTGGGCATGTACCCTGAGAAAACCATAATTCAAAAAGACACATGCACCCCAATATTCATTGCAGCACTATTTACAACAGCCAGGTCATGGAAACAACCTAAATGCCCATCAACAGACGAATGGGTAAAGAAGATGTGGTCCATGGGCTCCCCTGGTGGCTCAGTGGTTGCGAGTCCACCTGCTGATGCAGGGGATATGGGTTTGTGCCCCGGTCCAGGAAGATCCCACATGCCACGGAGCAGCTAGGCCCGTGAGCCATGGCCGCTGAGTCTGCACGTCCAGAGCCTGTGCTCCGCAATGGGAGAGGCCAAAACAGTGAGAGGCCCGCGTACAGCAAAAAAAAAAAAAAGATGTGGTCCGTATATACAATGGAATATTACTCAGCCATGAAAAGGAACGAAACTGGGCCATTTACACAGACGTGGATGGATCTAGAGACTGTCATACAAAGTGAAGTAAGTCAGAAAGAGAAAAACAGATATCGTATATTAACGCATATATGTGGAACCTAGAAAAATGGTACAGATGAACCAGTTTGCAGAGCAGAAATTGAGACACAGATGTAGAGAACAAACGTCTGGACACCAAGCGGGGAAAGCGGCGGGCTGGTGCGGGTGGTGGTGTGATGAATTGAGCGATTGGGATTGACATGTATACACTGATGTGTATAAAATAGATGACTGATAAGAACCTGCTGTATAAAATATATATATATATATATATGTCTGTGTGTGTGTGTGTGTGTGTATACTATTCAAGTCATCCAAAAACAAAAAAATTATCTTGTTTCCTTCCAATCCCATTGGTAACTACTGTATTCCAGTCTCCTTCCAGAGAATTTTTATGCTTATAAAAGCAAATATGAGTAATTTTCTTTGCTATACCTTTTGATTTTTCATACAAATAAAAGCACACTATAAACACTAAAAAAAAAAAAAAACTACAATGAGGTATCACCTCACAACGGTCAGAACTGCCATCATCAGAAAATCTACAAACAACAAATGCTGGAGAGGGTGTGGAGAAAAGGGAACCCTCTTGCACTGTTGGTGGGAATGTAAACTGATACAGCCACTATGGAGAACAGTATGGAGGTTCCTTAAAGCACTAAAAATAGAACTACCATATGACCCAGCAATCCCACTGCTGGGCACATACCCTGAGAAAACCATAATTCAAAAAGACACATGATGCCTGGTGCACCCCCACACAGCCTGCACCCCATGCCGCAAGGTGTCACTCCTGCTGGTGGTGTGCAGTAACATCTACAAGGGCCTGGATGGGGATGAAAACCAAGGGCCCCTGGCAGATGACGCCTTCCTTCCACTGCTAACAGAGGAACTAATCTGGAGTCCAGACATTGGAGACGCAGTTGGACATGGAGTTTCTCATGGAGCTCTTGGATCTGGACGAGCGATGGGGAGAAGTCGGGTACTACCTGGCCACGTGGTTTGGGGCCCTGTACCACACTGCCCACTACCCTAACAGTCCAACACGGGCCACAGGCACCAGGGGCTCAGCTCTCAGGCCCAGGCATCCCTGTGCCAGTGGCCCCACAGGTGGACGCTGCATAGATAGAGGCCCACTGAAGCCCAGGCCAAGCTGCCCCTTGAGGAACCATGGGCAATAGAGACTGTGCAAGAGACCAATGATGATTACAATCTCAAACCCTTCTGCTCTGTAAGCAATATGCGGGAGACACCTGGAACAGCACCAACTTCTGACCACTGTAGTTTAGACTACAGGCAGCAAGAAGGAGGGGTTCCCAGGAAAAGGAAATGGGTCTGAGGGAAGACCTCTGAGCCTTTGCATTGCCTGTTCCTGCTTCCTGGCATGCCATTCCCAAATATCCACACTGCTCCTTTCCCTCCCTTCCTTCAGGTCTTTACCCAGATGTCACCTTCTCAGTGAGGCTCTCTCCCAGACACCCCTGTCTAAAACCAAAGCTTCTCTGGCTTGACCCTCTCTGTAGGAAACAAAATAATGCCGCCCCCCAAGATGTTCACCTCCTAATCCCCATAATCTGTGTATAGGTTACCTTAAGTGGTAAAAAGGGACATTACAGATGTGATTAAATTAAGGATCTTGGACCTCTCTGGTGGTTCAGGGGTTAAGACTCCATGCTTCCACTTCAGGGGCCACGGGTTTAGTCCCTGGTGGGGGAAGTTCCGCATACCACAGGGTGCGGCCAAAAAAAAAAAAAATTAAGGGTCTTGCGATAGGGAGATTACCCTGGATTCAGATGGGCCCGATGTAATCCGCAGGGTCCTTGTAAGAGGAAGGCACTGGGGTGAGAGACAGAGGAAGGGATGCATGATGATGCAAGCGGATGTCAGAGTGATGTGGCCAGGAGTCAAACAATGTAGGCAACTTCTACAAGCTGAAAAAGACAAGAAATGGATTTTCCCCTGGAATCTCCAGAAGGAACTCAGTTTTTTTATTTATTTATTTTTCTTACTAGTTATCCATTTTATACACATCGGTGTACACATGTCAATCTCAATCTCCAAATTCATCACACCACAACCCTCACCCCTTGCCGCTTTCCCCCCTTGGTGTCCAGACGTTTTTTCTCTACTTCTGTGTCTCAATTTCTGCTCTGCAAAGCGGTTCATCTGTACCATTATCTAGGTCCCACATACATGCATTAATATATGATATTTGTTTTTCTCTTTCTGACTTACTTCACTCTGTATGACAGTCTCTAGACGCATCCCCGTCTAAAAATGACCCAATTTCGTTCCTTTTCATGGCTGAGTAATATTCCATTGTATATATGGACCACATCTTCTTGATCCATTTGTATTTTGATGGGCATTTAGGTTGCTTCCATGACCTGGCTATTGTAAACAGTGCTTCAGTGAACATGGGGGTGCATGTGTCTTTTTGAATTACGGTTTTCTCAGAGTATATGCCCGGTAGTGGGATTGCTGGGTCGTATGGTAGTTCTATTTTTAGTTTCTTAAGGAACCTCCATACTGTTCTCCATAGTGGCTGTATCAATTTACATTCCCACCAACAGTGCAAGAGGGTTCCCTTTTCTCCACATGCTCTCCAGCATTTGTTGTTTGTAGATTTTCTGATGATGCCCATTCTAACTGGTGTGAGGTGATACCTCATTGTAGCTTTGATTTGCATTTCTCTAATAATTAGTGATGTTGAGCAGCTTTTCATGTGCTTCTTGGCCATCTGCATGTCTGCTTTGGAGAAATGTCTAGTCAGGTCTTCTGCCCATTTTGTTGATTGGGTTGTTTTTGTTTTAATATTGAACTGCATGAGCTGTTTATGTATTTTGGAGATTAATCCTTGGTCCGATGATTCATTTGCAAATATTTTCTCCCATTCTGAGGGTTGTCTTTTGGTCTTGTTTATGGTTTCCTTTGCTATGCAAAAGCTTTTAAGCTTCATTAGGTCCCATTTCTTTATTTTAGGTTTTATTTCCATTTTTCTAGGAGGTGGGTCAAAAAGGATCTTGCTGTGATTTATGTCATAGAGTGTTCTGCCTATGTTTTGCTCTAAGAGTTTTATAGTGTCTAGCCTTACATTTAGGACTTCAATGCATTTTAGGTTTATTTTTGTGTATGGTGTTAGGGAGTGTTCTAATATCATTCTTTTACATGTAGCTGTCCAGTTTTCCCAGCACCACTTATTGAAGAGGCTGTCTTTTCTCCATTGTATATCCTTGCCTCCTTTCTCATAGATTAGTTGACCATAGGTGCGTGGGTTTATCTCTGGGCTTTCTATCCTGTTCCATCGATCTATATGTCTGTTTTTGTGCCACTACCATTTGTCTTGATTACTGTAGCTTTGTAGTATAGTCTGAAGTCAGGGAGTCTGATTCCTCCAGTTCCAATTTTTTCCCTCAAGACTGCTTTGGCTATTCGGGGTCTTTTGTGTCTCCATACAAATTTTTAAATATTTTGTTCTAGTTTTGTAAAAAACGCCATTGGTAATTTGATAGGGTTTGCATTTAATCTGTAGATTGCTTTGGGTAGTATAGTCATTTTCACACCATTGATTCTTCCAATCCAAGAATATGGTATATCTCTCCATCTGCTTATATCATCTTTAATTTCTTTCATCAGGGTCTTACAGTTTTCTGCATACAGGTCTTTTGTCTCCCTAGGTAGGTTTATTCCTAGGTATTTTATTCTTTTTGTTGCAGTGGTAAATGGGAGTGTTTCCCTAATTTCTCTTTCACATTTTTCATTAATAGTGTAGAGGAATGCAAGAGATTTCTGTGCATTAATTTTGTAACCTGCAACGTTACCAAATTCATTGATTAGCTCTAGTAGTTTTCTGGTGGCATGTTTAGGATTCTCTACGTATAGTATCATGTCATCTGCAAACAGGGACAGTTTTACTTCTTCTTTTCCAATTTGTATTCCTTTTCTTTCTTTTTCTTCTCTGATTTCCATGGCTAGGACTTACAAAACTATGTTGAATAATAGTGGTGAGCGTGGATATCCTTGTCTTGTTCCTTATCTTAGAGGAAATGCTTTCAGTTTTTCACCATTGAGAATGATGTTTGCTGTGGGTTTGTCATATATGGCCTTTATTATGTTGAAGTAGGTTCCCTCTATGCCCACTTTCTGGGGAGATATTAAAATAAATCAGTGTTGAATTTTGTCAAAAGCTTTTTCTGCATCTATTGAGGTGATCATATGGTTTTTATTCTTCAGTTTGTTTGTTCAGTTTGCGTATACTGAAGAATTCTTGCAACTCAAATAAATCCCACTTCATCATGATGTATGATCCTTTTAATGTGTTGTTGAATTCTGTTTGCTAGTATTTTGTTGAGGATTTTTGCATCTATATTCATCAGTGATATTGGTCTGTAATTTTCTTCTTTGTACGATCTTGGTCTGGTTTTGGTATCAGGGTGATGGTGGCCTCATAGAATGAGTTTGGGAGTGTTCCTTCCTCTGAAATTTTTTGGAAGAGTTTGAGAAGGATGGGTGTTAGCTCTTCTCTAAATGTTTGATAGAATTCACCTGTGAAGCCATCTGGTCCTGCACTTTTGTTTGATGGAAGATGTTTAATCACAGTTTCAATGTCATTACTTGTGATTGGTCTGTTCATATTTTCTATTTCTTCCTGGTTCAGTCTTGGAAGCTTATACCTTTCTAAGAATTTGTACAGTTCCTCCCAGGTTGTCCACTTTATTGCCATAGAGTTGCTTGTAGTAGTCTCTTAGGATGCTCTGTATTTCTGCAGTGTCTGTTGTAACTTCTCATTTTTCATTTCTAGTTTTATTGATTTGGGTCCTCTCCCTCTCTTTCTTGATGAGTCTGGCTAATGGTGTATCCATTTTGTTTATCTTCTCAAAGAACCAGCTTTTAGTTTTATTGATGTTTGCTCTTGTTTTCTTTGTTTCTATTTCATTTATTTCTGCTCTGATCTTTATGATTTCTTCCCTTCTGCTAACTTTCGGTTTTGTTTGTTCTTCTTTCTTAATTCCTTTAGGTGTAACATTAGATTGTTTGAGGTTTTTCTTGTTGTTTAAGGTAGGCTTGTATAGCTATAAACTTCCCTCTTAGAACTGCTTTTGCTGCATCCCATAAATTTTGGATTGTCGTGTTTTAGTTGTCATTTGTCTCTAGGTATTTTTTTATTTCCTCTTTGATTTCTTCAGTGATCTCTTGGTTATTTGGTAATGTATTGTTTAACCTCCATGTATTTCTGTTCTTTTACGTTTTTTTCCTTGTAATTAATTTCTAATCTCATAGCGTTGTGGTCAGAAAAGATGCTTGATATGATTTCAATTTTCTTAAATTTACAGAGGCTTGATTTGTGACCCAAGATGTGATCTATCCTGGAGAATGTTCCGTGTGCACTTGAGAAGAAAGTGTAATCTGCTATTTTTGGATGGAATGTCCTATAAATATCAACTAAATCTATCTGGTCTATTGTGTCATTTAAAGCTTGTGATCCTTAATAATTTTCTGTTTGGATGATCTTTCCATTGGTGTAAGTGAGGTGTTAAAGTCCCCCACTATTAATGTGTTACTGTCAATTTCCTCTTTTAGAGCTGTTAGTAGTTGCTTTATGTATTGAGGTGCTCCTATATTGGGCGCATATATATTTATAATTGTTATATCTTCTTCTTGGATTGATCCCTTGAGCATTACGTGTCCTTCCTTGTCTCTTGTAACACTGTTTAAAGTCTATTTTATCTGAAATGAGTATTGCTAGTCCAGCTTTCTTCTGATTTCCATTTGCATGGAATATCTTTTTCCATCCCCTTACTTTCAGTCTGTATGTGTCCCTAGGTCTGAAGTGGGTCTCCTGTAGGCAGCATATATATGGTTGTTGTTTTTGTATCCATTCAGCAAGCCTGTGTCTTATGGTTGGAGCATTTAATCCATTCACGTTTAAGGTAATTATCGATATGTATGTTCCTATTACCATTTTCTTAATTCTCTTGGGTTTGTTTTTGCAGGTCCTTTTCTTCTCTTGTGTTTCCCACTTAGAGAGGTTCCTTTAGCATTTGTTGTAGAGCTGGTTTGGTGGTGTTCTCTTAGCTGTTGCTTGTCTGTAAAGCTTTTGATTTCTCCATCGAATCTGAATGAGATCCTTGCCGGGCAGAGTAATCTTTTTGTAGGTTCTTCCCTTTCATCACTTTAAGTATATCATGCCACTCCCTTCTGGCTTGCAGAGTTTCTGCTGAGAAATCAGCTGTTAACCTTATGGGGGTTCCCTTGTATGTTATTTGTCTTTTTCCCTTACTGCTTTCAATAATTTTTCTTTGTCTTTAATTTTTGCCAGTTTGATTACTATGTGTCTCAGTGTGTTTCTCCTTGGGTTTATCCTGTATGGGACTGTCTGCATTTCCTGGACTTGGGTGGCTATTTCCTTTCCCATGTTAGGGAAGTTTTCGATTATAATCTCTTCAAATATTTTCTCAGGTCCTTTCTCTCTCTCTTTTCCTTCTGGGACCCCTATAATGTGAACGTTGTTGAGTTTAATGTTGTCCCAGAGGTCTCTTAGGCTGTCTTCATTTCTTTTCATTCTTTTTTCTTTATTCTATTCCGCAGCAGTGAATTCCACCATTCTGTCTTCCAGGTCACTTATCCGTTCTTCTGCCTCAGTTATTCTGCTATTCATTCCTTCTAGTGTAGTTTTCATTTCAGTTATTGTATTGTTCATCTCTGTTTGTTTGTTCTTTAATTCTTCTAAGTCTTTGTTAAACATTTCTTGCATCTTCTCAATCTTTGCCTCCATTCTTTTTCTGAGGTCCTGGCTCATCTTCACTATCATTATTCTGAATTCTTTTTCTAGAAGGTTTCCTATCTCCACTTCATTCAGTTGTTTTTCTGGGCTTTTTTCTTGTTCCTTCATCTGGCACATAGCCCTCTGCCTTTTCATCTTGTCTATCTTTCTGTGACTGTGGTTTTAGTTCCACAGGCTGCAGGACTGTAGTTCTTCTTGCTTCTGTTGTCTGCCCTCTGGTGGATGAGGCTATCTAAGAGGCTTATGCAAGTTTCCCGATGGGAGAGACTGGTGGTGGGTAGAGCTTGCTGTTGCTTGGTGGGCAGAGCTCAGTAAAACTTTAATACGCTTGTCTGCTGATGGGTGGGGCTGGGTTCCCTCCCTGTTGGTTGTTTGGCCTGAGGTGACCGAACACTGGAGCCTACCCAGGCTCTTTGGTGGGGCTAATGGTGGACTCTGGGAGGGCTCACGCCAAGAAGTACTTCCCAGAACTTCTGTTGCCAGTGTCTTTGTCCTTGGTGAGCCACAGCTGCCCCCCACCTCTGCAGGAGACCCTCCAACACTAGCAGGTAAGTTTGGTTCAGTCTCCTATGGGGTCACGGCTCCTTCCCCTGGGTCCCGATGCCCACACTACTTTGTGTGTGCCCTCCAAGAGTGGAGTCTCTGTTTCCCCCAGTCCTGCCAAAGTCCTGCAATCAAATCCCGGTAGCCTTCAAAGTCTGATTCTCTAGGAATTCCTCCTCTCATTGCCAGACCCCCAGGTTGGGAAGCCTGACGTGTGGCTCATAACCTTCACTACAGTGGGTGGACTTCTGTGGTATAAGTGTTCTCCAGTTTGTGAGTCCCCCACCCAGCAGTTATGGGATTTGATTTTATTGCGATAGCACCCCTCCTACCATCTCATTGAGGCTTCTCCTTTGTCTTTGGATGTGGGGTATCTTTTTAGGTGAGTTCCAGTGTCTTTCTGTCGATGACTGCTCAGCAGTTAGTTGTGATTCCAGTGTTCTCGAAAGAGGGAGTGAGAGCATGTCCTTCTACTCCGCCATCTTGAACCAATCTCAGGAACTCAGCTTTTCATTTTTTTAAACTAAAGTATGGTTAATTTACAATGTTGTGTTAGTTTCAAGTGTATAGCAAGGTGATTAAGTTTTATATATATATATATATATATATATATATATATAAATATATATATATATACACTTTTTCAGATTATTTTCCATTATAGGTTATTACAAGATATTGAGTATAGTTCCCTGTGTTGTACTGTAGGTCCTTGTTGTTTACCTATTTTATGTATAGTAGTGTAATATTAATCCCAAACTCCTAATTTATCTCTCCCTCCCCTGCTCCGTTATCCCATTTGGTAACCATTAGTTTGTTTTCTGTGTCTGTAAATCTGTTTCTGTTTTGTAAATAAGTTTATTTGTATCTTTTTTTTTTTGGATTCCACATACAAGTGATACCATATGACATTTGTCTTTCTCTGTCTGACTTACTTTACTTAATAATCTCTAAGTCCACTCAAGTTCAGTGTTTGATTTAGACCCTAAGACGTATTTTGGATATCTGACCTTTAGAACTGCAAGATAATAAACGTGTGTTTTTTAAGCCAAAAAATAAAAAGACACATGCACCCCAATGTTGATTGCAGCACTATTTACAATAGCTAGTTTATGGAAACAACTTAAATGCCCATCAACAGACAAATGGATAAAGAAGATGTGGTACAGGCATACAATGGAATATTACTCAGTCATAAAAAGGAATGAAACTGGGTCATTCGTAGAGACGTGAGTGGACCTAGAGACTGTCATACAGAGTGAAGTAAGTCAGAAAGAGTAAAACAGATATCGTATGTTAACGCATATATGTGGAATCTAGAAAAATGGTACAGATGAACGGGTTTGCAAGGCAGAAATAAAGACACAGATGTAGAGAACAAATGTATGGACACCAAGGGGGGAAAGCAGGGGGTGAAGGGTGGGATGAATTGGGAGACTGGGATTGACAATATATACACTAATATGTATAAAATAGATAACTAATAAGAACCTGCTGTATAGCATAGGGAACTCCACTTTACTGTACAGTAGAAACTAACACAACATTGTAAAACAGCTATATGCCAATTTAAAAAATTGATTTAAAAATAAAAAAACAAAGTCACATTAAATGAGTGACAGAGCAAGGCTAGAAGCAAAGTTCCTTCACTCAAGCCAGTTCAGCCTCCATCTACTTCATTACTTTAAGGAGGCCTCTATTAGTTAAAGTGTTCTCACTTTTAATCAACTGAAACCAACTTTGACAAAATTAGAAACAACAATAAAAGGTGGAGTGAAATTTAATAGAAAAGTACTTGGTACATCTTACAGAATTAAATGACTTGTTAGCCCCAGGGCACTTCCAGGGCCCTCAGGAGAAACCATTCAGAGTTTCTCCCTAAAGAGTTATGATCAGCAGGGAGTTGGTGCCAACACCTCTCCAGTACTGTCTCTGTTCCAAGGTCCAAATTTCCAAGAGAGAGAGCCTCACCTACCGCAGTGGAGTTGGGTTTCTACCTCCCCATCAGCCATGCCAGGGGGAATGAGGTCGCAGAGTACAGACATGGATGTGGAACGCCTCCCCTGAGTTTCATGACATGTCCAGGAAAAGGGTGTTCACCACAACCCTGAAGCCATTGTGAGCCTGACTGAGCATCATCTCAGCAAAGGGAAACCACTGAGACATGTGACCCAGAGGATTTCAAAAATGCATCCTCCTCCCTATTAGAGAGTTGAGACACAGGCTTGACAGACACCATGTGACGAACTAGAGGCTGATCTCATGTCCCTAGTGACCACAGGCTGTAATTACTGGGTTGTAAATGGTTAAGGATCACTCAATGTGTCTCAAACTCCATATGTTACAGCACTTCTTGCTGGCAAGCCAAGTACATGGAATTTCATATTCCACAGCACAAAACAAGGCAAGATACAAAGAAACAGAAAGAAACTCAATCAAGGCAGTAGGGGATTTTTGCAAAACATGTGGGAGTTTTGCTCTCATAAATCAGCATTCCTCAAGCCATGCCATGCCAACATGTTGAGGTCAGTTTTGAGGTGAGTTGTGAGGAAATGTATTTTTACTAATACTGGTTTAAATAGCAAAGTTTAAGAACCAGTTCTTAAATAAAAAGAATATCTATGAATACATATATATTCCCCCTAATAACACCAGGGTCACATATACATATACTTTCTCTAGTGGGAGAGAAAGGGGTGGTGTTAGAGGCCCCATATAACCTTGGGCAAGCCCAGGGGAGTATGTCACACATGTGGCTGTCATCTAATATCATTGGTAGAGAAAAACTTCAAAACAGCTGCCCAAAGTGATGTCATTGCTGATCTGCCAAGAACAGGGAAGTTTAAAAGTATCCTGGGCTCCTGGTACTGGTTCAAGTTCTGTCTCGTGTTAAGAAAAATTATCCAAAACTGGGAACTTAAGCAGGAGAATGATGGCATATCCTTTGAATATCATTTTAACCAGGTTCACCCGAAAACTATTTGACTGTACAGGAGAATGCACTTGCGTTTGCCTTTGCTATTTTCTATCTGATCGGGGCCCCAAGACTGTGAAGTTTGATGTTAATTTGCATCTTTTTGTCCAGTAGAAAAGGTGACATTTCTTTTCTATTTCATTTTCTTTTTTATGTTCCCATAAAACATTTACCAGTTTTGTCTCTATTAGCAAATTCATTTCAGCATTCCTTTGACAGTATACATAAACATGTGTCCTTTGAACCAGCCTCACCATCTTCCTGGTACCCTCATTAATTAATGAAATGAATAAAATCTTTTTGTGTGTGTGTGGTACACGGGCCTCTCACTCTTGTGGCCTCTCCCGTTGAGGAGCACAGGCTCCGGACACGCAGGCTCAGCGGCCATGGCTCATGGGCCCAGCCGCTCCACGGCATGTGGGATCCTCCCAGACCGGGGCACGAATCCGTGTCCCCTGCATCGGCAGGCGGACTCTCAACCACTGCACCACCAGGGAAGCCCCTGAATAAAATCTTTTACATGTGTCCATTCTATATTTGCCTAAGTGTCATGTTTTTAACATTCTGAAGATTATACTTCAACATGAGGAATGAGTCTGCAATTTTCCAGTTTCCTCAAATGCAGGGTAGTGGGTAAGCTGGGTTCCAAGATCCCTTCCGGTGCTAATACTGTATGATTTCTTCAATAAAACTATGGTATAAAATATTCAGTGGGGTAGCTTATTTGTTAGAGAAATTTTCAAAGGGAAAGTTTCAGAAAGGTTTAAGGATGATTATATTTTAAAAAATGAATTTCAGCTAAACAAAGAATCTCAAAATTATCACCACGTAACCTGAGTACCCAGAAATTAAGAGACAGAGTCTGGCAGAATCTGGCAAAAGCATCCTGCCTTGTCTGGAGATGGTTGTTAATCCTCACGGTGCCTGCCTTGTGGAATAGAGTTTGATCACCTGATGAATACGAGAGCCAGAAAATGATCCCTGACTCCTCTTATTCTTGCAGATGAGAGCCTATGGCATCCAGTGGTGAAGAGCAATCTGACCAGGTCACTTGGCTTCTTGCTACCCAAAGTGTGGACCAAGGACCAGCTGCAAAGATATCCCTTGGGAATGCGTTAGGAGTGCAGAATATCCAATCCAGGCCAGACCTAGTAAAACAAAATCTACACTTTAACAATACCCCCTGGTGATTGATATGCACAGAAAGTTTGAGAAGCAGTGATCTGGCTGCAGGTTCCCAAGATGGTTCCCAACCCTGGCTGCACTTGAGAAGTTTTCACGCTTACAGAGTTGGGGTATTATTAGTATCTGTCGTAGCAGGATGGGAAAGATGACAGATGGAAAGCATAAGCCACTCTTCTCAAGTCAAGACTGTAAGAAAAAGCCCAACAAGGGCTTTTACCAATACCAGACTTTTTCAGTTTGGGTTCT
This sequence comes from Aethalodelphis obliquidens, assembly GCF_003676395.1. Lineage (NCBI taxonomy): Eukaryota > Metazoa > Chordata > Mammalia > Artiodactyla > Delphinidae > Aethalodelphis > Aethalodelphis obliquidens. The sequence goes on along the minus strand of NW_020838015.1, from coordinate 4,204,607 downwards.
AGGAAAGGAGACAGGGAGAGGGAAGGCTAAAGGGCTACAGGGAGGAAGGGAGGAAGTTGAAGAATGACAAGCCTGTGGATTCTTCTCTTGATTATTTCCCCCAGGGATGAAGGAGTCTGTGGCTGGCCAGGATGTCTGTCCTCTGTTCAGGCTAATTTTATTCTGTGAGTTTACCCAGAGTTTAAGAGCAATAATCAGGGGCCATAAAGCTCCAAAGGTCTCAGAAAGCACAAGTAAGGGGAAGGACAGGCTTTACCATTCTTTAAGTCCCTTTCCTCATTCTGCATCCCAGACAGGGAATATTGTTTTATTCAAAAATCTATAGTAAGAAACTCCCATACTAATCAAGTTAAACTTCTCACTATCACAACCTGCAGTTGCCATTTTTAGAAACACTGTGCTGTGAACACAAGACGATTGGGTTAAGTACCAGTGGCCTGCAAACGTGGGCCCAAATACTTGTCCTAGACATATTCTGACAACTGCATCCAACAATCTGTTTAGCAGTTTCCTGTGCTTTACTCCTTCAATTATGAAGTGCTGCTTGTGGGGCTGGTGGGTTCAGGGGAATCAAAGAGAGCTGTCGGGTGCTACAGAAAGTCTCTCTGGAAAACTTTAAATTAAAAACGATAGTGCACGTAAATTAAACCGATGAGTTTAGTGGGGGTACATTAGTCAGGATAATGCTAGCTGCTATGATAATAAACAAACGCAAAATGTATAGTGGTTCAAAACAATAGAAGCTTATTTGGCCCACACATAAAGTCCAAAATGGGTGCTCTAACCAGAGACTCAAGGCCTGGGGCTCAGGCTCACTCCATCTTGAGGCACTGACATCTTAAACATGTGGCTTTCAAGATTGCCACATTTGTCTGCATCAAGCCAGTGGCGTGGGAAAAGCCTTGATGGATCCCACGTGGAAAGCTTTTATAGGTCAAACCTGAAAGAGGCACATTACTCCTGACCAGATTTTATTAGCTAGAATTCAGTGTCTTGGCCACATCAAACGTTGAGGGAGGCTGGAAAATGTAGACTAGCTGTGTGCCCAGAGAGGAAATGGGTTCCATAACCATTTTTGCCACAGTGGGTCAAGAGCATCATTTAAAAATGGGATACAGGGAACTCCCTGGTGGCACAGTAGATAAGAATCCACCTGCCAATGCAGGGGACATGGGTTCCATCCCTGGTCCGGGAAGATCCCACATGCCACGGAGCAACTAAGCCCGTGTGCCACAATTACTGAGCCTGCACTCTGGATCCCGTGAGCCACAACTACTGAAGCCCACACACCTAGAGCCCGTGCTCTGCAACAAGGGAAGCTGCCGCAATGAGAAGCCCGTGCACCACAACGACGAGTAGCCCCCGCTCACCACAACTAGAGAAAGTCCGCACACAGCAACGAAGACCCAACGCAGCCAAAAATAAATAAAATTAAATCTTTTTTTAGAAAATGAGATACAACACAATAGAATAGATCAAACTGAGTTTGACCTGGCATACAGGAAGGGTTAGTGTAGTTTTGGAAAAGCCTTCAGTCACTTATATATTTGTATACATGCATGTATGAACTGATTGAAGTATAAAATGTATTTCTTACACTGGGTCACGGCCAGAAGTTAAAGCTATTCTACCAATCCCTATAGACAACATTAGAAGAGACAGCAAAAGGAGAAAAGGAGGGCTTAGGCCCTGAAGGGGGTTTTTAAATCATTGAGAAGCTGAGCAAGTGTGAATATGCTTAAATATTCATAAAGTGACAGCAACATCTAAAAACCAGACACAGCTGTGTGGACTGGGCTGATCCTGAGAAACACTGGCACATGAGTCAGGTTGGACTTAGGTGCCCATTTACCCCTCTGATAGCAGCCCACCCCTACTCTCCAGGTACCTCACCTTTGCCCACGCACGCCAAGGATAAGGTGATAATTTCGTTGTTCCCAGCAGAACATGTATGGAAAACCCGCCATGAATCAAAAGAATGAGGCTGCTAAAGTTAGATAAAGGGCTGCTTTCTTCATTTTAGGGCAAAGACTCTGGTCTAAGTACAACTTTAAATCATATCACACATCACATGAAGAGCCACTCTCTCCATGCTCTGTGGTGCTGTGTATGAGCACAAGTGTGTGTATGCACATGTGTGTGCACATGTGTATGCTTGAGTACATGCTGACCTGTGTGCTGAGGCTCAGGAGAGGTAGAATGATAGAAAGTTCCAAATGCATAGAGAATTCTTAGCATAAATAAAATGAATGGAGCCAGGTTGATCTATTTTGATACGACTTGATATAGGAAATTATTTCAGTGGGCTTTTCTAGGGAGAGACAGGGCATACAGTTGACCTTTGAACAACACAGGTTTGAACTACTCAGGTCCCCTTGTAGGAAAGTTTTTTTCAATAAATTCATACTACACTATTACACAGTCCGGGGTTGGTTGAATCTGTGGATGTGGACCTGAGGATGCGGAACCATGAATATGGAGGGCTGACTGTAAACTTTTAGGTGAATTTTTGACTGAGGGGGGGAAGGGGGTTTAGCAGCCCTAACCCCTTCGTTGTTCAAGGGTCAACTGTAGTTTGGAAAAATACAGCAGAAATGACATTTTGAGTGTAGGGACCCTTTGGTGAGCCATAGAACATGCTTTAGGGTTGAAGTCAGCAGACGTATATTTGAGTCCCAAAGAGATAGTTTATTCTTCCCATCATACAGATAAGGAAACTCAGAGTCACAGAGGTTACACCCAAGGTCTTTCAGCTCATAGGTGGAACTGGCACTCAAAGAAGTAGGCTCAGTAATGGGAAAGGACAAGAATCTACCAAGCAGGACTGTCTAGCTGGGGGCAGAACATGCTGGGACAGCAGGAAATTCAGATGGTGGCTGAGGGCACCCTGAGATATGCAGTTAACTGGGGCTCTTGAGCATCAGGACAGAGATAGCAATCCTTACTAGGGTGCCTTGGGCCCTTGTTTCAACAGGGGAAAAGGATGAGGCAACAGCAAGATGCAAAGGTGGTGGACATTCTGTGAAATGTCATCAGCTAGATGCATTCCATCTCTTCCCTGCTGTACTATATTCCCTGGGGGATACACACACACACACACACACACACACACACACACACACACACACACA
>NW_020838015.1:4176427-4201466 GCF_003676395.1 Aethalodelphis obliquidens | reverse complement strand
CACACACACACACACACACACACACACACACACACACACACACACACCCCTATATATTTATATATATATATGTATTTATATATATTCTAAATTAAAAAGAAAAAGCTTAAGCATCTGTAAAACGGGCACCCAACTCAATTTTCCCATGCAGATCTATAAATCTAGCCCCTCCCTTTCCCATTCCCCCTCCCACGACCCACCGGAACAGGGCTGGAGACAGTCACTTCTTAGAAACACTAAAAATATACATTACATCATTCCTCCTCCACAGTCTCCAACCCCCCTACAACAAGCCAAGTAATTTGAGCCCCTCTGCAAGGGCTGCCATAGCTTCCCTTTGAGGTCTGTGTTTTCCCTACTTAACGTACCTGGGAGACTGACAGACATATGTTTTATGATACATTATATATTAGGCTTGGCTAGAGGCTCCATTTCCATTAAAGATGACTAAAGCACTAAGGCATAGCTGCCTGGACCTCCCCTGCCATTTGTCCTCTGAAGCTATTCTCTAAGCTGTATTTCTGTCTTTTAGTACAACATTTGCTCACAAAATGGTCAGAACTTGGCTGTTAAAAACCAAAGACTCTTTGCTTCTACAATATTTTATAGAACAGAGCACTGGAGCCCTCTTCTTAAACTCCTCCAGTTCTCGGTTCTGACAATTGCCCGAAATAGACGAGTGCTCCCCAAAGCTGCAAAATCACATCTCTCTTTAAAATACCAGCTAAAACTGAGAAAGAGAAAATAAAAACAGATCTACTTTTCCAAAATGGGGTTATGCAAGTTGCTGCTCCCTTCAGGCATTTGTTCAGTAATCGGCACCCAGTTCCTGCATAGTAATCGGTTAAATGCTCACCCTCACTCATAAGACACATACTTGGGAAGAGTACTGCTCTTCAACACTGTTTTTAAATTTAGAAAGATGCCTTTAGACCAATTTAGACACTATGTTCTTGCACAGGTATTAGTAAAATAAGCAAAAGACAGTGCATAAAAGTTGAAGCAACATCAGGAAAAACCCAACCTTCATTAACATTATAAACTATGATTTAAGACTGGTAAGGGGAAAAAATTAACTTCATTTATTCTATGCAAGAGTCATTGATTAATTGAAAATACACATCAAAGAGCTTCATTTGCATATAGCAGCTCTGGTACCCCAAGAAACTTTGTGTTGGAAGGGATTCCCTATGGCACACACACAGACACACAGAGACCCCAAAACACTACAGGAGCCATCACTCCCTCTGACTATGAAGGATGTCCATCTAGCTTCATGAGTATATTGACAGCCAGGCCCAAAGAGAACACTGAGTCTAACAATGGACAAACAGACACACAACAATTTATAGATGTATAAATATGTAAAGAAGAAGAGAAACATATCCTTTAGTAATTTTTTTTAATCTGGAAGTTTTCTCCACAAGTGGCTTTCCATCCTCTATTTCCCACAATTAATGTCTTATGAAGGAAAACATTCCCCCTCCTTCTCAATCTTCCATCCTGAAGACTATTCCAAAAATGTGTGTGGATGCCCCATCCACACCAGCCTTCACATTCACTGCCACGTAGAGTGGTAAACTTCTGGGGCACTGATTACTCATCCTCTCTCTGAATACAGGAGGCTCAGTCTCTTTGTAAGTCTCCTTTTGAAAGTTGATGAGATATTAAAGAGACATATCAATGGAACTTGCTCCACCCTTGCCCCACCCAAGATGTGCAGACACTACTCCAAATATGAATCTGCTCTGTTCTGAGAAGCCTTCCAGTTTGAGTGTTGTCTGTGGCAAACACAACCACAGAAGGTCATTACTGGAGCAGGACTTCCAGAATAGCTGAGTGAGGAGCTTGGTAAATCCTCTTCCCAAAGAGCAACAATAAAACTGGACAAAACTGTCAAAAACAACAATTTCTGGAATCTGGAAATTGACCAAATGCAAAAAACAGATAAGCACTTATTTAAGAAAAACTATTGAATCTCAGTAAGAACAGGGAGAGTTTACTGTGTTTTTGCCTGAAGCTGTTCCCTACCTCTCAGCTCTGAGGCACAAGGGTTCTACAAGGGCAAGGCAGGCCATAAGCACCAGCGGCTCCATTGCTAAAGGGGTTGACATAATTTGGAGTAAGCATAGAAAAATTCATGCCCAGGGGCATTGTTGAAAACAGTAGCAATCTCGGCAGGAAATAATCAAAGAAGAGCAAGAAAGCTAGTTTGAGATTGCCATACTGGTTGGGTATACCCGCAGAAAGCTAAAAAAATTATCAGTGAGATCTGGGGATCAAGACAGCCACAGTCAGCCTTGATAAGCTCCCAAATATCCCTGGGGGTCTGAAAGGCTATATGTTTACACTCAGAAGAGACCGGAGAGGTCCTTAGTGAGCTACTCATTCTTGGATGAATGTGAAACTTTGCAAGCACAGAAAGCAAAAGCTGTGAAGGACTTGTACAGTACCTAAACTCTGAATGTCATTTCCCAAACACACAGATCCACTGGCGAGGGTAAAAGCCCTACTGGCTCAAGGTGTTTAAACAAAACATCTGACCAATCTCTGGCTAACCACTAAGTTATGCTAACCAAGGAGCAACCCCAGAAAACCAGGTTTAAACATAAAATCAAAAATCATTTTTTTTAAATTGGAGTGGGGGCTTTTTTATCTAAAGAAAACAAAAACACAAATTTGAAAATACATATGCACCTCCATGTCCACTGCAGCACTATTTACAATAGCCAAGATATGGAAACAACCTAAGTGTCCATCAACGAATGAATGGATAAAGAAGATGTGAGATATATATATACATATATGTGTGTGTGGGGGTGTGTGTGTGTGGGTGTGTGTATATACTATTCAGCCATAAAAAAGAATGAGATCTTGCCATTTGCAAAAACATGGATGGACCATGGGGGCATTATGCTAAGTGAAATAAGTCATATAGAGAAAGACAAATACCATACGATCTCACTTATATGTAGAATCAAAAAAATGAGCTCGTAGATACGAAGAACAGATTGGTGATTGCCAGAGGCGGGGAGTTGATGGGTGGGTGAAATGGGTAAAGGCGGTCAAAATGTTCAAACGTCCAGTTATAAAATAAATCATAGGGATGTAATGTACAGCATAGTAACTATAGTTAATAATACTGTACAGCATATTTGAAAGTTGCTAAGGCAGTAAAAGTCCTCATCACAAGAAAAAAAAATTTTTGTAACTATTATGGTGATGAATGTTAACTAGACTTATTGTGATGACAATTTCACAATATATACAATATCAAATGTTGTACACTTGAAACTAATATGATTTTATATGCTAGTTATACCTCAATTTTTAAAAAGAATTGTTTTCTTAAAACACTGAGTAGAGACATCAGTGATTGCACACTACTAGGGAGAGAGACACCATAGAATTAGTCCAGGCAAGTCACTAAACAAATAAACACCAAAAAAACAAAAACAGCAACAATAAACCCAGGGGAGAGGAGAATAAGAATCCAGAGATGCTATAATACATTATCGAAAATGTCCAGTTTTCAACAAAAAGTTATGAGGCATGCAAAAAACAAAAACAGGACAGGGTGACCCATACACAAGAAAAAAGGCAGGCAACAGAAGCTGTTTCTGAAAGATCTCAGGTGATGGACCTACCAGACAAAGAATTCAAAGCAGGTATTACAAATATGTTCAAAGAACTAAAGGAAACCATGTTTAAAGAATTAAAAGGAAATATAACAATAGCAACTCATCAAATACAGAATATCAATAAAGAGACAAAAATTATTTTAAAAGGACCATTTTGAAATTCTGGAGTTTAGGACTACAAGAACTGAAAGGAAAAATTCACTAGAGGGACTCAACAACAGACTTCAGCTGGCAGAAGAAAGAATCAGCAAACTTGAAGGTAAATCAATAGAAATTGTCCAACCTAAAGAACAGAAAAAAAACATAATGAGAAATATTAGCAGAATCTGAGAGATCTGTGAGACATCATTAAGTATACCAACATAAGCGTACATGAAGTCCAAGAGGAAGAGAGAGAAAAAGGGGCAGAAAAGAACATTTGAAGACATAATGGCCAAAAACGTTATCAAAATTCATCAAAAACATTAATCTACACATTCAAGAAGCTCAATGAACTCCAAGTAGAAAAAAACGCAAAGAAATCCACACTGAGATACATCATAGTCAAAGTGTTGAAAGCCAAAGAAAAAGAGAAAATATTGAAAGTAGCAAGAGAAAAACAACCCATCACATACAATGGGGAGGGGACTCAATAGTTTAACACCAGAAATGGTGAAGGCCCAGAAAGCAGGAGGGTGACATATTCAAAGTACTGAAAGAAAAAAAAAATCAACCAAGAATCCCATATCCAGTAAAAATGAAGGCAAAATAAAGACGTTCCCAGATAAAGATGACTTGCCTTATAAAGAATACTAAATACTAAAGGAAATTCTTCAGGCTGAAAAGAAATGGCACTAGACAGTAATTCAAATTCACACAAAGGAATAAAGAGCATGAATAAAGGTAATTATGTAGTTAAATAAAAAAGATAAAGAGAGTTTTTCTCGTTTCTTCTCTTAACATATTTAAAAAAGAATCACATAAAGAATAGTTATAATTGGAGGAATATAGCATATAAAGAAGTAATATATATGACAATAGTATCACAAAGGAAGGGGGAGGCAATAGAGCAATATCGGAGCAGTTTCTATATTTTACTGGAATTAAGTTAGCATTATCTGAAATAGATTGTTTTTAAGTTTAGAAGCATATTATAATTCCTCCAGAAGAAGCACTAAGAAAATCATTCCAAAAAATATAATTAAAAACAAAGGAATTTAAAGGGGACACTAGAAAAAAATTATTTAATACAAAAAAAGGTAATAAAGGAGGAATACAGGAACAAAAAGACATGATACATAGAAAATAAATAAAAATCGAGAGATATGATACAAATACATCAATACCAACATTAAAAAATAAATGATTATATGCACTTTGGCATCACATACATGAAAATGGCAATGAGATGAAAACGATTAGCATGGCCCCTTTGCAAGGATGATATGCAAATTTAAAGTGCTCCATATTTTTTTGAGTGAAAAATGCCAATCCCAAATTGTTACATAACACATGGTTCGCTTCATATGAGATTTTTGAAATGATGAAATTTTAGAAATAGAGGTCAGATTAGTGTTTGCCAATGGTCAGGGAGGGGCAAGGGTGGTGGTGGCAGGAAAGTGGGAATGGTTATAACAGGGCGACAGGAGTGATCCTTGTGGTGTTGGAACTGTTCAGTTCCTTGACTGTGGTGGTGGATACACCAACCTACACAGGTGATAAAACTGTATAGGACTTAATAAAGTTATGGCCCCCCACTCCACCCCCCCACACACACAAATGAGTATAAATAAAACTAGGAAAATCTGAATAAGAGCTATGGATCATATCAATGTCAATACCCAGGTTATAATATTATACTGTAGTTTTGAAAAATGTTACCATTGGAGAAAACTAGCCAAAGTGTACCACGGACCACTCTGTATTATTTCGTAGACCTGCACGTGTCACTGCAATTTTATAGAGAAACAAAAATCTTTTCAACAAAAGGCACTGGGACAACTGGATATCCACATGAAAAAAGATGAATTTAGATGCTTTCCTCACACTATCCACAAAAATTAACTCACAGTGCATCATAGACCTAAACTGAAGAGCTAAAAGTATAAAACTTTCAGAAGAAAATACAGGAGAAAACTTTATGACCTCGATCTAGGCAAAGAGTTCTTAGATACAACATCAAAAATACAATCAATAAAAGAAAAATGATAAATTGCACTGTATAAAAATTTAAAACTTTGCTCTTCAAAAGGCACTTTTAAGAAAATTAAAAGACAAGCCACAAACTGAGAGGAAATATTTGCAAATTATATATCTGATAAAGGATTTGTATCCAGAGTATGTATAGAACTCTTACAACACAACAGTAAAAAGACAAACAACCCAGTTAAATTTTTGGCAAAAGATTTGAAAAGACATTTCAGCAAAGAAACCTATAAATAATAAATATGTACAAAGATGCTCAACATCATTATTCATTAGTGAAATTCAAATTATAACTACAATGAGCTATCATTTCACACCCACTAGAATGGCTATCATCAAAAAAGACAGACAGGGCTTCCCTGGTGGCGCAGTGGTTGAGAGTCCGCCTGCCGATGCAGGGGACACGGGTTCGTGCCCCGGTCTGGGAAGATCCCACATGCCGTGGAGCGGCTGGGCCCGTGAGCCATGGCCGCTGAGCTTGCGCGTCCGGAGCCTGTACTCCGCAACGGGAGAGGCCATAGCAGTGAGAGGCCTGCGTACCGCAAAAAAAAAAAAAAAAAAAAAAGACAGACAGTAATAAGTGTTAGCAAGGATATATAGAAACTAGATTCTTCCTTTAGCATATGACCCATCAATTCCACTCCTGGTTATTTATGAAGGAGAAGTAAAAACATACATCCACACAATGGCTTGTACATGCATGTTCATAGCACCATTATTCATAATGGGCAAAAGGTGGAAACAATCAAATATCCATCAACTGGCAATGGAGAAACAAATGTATATCCATACAGTAGAACCCTATCAGGCAATAAAAAGCAATGAAGTTCTTATACATGCTACAATGTGGCTGAAGAAAGAAGCCAGACCCAAAAGACCATACACTGTATGATTTCATTCTGATGAAATGTCCAGAAAAGGCAAATCTATAAATACAAAAAGCAGATTAATGGTTGCCTGGGGCTGGGGGTGGAAGGCAAATGGGCATGAGAGATCTTTTGGAGGTGATGGAAATGTTCCAAAAGTGGATTGTGGTGATGTTTAGTCAACTCTATAAATTCAACAATCATTGAATTCTTCATTCAAGAATCACTGAATTGTACACTTAGAAGGAGTGAACTCAGGGTATGTAAATTATGCTTTAATAAATCTGTTTAAAAAAATAAACACAACCATTACCAGGAAAGACTACCCCTAAATAAATTACAAATAAACATGTTAAGCACCCCCAGAACAGCTTAGTGTGAATGAGTTTACTAGAAGCACAGCCTGAAGAAATTAATTCCTAGCAGCAGAAGGCTGATTTCAACAAATAGAGAGACCTTACAGGGAGCAAGAGAGGCACAGCCCTGTGCTTCCCATACCAGGAGGTTTCCCTACCCAATTGCTGCATCTATTACTCTTAATCTTATTCCTTTGGGAAAGGGAAATAGAAATCAAAGTACGATTTATGCTCTTCTAAAGATCTTAAGAAGTATTTCCCATTGAGGGAGTCTTGATTTTCAGACAAGTGTTTCAAAATAAGGTATCAAATGTCATTCCACATAGAAGACCAATAGTGAATCCAGGGGCTTAAGAAGGACTCAACCAGTCTGTAGCCATTTACTACACTGGAAACAGGCTCATATGACTCATTTTAATTACACTCTCCTGCCACACACACTCACAACAAATTAACAACCAACTTTCATAGATAATCATAACAATTGGTACTTATTGTGTGTCAGTCATTGTAGTCAGGGCTTCAGTCCTCTCAACAAACATAACCCTTTCAGTCAGGATCTATCTTTATCACTACTTTACAGATGAGGAGTCTGAGGCCCGAAGAGGTTATAAGACGTGCCCACCATCAGGCATCTGACAATTATGGAGCTGAGATTCTTCTATATAAGTCTTCTAACTGCAGAGGCTAGATTCTCATCCCCTACACTCTAGGGCAGTCTTTCTCAAACTTTCTTTTTAACCACAAGTTGGAGTAAAAAATACATTCTACATCATAACCCAGGACGTACAGGTTTATCTACAAATGAAGCTCCATGAAACAATACTTAATCTTACTATGCACAATACACACTGATATTTTTATTCTATTTATCTTATTGTACTCTTTAATATCTTGGTCAATATCACTAATTCCATTTCATGACATATTCATGGATCACCACTCACAATTTAAAAAAAAAACAATACTACTTATAAAACGTGTAAATGTCACATTAAGATGAGACTCTAGAGAAACTCTGAAGATCTCTGTAGACCAGTCTGTCAAAGTCAAGTGCCTGACAGCCTGATTATCCACTCACTCTACAGCCCTTCACCCGCAAGAGGAAGGAGGAAGATAGAGCTAAAAGCCCGCCCGAGTGGGTCACCCAGTGAATGGCCCCTACTCAAGTGTGCATTAGCCAGAACCTGGCCATGGGGACGGCAGGAAAAGAGAGAAGCAATCCATTTGCCTGAATAAAGTGTGCCAAAACAGAATTCTTAGCAACAAACCCAGAAACCAAGAGATTCTAAGAAAAATCTCATTTACCTAGGACTAGAGTATCATTGGTAGGCCAGTATCAAATTCACCTTGCCTTAATACCACGTCAAGATACTTTATAAGGGACAGACCTTCAAGATGGCTAAGTAGTAAGATATGGAGATCACCTTCCTCCCCACAAATGCATCAGAAATACATCTACATGTGGAACAACTCCTACAGAACACCTACCGAATGCTGGCAGAAGACCTCAGACCTCCCAAAAGGCAAGAAACTCCCCACGTACCTGGGTAGGGCAAAAAAAAAAAAGGAAAAACAGAGACAAAAGAACACGAACAGGACCTGCACCAGTGGGAGGGAGCTGTGAAGGAGGAAAAGTTTCCACACACTAGGAAGCCCCTTCACTGGTGGAGACGGGTGGTGGAGGGGGGAAACTTTGGCCCCACAGAGGAGAGCACAGCAACAGTGGTGCAGAGGGCAACGGAGAGATTCCCACACAGAGGACCGGTGCCGACCAGCACTCACCAGCCCGAGAGGCTTGTCTGCTCACCCACCGGGGCAGGTGGGGCAGGGAGCTGAGGCTCGGGCTTCGGAGGTCAGATCCCAGGGAGAGAACTGGGGTTAGTTGCGTGAACACAGCCTAAAGGGGGCTAGTGAGCCACAACTAGCCAGGAGGGAGTCCGGGAAAAAGTCTGGACCTGCCAGAGAGGCAAGAGACCTTTGTTTCGGGGTGTTTGAGGAGAGGAGATTCCTTCCCAGTGTGTCCACAGAAGGCAGAGCACCGCCTAAGTGAGCTCCAGAGACGGGCACAAGCTGCGGCTATCAGCTCGGACCCCAGAGACCAGCATGAACTGCTAACACTGCGGGCGCTGCCACCAGCAATCCTGTGTGCAATCGCAGGTCACTATCCACACCACCCCCCAGGAACCTGTGCAGCCCGCCACTGCCAGGGCCCCAAGATCCAGGGACAACTTCCCCAGGAGAAAACACAGCGTGCCTCAGGCTGTTGCAAGGTCACATCAGCCTCTGCCACCTCAGGCTCGCACTGCATTCCATGACTACCATACCCCTCCCTCCCCACCGCCTGAGTGAGCAAGAGAGCCCTAATCAGCTACTGCTTTAACTCCCTCCTGTCTGGGTGGGGAACAGATTCCTGAGGGCGGCCTACACACAGGGGCAGGGCAAAAACCAAAGCTAAAACCCAGGAGCTGTGCAAACAAAGAAGAAAAAGGGAAATTTCTGTGTGCAGCCTCAGGAGCAGCGGATTAAATCCCCACAATCAACTTGATAAACACTACACCTGAAGAATACCTGAATAGACAACAAATGTTCCCAAAATTAAGGCCCTGGACTTTGGGAGCAACTGTAGACTTGGGGTTTGCTTTCTGCATCTAATTTGTTTCTGGTTTTATGTTTATCTTGGTTTGGTATTTAGAGCTTACTATCATGGGTGGATTTGTTTATTGGTTTGGTTGCTCTCTTCCTTTTTTTTTTTTTTTACTATATATATATATTTTCCTTTTCCTCTTTTTGGGAGTGTGTAAGTGTATGCTTACTTGTGTGATTTTCTCTGTATAGGTCTGCTTTTACCATTTGTCCTAGGGTTCTCTCTGTACATTTTTTGTTTTGTTGTTTGTTTTATTCTTTCTTCCTTTTCTCCTGAGCTGTGTGGCTGGCAGGCCTTGGTGCTCCAGCTGGATGTCAGGCCTGAGCCTCCAAAGTGGGAGGGCCGAGTCCATGACATTGCACCACCAGAAACCTCCCAGCCCCACATAATATCAATCAGCAAGAGCTCTCCCACAAATCTTCATCTCAACACTAAGACCCAGCTCCACCCAATGCCCAGTTAGGTCCACTGCTGGAAGCCCCATTACAAGCAACAACCAAGACAGGAACAAAACCCCATCCATTAGCAGAGAGGCTGCCTAAAGTCATACTAAGGTCACAGACACTCCAAAACACACCAGCGGATGTAGCACTGCCCAACAGGAGGACAAGATACAGCTCCAGACACCAGAACACAGGCACCAGTCCCCTCCACCAGGAAGCCTACCCAACCCACTGAACCAACCTCAGCCACAGGGTGCAGACACCAAAAATAACGGAAACTACGAACCTGCAACCTGCAGAAGAAGACCCAAAACATAGTAAGTTATACAACATGAGAAAACAGAGAAATATGCAGCAAATGAAGGAGCAAGGTGAAAACACACCAGACCAAACAAATGAAGAGGAAATAGGCAGTATACTTGAAAAAAAATTTGGAGTAATGATAGTAAAGGTGATCCAAAATCTCGGAAAGAGAATGGAGAAAATACAAGAAAAGTTTAACAAGGACTTAGAAGAACTGAAGAGCAAACAAACAATGATGAACAACACAATAAATGAAATTAAAAATTTGCTAGAAGGAATCAGTAGCATTCTGAGGCAGAAGAACGGATAAGTGACCTGTTAAATAAAAGAGTGCAAAAAACTACTGCAGAGAACAATAAAGAAAAAAGAATGAAAAGAATTGAGGACAGAGGAGCTTCAAGATGGCGGAAGACTAAGACGTGGAGATCACCTTCCTGCCCACAAATACATCAGAAATACATCTACATGTGGAACAACTCCTACAGAACACCTACTGAATGCTGGCAGAAGACCTCAGACCTCCCAAAAGGCAAGGAACTCCCCACGTACCTGGGTAGGGCAAAAGAAAAAAGAATAAACAGAGACAAAAGAATAGGGACTGGACCTGCACCAGTGGGAGGGAGCTGTGAAGGAGGAAAGGTTTCCACACACTAGGAAGCCCCTTCGCAGGCGGAAACTGTGGGTGGCGGAGGGGGGAAGCTTTGGAGCTGCAGAGGAGAGCACAGCAACAGGGGTGCGGAGGGCAAAGCGGAGAGATTCCCGCACAGAGGATTGGTGCCGAGGCACTCCCCAGGCCGAGAGGCCTCTCTGCTCACCCGCCGGGGCGGGCGGGGCTGGGAGCTGAGGCTCGGGCTTCAGTCGGAGCGCTGGGAGAGGACTGGGGTTGGCGGCGTGAACACAGCCTGAAGGGGCTGGTGCGCCACAGCTAGCCGGGAGGGAGTCCGGGAAAAAGTCTGGAGCTGCCAGAGAGACGAGAGACTTTTTCTCGCCTCTGCTTCCTGGTGCGCGAGGAGAGGGGATTAGCAGCGCCTCTTAAAGGAGCTCCAGAGACGGGCGCAAGCCTCGGCTATCAGCACAGACCCCAGAGACAGGCATGAGACATTAAGGCTGCTGCTGCAGCCACCAAGAAGCCTGTGCGCGAGCACAGGTCACTCTCCACACCTCCCCTCCTGGGAGCCTGTGCAGCCCACCACTGCCAGGGTCCCAGGATCCAGGGACAACTTGCCCGGGAGAACCCACAGCACGCCTCAGGCTGATGCAACGTCACGCCGGCCTCTGCCGCCGCAGGCTCACCCCGCACTCCGTACCCCTCCCTCCTCCCGGCCTGAGTGAGCCAGAGCCCCCGAATCAGCTGCTAATTTAACCCCGTCCTGTCTGAGCGAAGAACAGACGCCCTGAGGCAACCTACACACAGAGGCAGGGCCAAATTCAAAGCTGTACCCCAGGAGCTGTGTGAACAAAGAAGAGAAATGGAAATCTCTCCTAGCAGCCTCAGGAGCAGCAGATTAAATCTCCACAATCAACGTGATGTACCCTGCATCTGTGGAATACTGGAATAGACGACGAATCATCCCAAAATGAGGAGGTGGCTTTTGGGAGCAACGATACATATATTTTTTTCCCTTTTTCTTTTTTTGTGAGTGTGCATGTGTATGCTTCTGTGTGTGATTTTCTCTGTATAGCTTTGCTTTTACCATTTGTCCTAGGCTTCTGTCTGTCCGTTTTTTTGTGTTTTTTTTTCTAGTTTAGTTTTTAGTGCTTCTTATCACTGGTGGATTTGTTTTTTGGTTTGGTCGCTCTCTTCTTTCTTTCCTTTTTTTATTACTTTTTTAAAAACTTTTTTAATAACTATTTTTTATTTTAATAACTTTATTTTATTTTATCTTCTTCTCTCTTTCTTTCTTCTTTTTTCTTCCTTTTATTCTGAGCCATGTGGATGACAGTCTCTTGGTGCTCCAGCCAGGAGTAAAGGCTCTGCCTCTGAGGTGGGAGAGCCAAGTTCAGGACATTGGTCCACAAGAGACCTCCCAGTTCCACATAATATCAAATGGTGAAAATCTCCCAGAGATCTCCATCTCAACGCCAACACCCAGCTCAACTCAACAACCAGCAACCTCCAGTGCTGGACACCCTACGCCAAACAACGAGCAACACAGGAACACAACCCCACCCATTAGCAGAGAGGCTGCCTAAAATCATAATAAGGTCACAGACACCACAAAACACACCACACAGCAGGAGAGGCCACAACAGTGAGAGGCCCGCATACCGCAAAAAAAAAAAAAAAAAAAAAAAACACCAAAAAACAAAACATAAGATCATCTCAAAAGATTCAGGAAAAGCTTTCGACAAAATTCAACACCCAATTATGATAAAAACTCTCCAGAAAGTGGGCATAGAGGGAACCTACCTCAGCATAATAAAGGCCATGTATGACTAACCCACAGCCAACATCGTTCTCAATGGTGAAAAACTGAAACCATTTCCTCTAAGATCAGGAACAAGACAAGGCTGCCCACTCTCACTGCTATGATTCAACACAGTTTTGGAAGTTTCAGCCACAGCAGTCAGAAAAGAAAAAGAAATAAAAGGAATCCAAATCGGAAAAGAAGAAGTAAAACTTTCACTGCTTGCAGATGACATGATACTGTACATAGAGAACCCTAAAGATGCTACCAGAAAACTACCAGGGCTAATCAATCAATTTGGTAAAGTAGCAGGATACAAAATTAATGCACAGAAATCTCTTGCATTCCTATACACTAACGACAGAAAATCTGAAAGAGAAATTAAGGAAACACTCCCATTTACGATTGCAACAAAAAGAATAAAATACCTAGGAATAAACCTTCTCAAGGAGACAAAAGATCAGTATGCAGAAAACTATAAGACACTGATGAAATTAAAGATGATACAAACAGATGGAGAGATATACCATGTTCTTCAATTGGAAGAATCAATATTGTGAAGATGACTAGACAACCCAAAGCCATGTACAGATTCAATGCAACCCCTATCAAGCTACCAATGGCATTTTTCACAGAACTAGAACAAAAAATTTTACAATGTGTATGGAAACACAAAACTCCCAGAATAGTCAAAGCAATCTTGAGAAAGAAAAACAGAGCTGGAGAAATTAGGCTCCCTGACTTCAGACTATACTACAAAGCTACAGTAATCAAGACAGTATGGTACTGGCACAAAAACAGAAATATAGATCAATGGAACAGGATAGAAAGCCCAGAGATAAACCCATGCACATATGGTCCCCTTAACTTTGATGATGGGGGCAAGAATATACAGTGGAGAAAAGACAGCCTCTTCAATAAGTGGTGCTGGGAAAACTGGACAGGTACATGCAAAAGTATGAGATTAGAACACTCCCTAACACCATACACAAATATAAACTCAAAATGGATTAAAGACCTAAATGTAAGGCCAGACACTATCAAACTCTTA
The DNA here is from genome assembly GCF_003676395.1 of Aethalodelphis obliquidens. NCBI lineage: Eukaryota > Metazoa > Chordata > Mammalia > Artiodactyla > Delphinidae > Aethalodelphis > Aethalodelphis obliquidens. Next base: position 4,187,567 of record NW_020838015.1, on the reverse strand, counting down.
GAGGAAAACATAGGCAGAACACTCTATGACATAAATCACAGCAAGATCTTTCTTGACCCACCTCCTAGAGAAATGGAAATAAAAACAAAAATAAAGAAATGGGACCTAATGAAACCTCAATGCTTCTGCACAGCAAAGGAAACCATAAACAAGACCAAAAGACAATCCTCAGAATGGGAGAAAATATTTACAAATGAAGCAACTGACAAAGGATTAATCTCCAAAATTTACAAGCAGCTCATGCAGCTCAGTAACAAAAAAACAAACAACCCAATCCAAAAATGGGCAGCAGACCTAAATAGACATTTCTCCAAAGAAGATATACAGATTGCCAACAAACACATGAAAGAATGCTCAACATCATTAATCATTATAGAAATGCAAATCAAAACTACAATGAGATATCATTTCACACCGGTCAGAATGACCATCATCAAAAAATCTAGAAACAATAAATGCTGGAGAGGATGTGGAGAAAAGGGAATCCTCTCGCACTGTTGGTGGGAATGTAAATTGATACAGCCACTATGGAGAACAGTATGGAGGTTCCTTAAAAAACTAAAAATAGAACTACCATATGACCCAGCAATCCCGCTACTGGGCATATACCCTGAGAAAACCATAATTCAAAAAGAGTCATGTACCACAATGTTCATTGCAGCTCTATTTACAATAGTCAGGACATGGAAGCAACCTAAGTGTCCATCAACAGATGAATGGATAAAGAAGATGTGGCCCATATATACAATGGAATATTACTCAGCCATATAAAGAAAGGAAATTGAGTTATTTGTAGTGAGGTGGATGGACCTAGAGTCTGTCATACAAAGTGAAGTAAGTCAGAAAGAGAAGAACAAATACCATATGGTAACACATATATATGGAATCTAAAAAAAAAAATGGTTCTAAGTAACCTAGGAGCAGGACAGGAATAAACACGCAGACGTAGAGAATGGACTTGAGGACACGGGGAGGGGGAATGGTAAGCTGGGATGAAGTGAGAGAGTAGCATTGACATATATACACTACCAAATGTAAAATGGATAGCTAGTGGGAAGCAGCTGCATAGCACAGGGAGATCAGCTCGGTGCTTTGTGTTCACCTAGAGGGGTGGGATAGGGAGGGTGGGAGGGAGGCAAAAGAGGGAGGGGATATGGGGATATATGTATACGTACAACTGATTCACTTTGTTATACAGCAGAAACCAACACAACACTTTAACACTGTAAGAGTCCAATAAAGATGTTTAAAAATAATACTGAGTATAGTATCTAGCATATAGAAGGCCCTTAGTAAATGTTTAAATTGATAAAAAAACAAAAAAGACAATTTATAGAGGCCTGTGAGGTTACAGACCTGGCACATTCTAGCACTCACACCTTCTACCCACATCAAGAGCATAAAACTCAGATCCTAAATTTAGAGATGCACAAAATCCTTTCTGTTCCATTTATAATTAAAAGTATGTAGATTTTATTTGAACAGCTTCACCAAGTGAAAATTTTTCAAAAATAATTTCCTGCCTACATATTTCCACTTTATTAAAATGAAAACCTAACCTAGGTTTTGGGGTTTTTTTTCTTTTCTGGTCTGTTCCCTGTATCATTCTGGTATTTTATCGTGTGCTTATTTTAGGACAGTTCTTTTCTTTTCTATTAATCTTGGTAATCCTAGCAGACTTCCCCACAATTCATTTCTCTACAAAGTTGCCTCTGTCTGCTTAAATTTTTCTGCCGATGTAAGCACTTGGACTGCTCAAAAAGGTGAAGAGGGGATTAGGGAAGCCCAAACCGAAGGTCTTAAACATGTGTGTTCTCAATTCTTTTCTTTATCAGGGAGATTATGTTGGAACAGTTATCTCTGCCTACTTAAGAGAGAGACACAGCATTGTGGAGATTCTGTTACTGAGAGTTTGTTAAGGATTACTGCTTTTCTTCTGTCTTTAACCATTGCATTCCTAAGAGGACTCCTTTGTAAAGCCCCTGCTTCAAAGTAGACTTTTAAGATGCAGATGTCTGCGGGGCAGCTCAGATCTAACATTTCTAAATCAGAACTTCTGACTGTCAGCGACCACCCCCACCCCAGCTTCTTCTCCCCACCCTCTTCAGATTATCAGAAAAAAGTCACCCCTTCCTCCCAATCACTTCAGCTGAAAACCTAGAGGCCACGCTTAATCCCTTTCCTTCTATCATTAACCCCCATACACAATCCATTAGCAAGTCCTACTGCTGTGCTTCCAAAATAGATCTCCAATCTATCTACTTTTCCCCATCTCCCTGCTCATAAGGCATTATCTTCTCCCACTGGTACTGCTGCAATAGCTATCAAACGTGCAGGGGGTCTTGCCCCCTCTAATCCATTCTCCACCCAGCAGATAGAAGATCTTACAAAAATTCAAAGCAGGTAATGTTCTTCCCCTGCTTAAGATCCTAAATAGATTTTCATTGCAGTTAGAATGATATCCTTCTTCTACAAGGTTCCGTACAGGTTGGCCCTTGGCCACCTCTCCCGACTAACCTTGTTCACTACACTTGAGCAACACTGGCTTTCTTACTGGTCTTCAAACACACCAGGCTCATTGCCACCGAAGGGCATTTGCACTTACTGTTCCCTCTGATCTTCACATGGTCTCAGCTCAAATGTCAAGTCTTCAGAAAAGCCTTCCATGACTGCCTTAACTAATGCTGCTCACCCACCCACTCACTATTACATTAACCTGTTCCATCTTCTTCGTAACTCCTATCACTACTTGAAATAGTTTTTGTTTATTGTTTATTGTCTGTCTCCTCCATTGGAGTGCAGCTCCATGGGAGCAGGGACCGTGGTCTCGCTCATTCACTGTTGTACTGCACTAGCTACGAGAGTGCTTGGCACCTAGAGGACACTTAATCAATAGTCAGTGAATGAACTGGCATGCTGCACTATTTCTGACTTCCTTTTGTATATTGACTAATGTACATATAATATAAGCTATCAATCAAATGTTTCAAGTAAGCCCTTTTCCAATGCCCTCCTTAGTAACATCAAGGATATTAAAACTATGAAAATCTAACTCTGAGGAATTAAATCTACCCTAGTCAATTCTGGCTCATTTACGCTTCTTATCATAATTCAGGGATCCAAAACACACTTACCGAATAATTACCAAAAGTCAGGCACTGTGCTAACCACAGGTATATCACCCAATCAGAACCTTAAGCTTTTACTTTTGTTTACAACTGGTGAAAACTGTATACTCGATACAGCCAAACATTAATTGCAATTATATATTTTTAAGACTTCATTTATTTATTTTAATATTGGACAATCAATCAGAGGGCAGGTAATAATTTCCTGTTACTTAGAAGGAGCTTTATACCAAATAGGAAGGTTGATTTTTCTTTTCTTTTTTCTGTCAAGAAAAACTAAATAAGAATTACATGGAAGAAAGCTGTACTATTCAAATGTAAAATTTAACTATGGGATGGACGGGAACAGAGAGCTGATTTTTCCTCAAAGTTTAAAAAAAAAGTGGAATTTCTTTGAAATTCACAGCACATAATCTACCGCATGAAAATACAAGCAGCCAGTTCTTAGAGCCAGAACAGCTCCATTAGGGCACCTGTTTCGATTACAAACCAGTTTTGGTTTAGCCATGAACATTGAGGAAGTTATTAAAATTGCACAGGAGCTTCCCTGGTGGCGCAGTGGTTGAGAGTCCGCCTGCCGATGCAGGGGACACAGGTTCGTGCCCCGGTCCGGGAAGATCCCATGTGCCGCGGAGCGGCTGGGCCCGTGAGCCATGGCCGCTGAGCCTGCGCGTCCGGAGCCTGTGCTCCGCAACGGGAGAGGCCACAACAGTGAGAGGCCCATGTACCGCAAAAAAAAAAAAAAAAAAAAATTGCACAGAACCATTTAAGATTGGAGCTAGAAGGAAACTTGGCACTCAACTTGTTCACCTTTGTCAATTTATACATGAGGTCACTGCAGCCAGGCCATGTCAAGTGGCTTGTCCAATGTTTCACAATCAGTTAAGTGCCCAAGTTAGAACTCACAATCAAGTTTCCTGGCCCATTGGCTCTGAGAGACACATTTTGTTATCTGTCCAATTGTCCATCCATACCTGCCTGATAATAAAATCTGGATTTGTTCAAGAATCAGGCAGAGATTCTGTGATTTCAGAGAGGAAAGACCCCTTCCTTAGCCTCAGGAAATAAGTCATTATTGGATTAAGTGGCCCTCTAATGCCCTTTGGTCAGCAGCGGTCTATGATGGGCCTGTGAGCTATTTCTGGCTAATGAGATCTAAAGGACAGTCGTCTAGTAATGTGTCACTTCCCCCTCCCTTCCAAAAAATAAACAGCAACTCAGAAGGCAAAAAAACCCCACATTTTCCCCTTCAACTTTCTTTCTGCCTTGAGCTCATGTGACACCCAGAGATGTTGTAGTTCTTTTGCAGCCATAAGGCAACAAGTCAATAGAATAAGCATAACAGAAATAGAGAAAGGGCCAGGGTTGCTGAAACAATAGTGTTTACCCGCTTCCAGACTTCTCAATAAGGGATGAAAAAGTAATTCCCTATTTCTTTAACACACTGTTGTCCAATCTTCTATTGCTTGCAGCAGGGCACATCCCTAATTTGTACTACATATCAGAGACTTCTAAACTGTGATATTAGAAGCTATACAAGGTACGTTGCTGTCTCTCAAGGATCAAAGAAAGTGGAGGAATGAAGACAGACCGAGAGAAGAATCTGCAATTACAAGTTTCTAGCCCCACTTGAAGCTAAGCAGCCCTTTCCATATGATTCACTTATTGAACTTTCACAAAAGCTTTCATTCAAACAGAATATCCATAGAATCATTCTGAGAACCATTACAGCATGCCATGCAGCCCTATGCTTTCAATAAGGTGAAACCACAAATAAAATGCCCCAGGGGAGCTCAACAGGCAAATTAGTCCCCTAGAGACTTCTTTTGTAAAGAGATGAACCATCCTTCTTTTATATAGAAATATGGATTTCACATGTAGGTTCACTTAGAATAGGATAAACTTATCTCCCTCACTAGGGGCCTTGAAATTGGCCTCTGAAAATACACTGATCTCCTTGCTCCTTCCAATTCCATCCATTGGTTTGTCCTCTGATACTGTCAAGCGGATGCCAGGATAAACATCGCCAGCCATGATCGGTGTCAACTCCCCTCTTAGGACTAGAGAGTGGAGAATGGTTATTAGTCTGCCACTGTGGGAATTGAGTTTTCCTGTCCACCGGAGAGCTGAGGGAAGGGGCATTGTTTGTGAACACCTGAACAGGTCACTGACTCTTGTTTGTCCTCTGGGATAAGGATATGGCCCTTGCTAGGGCTATTTGTTCATGAACCAGGCAAGTCTGATCTGTATAGATCTTTTCTCAAACAGGAGTTCATTGATTACTGATGTAAGTTTTTCCAGAATAGTGACATGAGCCTTGAGGAGAATGTTCCTGGTGGCAATTGCATGTTCATCTCAGGTGGGAATCCAGGGGATGGGAGAAAACTGAAACAAGCTATACTGTATCTGTTTAGGCTGTGTAGCCACTTGCTTTAAAGCCTGTATCCTTGGTTTAGTTAATGGGGAAGTTCAAGCGTGTGCATGCATATCAGGTATCTCTTGTAACCATCTCACATCCTCCCAGCCCACCTTTTACCCCAACTGTTGCTATGGCAACCATCTTCATGAATGTATAATTTGACAGCACCTCAATTCAACTCTCTGTGTGTCTGGCTGTCTGACCCAGAATCTGTCTGATGTTACAATATGGGCTCCCATCAAGACTTACCCATGGGTAGAGCTAGAAGTAAGAGAAAGACAACATCCCATGGGGCAGCCCCTGACCACGGGGAGATGGGAGTTGGTGAATTTATCTTCTGTCCTCCAGACAGACAATTCCCAGGTGTAACTACACAGCAACGCAGAAGATCTCAGCAGGACTGAGCCCTAAAAGCCCACAGCATGACCAACTCAACAGTGCATGCTGGGATGGCTTTTCCTCCTTCCCTGTTTCACTCTTCCCGGTCTCCAACTCCTGTTCCCTGAGATCGCTTCCCCAAATAAACTACCTGCATCCAAGTCCTGGTCTCAAGATCTGCTGTCTAGGTAGGGGAACCCATCCCATCAATATGCAACCCCCATGGAATGCTGCAACCTCCATCACTCCAAGAAATGCTAGGCCTAGGAGGGCAGGGCTTCCTAGCATCCACATCATCTGAGTTGTCATCAAGGAAGCACATCCTTCTGCCAGAGGGACTTGTGGTGGTCTTAAAACACAGCCACAAATTATTTCATGCTCTTTCCATCTACAGGTGGGGTTTATCATTCTTCCCCTTAAATATGGGAAGATTCGAAGATTCCTGACCACTTCAACCAATAGAATATGGCAGAAGTAACACGGTTTCAAGGCTGGGTCATGAAAACCCGCACAGCATATGTCTCATTTGCCAGATCACTCACTCTTGGACCTTGAGCTGCTACATAAGAAATCTGACTATCCTGAGGCCACCATGCTACAGAGGCCACGTGTAGGTGCCCTAGCCCCAAGTCCCAGCTGAGTCCAGCCTTCCAGTCATCTGATCAAGGTGTCAGACATGTGAGTGAAGCTGTCTCGGACCTCCCAGACCAGCCCATCCACTAGGTGAATACCAACAAGTGACTTCCACTGACACTACATGGAACAGAAAACTCACCCAGCCAAGCCATATGCAAATTCCAGATCCACAAAATCATGAAATTTAATAACATGGTTGCTGTTTTAAGCCACTGAGCTTTGGAATCATTTGTTGAGCCATACTGGCTAACTGAAATACCCTGGAAATGCAAGTCAAGACTGCTTAAGGGAAGGAATTCCCTGGCGGCCCAGCAGTTCGGACTCGGCGCTTCCACTGTAAGTGGCATGGGTTCGATCCCTGGTTGGGGAACTAAGATCCCGCAAGCCATGTGGTGTGGCCAAAAACAAAAGATTGCTTTAAGGGAGAGCACTGCTGTCAGATCAGGGGAAAGAGCAACTCCGCGCAGAAAAGACTGTTCAAAAGTTCAGGGCTCCGTCAACTCTAACTTGATGTTATCTCTTCAGTCTACTCCGCCCCTATATTCTGTGTCTCTTTTCCTGCCTCAGTGATTAAATATTGATACCCCTAAACCTGCTGCCTCATTCCTCATTTAAATAAAACTCCTAGGGACTTCCCTGGTGGCACAGTGGTTAAGAATCCACCTGCCCCGCAAAGCACAGGGAGATCAGCTCGGTGCTTTGTGACCAGCTAGAGGGGTGGGATAGGGAGGGTGGGAGGGAGCAAGACGCAAGAGGGAAGAGAAATGGGAACATATGTATATGTATAACTGATTCACTTTGTTATAAAGCAGAAACTAACACACCATTGTAAAGCAATTATACTCCAATAAAGATGTTTGAAAAAAAAAAAAAGAATCCGCCTCCAATGCAGGGGACACAGGTTCGAGCCCTAGTCCGGGAAGATCCTACATGCCACAGAGCAACTAAGCCCGTGCACCACAACTACTGTGCCTTTGCTCTAGAGCCCACGAGCCACAACTACTGAACCGTCGTGCCACAACTACTGCAGCCTGCGTGCCTAGAGCCCATATTTCACAAGAGAAGCCACCACAATGAGAAGCCCATGCACCACAATGAACAGTAGCCCCTGCTCGCTACAACTAGAGAAAGCCCACGTGCAGCAACGAAGACCCAAAGCAGGCAAAAATAAATTATTTAATTAATTAAAAAAAAAAAAACTCCTAGCATTGCACCCTAATATCAAAGCGGCATCTCTGTGTCTTTGTCCCACCCCTCTTAGAAGTTTATGTCTACCAAAAGAGGTTTGAGAGTATCTGTTAGGGGAAAAAAAAAGGCATTATGCCACCACATTGATAATGTTTAATGCATTATAATCTCAGTGTGTACGCAAGGGGAGGAAAAAAAGAGTTGTTCAAAGGCCATCACAGGATGAAAATGCAATAATTGGGAACTAGCAGGGATTCTGAGACATAAAACAGTTGTTACTGCCTTTTATGCTTCTGTTTGTCACATTTAATAATAAGAATATTTTGCATTTCTATAATGCCTTACAGTTTTAAAAGCACTTTTATATACATTATCTCACATTCTACAAACCTTCCACGTGTGATCTTAACTACATCTATGGCTTCAAGACATCATCTCCATGGAGATAACTCCCAAATCACCTAAATCAGTCTCTCGCTCTCGCGCGCGTGCACAAAATACTATACTTCTACCTGCTTCCTAGACTCTTCCACAAATATTCTGAAGTCACCCCAATATTATTGCTTCAATACCCAACTCATTTTCTCCACTACTCCGCCAACACACGTGCACACATACACATACCCCCAACTCTTCCATCTTCTCCTCCTTCTCCTCAATGCCAATTAGTTGTCAGGTCCCGTGAGTTCTATTTCCGCAATGTTTCTCACATTTGTACCCTCCTTTCTATTCCCCCAGATGCCACCACCAGTTCAGGTCCTGCTCACCCATCTAGATCAGAGTCTGCAAACTATAGCCCTGGCCAGATCCAGCCCACTACCTTTTCTGTAAATAAAGTTTTACTGGAATGTAACTATACTCATTCATTTACATATCCTCTCTGGCTGATCTTATAGTATAGCAGCTGAGTTGAGTAGTTGCAACAGAGGCCACATGGCCCACAAGGCCTAAAATCTGGTCCTTTCCAGAAAAAGTTTGCCAACCCCTGGTATACATAGTCTCCTACTGAATAAATCTGAAAGACAAGAGACACTCTTCAACTTTTACCTGCTTAGAGGTATTTTTTTTCACCAAGCAGAATATGCCAACAATTCTGCCTTCACAATACTCAGTGTAAGCCTTGTATGCAGTCAGAGTTTATATTGTTGATTTATCACAGTTTCTGTTTAAAACTGACTTCCTACAAATGAGCTTCATCCCCTGAGGCCTTATTAACTGAGCATGTACCTATAATTCTGCCCAGTGCATCAGAGGTTCCTCCAGACTAAGTCTAGACTCCCAGCTGGAGGTCCACAGCTAGAATTGAAGGAACTCAGCACCCCATGTTACACCCTGTGGTTTCCCTGTTGCTGTTCGGTTTTCATTATTTATTTTGTATTCTTTGACATTCTGAAGTTTTTTGGACATAGTCCGATCTTTTTTTTTTTTTTTTTTTTTTGCGGTACGCGCGCCTCTCACTGTTGTGGCCTCTCCCATTGCGGAGCACAGGCTCCGGACGCACAGGCTCAGCGGCCATGGCTCACGGGCCCAGCCGCTCCGCGGCATGTGGGATCCTCCCGTACCGGGGCACGAACCCATGTCCCCTGCATCGGCAGGCGGACTCTCAACCACTGCGCCACCAGGGAAGCCCCATAGTCCTATCTTAATTAAACTTCAGATTATGGATTAAATAAAAATAGCGATTTTGACTTCTACCCATCCCTACTCCAAAAGGCAACACTGACAGTTTCTATATGATTCCGATACAACTGGTTGAAAAGAGAAATGATTTCTATATTTCTTTTCCAGTGCCATATAAATTATCACAAACTTAGTAGCTTTAAATAAACACAGGTTTCTTATGTCCTACTTCTGTAGGTGACAGTCTTGGCACAGTGTGACTGGATTCTCTACTCAGGTGTTGCCAGGCTGATATCAAAGTGGCCACCAAGGGCTGTGGTTCTCCTCTGAGGCTTGCAGTCTCGTTCGAAATTCACTGGAAGTTGGCAGAATTCATTTCCTTACAGTTATCAGACTGAGGTCCCCTTTTCCTGCTAGCTGTGGGCTGCGGACCACTCTGGGCTCCTAGAAGCTGCACAAAGTTCCTTGCCATGTGGCCCCCAACGGCAGTTCCTGTGGATATTTGCTCTCTTCCACACTAGCCAATGTGTGTCTCTCTGACATTCTCTTCTGTGATCCTTGGGGGAAAACTCTGCTTCTAAAGAGCTCATATGATTAGGTCAAGTCCACCTGGATAATCTTAAAGTCAACTGATTTAAGACCTTGACTGCATCTGCAAGATCCCTTCACAACAACACTGAGATTACTGTTTGAGTAACTGGGAGAAAGTGCATGTACAGCAGGGATCCAGAATCTTGGAGGGCCATCTTAGAATTCTGTCTATTGCAATTTCTTTCTCAATAATTCCAAACACTGATTTAACTAATTGTTCAGTGACTTTAACTGTGTTTTACAAAGCTTATTCATTTTTTCACTGACTTGGGGGGAGTCAAATTATGAAGAAACTTTGGACATTTTCAAAACTTCTTCCAAGTCTTTCTTTGAAATGAAGGCTAAGTTTATAGAGGTGCTTTGTGTTTTTGTTTTGTCTTGTAGTCACCAGATATTCATAGCATGAACTTCAAACATCTCTTTAGGAGAATTACTTCCAAAAAACTCAAAAAAGAAAAGGATACATTTAGCTTTATTATAGGAAAAAATCTCTCTCAATATTTTCCATGTTATTTGATTTCATCTTCAGGTGTCTAGTTCTTTTCTATGAGGAGGGTATTTAATGGAATGAAGGAATGGAAAGTAGAAAATGTCTGGAAAATTAATATAAACTTCTTTCCTGGCTCTAAATGTTTAACAATTCCTTATCCAGGAAACTTTTTTTTTCAATTTCATCAATTTCTTTTTCTGTAGTTCTCTTTATAATTGGCTAAATGTACTGCCAACGCTTTTCTTATTTTTTAACTTCGGTCTGAAATATTTAGGCCTCTCATGCTTTTTCCCTTGCTTTCTCTATTATAAAGGATTTTATTGTGAAAATCATTATGTAATCACCTAAACTGTGTTTTTCAAATTTGATTTAATATATAGACCTCTTTTAAAGGAGAAACATGTTTACAGACTCCAGTGCTGGCTCATTATTTCTATTATAATATTACTTAAAAAGTCACAAACATAAAACTAAAAATAAACTTATGCTGAACACTCTTATTCAACTATAAAGCTAAAGCTAAATTATATATTAAATGCAAACAAAACCAGAGTCAATAAAATTCAAATGATTAAATATGATGGATTACATTGCTTTGCTAAAACTAAATCACCATTGTTGAGTTTAACACTAGAAAGATGTAGCCTTAGCTGCGATTTTTTATATATATATATATATATATATATATAT
>NW_020838015.1:4079237-4176327 GCF_003676395.1 Aethalodelphis obliquidens | reverse complement strand
TTTTTTTGCGGTACGCGGGCCTCTCACTGTTGTGGCCTCTCCCGTTGTGGAGCACAGGCTCCGGACACGCAGGCTCAGCGGCCATGGCTCACGGGCCTAGCTGCTTCGCGGCATGTGGGATCTTCCCAGACCGGGGCACGAACCCGTGTCCCCTGCATTGGCAGGCGGACTCTCAACCACTGCGCCACCAGGGAAGCCCTGCAATTCTATATTTAATCGCTTTCCGTATTTTGACTTCTATATAGAGAATGTCTGTTTACATAAGAAGATCATGCAAAAATAATTAATGACTTCATGGCTTTGTTTGCTACTTCAAGATAATCAGACCATACACGCAAATAAAACTCTTCCAGGGAGCAATCTTCAAATGCCAATTTTAATTAAGCGTACTGATACCTATGTTAACCTGTAGAAGGAACTGCAATGCACAGGTGCTAAGATGGAAGCCTGCTTAGGGAGGGGGCTCAGGGGACAGCAAGGAGGCCAGTGCACCACAACAGTGATGGAGTTAAAGAGTGGTAGGAAACAAAGGCAGAGTGTTAACTAGGGGCCTGCCATAGGACCTTGTAAGTCACAGTTAAAACTCTGAATTATTTTCTGAGTGAGACGGAAAAGCATTAGTAGGTTTTAAGCAAAGGAAAGACATAATCCAACATGTTTTTAAAAGCCCACTGTAGTTGCTGTTTGGAGAGGGGCAATAGTGAAGGCAAAAAGACCAGTAAGGAGGCAATATTCCAGCCAAGAGATGATGAAGCCTTGAATCACGTGGCAGTGATAAGAACTGCTTGGATTGGGGATATATTCTGAAAATGGAGCTAACAGAATTTGCTGATGGATTGGATGTGGGATATGAAAGAAGAGTGGAGGTAGGATCATGCTGAAGTTTGGAGCCTGAACAACTAGATCAGAAACGTACTGCCATTCACTGAAGTGGTAAATATTGAGGGAGGAGCTGGTCTTAGTGGGAATGAGAATCAGAAGTTCGGTAATATACATAAGGGGCTTAGAACAATACCTGGTCTATAGGAATCATTCAATCTCTTTAGCTATTATTATTATTATTATCCATTGGAGATATCAAATAGGCAATTGGAAATGTAATGCATGAAATCACTTACCAACTATGTGTAGAAAGATATTGAAATAAGTTTAAGGACTCAGCCCTGAAGCTGTCCAAAATTTAGAGACTGGGCAGACTGGACAATCCAGAACAGCAGACTGAAAGGGAGCCACCAGTGAGATAAGAGGGAAACCAGGAGATGACAGTATCCCCATAGCCAAGTGAGGGAAGTGTTTCAAGGAAAGAATGATCACCTATGCTCAGTGCTGCAGGTGGGCAAAATAAGGTAACATGGAGAGATTAGATACCTTGACAAATGCAGTATCGCTGAGGTAGTAGGAGGTAGTAGGAGTTATTGGATAAGGTTTAAGAAAGAATGAGAAGAAAAGTGGCAAAGGGGAGTCAGAGAGTATAAACAATGGTTTCAATGACTTTTTCTGTAAAGTGGAGCAGAAAAGGGGTGGTAGCTGAAGAATGATGTGGGTCATGGCAGGGTACTTTTAAGATGGAAAATGTTGCCCGTGTGTTTTTATGTCAATGGGAATGATCCAGCACAAAGGGGGAAATGACCATGCAAGAGGAATGGGGAAAATAGTAAAAGGGATGCCCTTAAGTAGGTAAGAATGAATGGAATTCAGCACAAGGAGGAATTGGACTTAGATAAGAATATCAACAATTCACCATTTTAGCAAAAGGATAGGTTTGTGTGTACGTTGCTATATTGGTGGAAGAAAAACATGGAAGTTCTCTAATTGTTTACATTTTCTCAAGTAAGTCAGTTACCAGTCAAGAGTGAAGATGGGAAAAGGGTATTGGAGAAACAAGGGGAAGGTATGAAATAGAGAAATATATCAATAGTAGGATTGTGGGCAGAACTGAAGCTTATTTGAGGTTGGTGGTGATGAATTTAAAGTAAAACTCTTCGGCCTGGTTCTAAGTTTCTTTCCAGCCTTCATCAGCTGCTCAGCTGCTCAGCTGCAGGCCTGGAGTGGGTGGAGAGTTGGCCTTAGCTAGGTGTAGTGGATGTTGTGCTGCACCACCCTGATTCCCCCTTCAGGACTGAGATACTCATTCTCCCAGCTGCTGGGAGTGTTGGAAGCCAACAGCTCTCAGCTGAATCACTCTCCAGGAATTGCCCTCACCTGAAGAAATCTGCCTTGCGCCCACTTCCCAGGACTTTCTGCACTTAATAACTGGTCAGAGAAAGGAGTTAAAAGCTCAGTCACCTTATCCCAAGGTGGGACGGTTCTGAAGGGCCATTCCAGCTCTTCGGCACACCCCATAGGATCAATGCATCACAGTTCAAGGTCCCCTTCTGCCCAATCCTGCTTCTTTCACTCCTCCCATGTGAATGTTCCCTAAAGCACTCCCCCACAAAACTCTTGCATGCAAATCTATTTCCTAGAGATCCTGCCCTCAGACACCAGCGATGCAATTTCACTGAGTCATCATAATGGAGGAAGACAGAGGTAAGGGAACTGAAGGCTTAAACAAAGGGAAGATTGTAATCATATACCATGAATTCTAATTAAGGTTTATAATGACATATAAGGAGGTAAAAATGGGGTACAGTCAATGCGTTGGAGATCCTGATGGGGTCAAAGAGTTGTGGACTGGGTGTATCTGAAGAAGTAAGCTAAAAACATAGAGGTAGTAGTCAAAGAGTGAGATGCTTGAGACTGAGAGCTTGAAGAGGGTAAAGCCACTGAACATGACAATGACGAAATGTAGCTGAGATTGAGTGGAGGGCATAATAAAAAATTATGGGATCCCAACCCTGAAGCGAATCTTAAATTTTATCTAGTCTAAACTAGATAGAGGTTATAGTCTTACATTTTATAAGCCTATATTTCATCTTATAGTCTTATATTTTATCTAATCTAGTCTAACCTTATATTTTATCTAGTCTTTACCATTCTACAGGTAAAGGAAGTGAAACCCAAAAAGCGTCTATGAATTTCCCAAGGTCATACAATCACTCTAAGAGCCCAAGTCCCCTGACTTCCAGTGATATGGGGTGGATTTCTTTCCCTATAATTGACAAAGAATAACAATGGCTACATTCTATTTACCCAAGACCTAGGTGATAATGTTCTGCTATATTTTTTTCATTTTTATTCCAGGTACTCACCTGTTGGAATAATCTCTGGGGAGAAAAGAAAGATAGTTTAATAAAAGGATTGTCTCTGCCTAAGGAACTCACACATAACACCCCACAACACATAAAATACGTCTGAATCCATCCCTACAAATAACTTTTTCAAAGCATTTCAATAAATGCTATTTTTTAAATGACCAATTAAGCCTTTTCGTTTTTTGATGTAATACATCTCCATTTGCTGCCTGTACCCATTTCCTTTTTTTTCTGTGTACAGTAGTGACTCAATCCATCATTGTTAGAAAGAACAGTGCATTACATAAGTTCAACTTCCAGACAACCAAAACATAATTCTTTGAGAAACAAGGTTTTGAAGGAAATATTTTTAAGGGCACAATCCCTACCTTCCAAAAGAGGTACTGAAAAGAATTTAATCTTTTCATCACTGAAAGCTGCCAGCAGCAACATCAATGATCACCCAGAGCAATAGAATGATGCCCTCTTTAGTAAATGGCCCTATCCTGTTGGTACTTGGACCTACTTCTATAGCTTTCTCCATATCCCTGGAGGTCAGCAGTCTTTTCTTCCCAGTACCAGGGTGCAGCCCCTTCCTGCTGACCACTGATATCACCTTATAGCTGGTTGTTTCTAATCACCCATGTGCCAGAAAACCATGTAACCAAGTGTGCTAAAACATAAAATGGTCTTCCGAGAAAGACAAATATCATATGATATCATCTATATGTGGAATCTAAACAAATTATACAAATGAACTTAATTACAAAACAGAAGCAGACTCACAGACTTCGAAAACAAACTTATGGTTATCAAAGGGGAAAAGTAGGGGGAGGGATAAATTAGGAGTTTGGGATTAACATATACACACTACTATATATAAAATAGATAATCAACAAGGACCTACTGTATAGCACAGGAAAATCTACTCAATATTCTGTAATAGCCTATATGGGAAAAGAATCCAAAAAAGAATGGATGGATGGATGTGTATAATTGAATCACTTTGCTACACACCTGAAACTAACACAGCATTGTAAATCAACTGTACTCTAAAATAAAAATTAAATTAAAAAAATAAACAAAATGGGCTTAACTACATTGACTTTGTGATAACTATTTCAACCACATGGGGACATATTTAGTATAATTCCAAGGTGAAAGCTGAATTGTTTCAGAAAAGAAAGTAGGGACTTCCCTGGTGGTGCAGTGGTTGGGAATCCACCTGCCAATGCAGGGGACATGGGTTCGAGCCCTGGTCTGGGAAGATCCCACATGCCACGGAGCAACTAAGCCCGTGCGCCACAACTACTGAGCCTGTGCCCTAGAGCCCGCGAGCCACGGCTACTGAGCCTGCACATCACAACTACTGAAGCCCATGAGCCTAGAGCCTGTGCTCCACAACAAGAGAAGCCACTGCGGTGAGAAACCCTCACACAGCAACGAAGAGTAGCCCCCGCTCGCCCCAACTAGAAAAAGCCTGAGCACAGCAATGAAGACCCAGCGTAGCCAATAAAGAAATAAATTTATTAAAAAAAAAGAAAGGAAAGTAAATTCTTATAAGTTAGAACTTATAAGTGTTTGCCATACAAGGAGTCAAATAGCAGACCTAACTTGTAGCAAAGTGGATCCATGTATGATTATCTGATAGATAACTGGCAATGTTATCTATCACGAACAGACATCTGCTATGTAAATGAAGATCATTAAATCTACTCAAAAATTATTTTGCTCACTTGGGATCACCTCATAGTCTATGCCTTAACAGTAAAAATCTTTTTAGGGACTTCCCTGGTGGCGCAGTGGTTAAGAATCCACCTGCCGATGCAGGGGACATGGGTTCCATGCCTGGTAAGGGAAGAGCCCACATGCCGCGGAGCAACTAAGCCCATGTGCCACAACTACCGAGCCTGTGCTCTAGAGCCTGCGTGCCACAACTACTGAAGCCTGTGTGCTCTAGAGCCCATGCTCCGCAACGAGAAGCCACTACAATGAGAAGCCCACGCGCGCACCGCAACGAAGAGTAGCCCCCTCTTGCTGCAACTAGAGAAAGCCCACGCACAGCAATGAAGACCCAAGGCAGCCAAAACTAAATAAACGAGTTTAAAAAAAATTTCTTTTTAATTGCTAAAAAAAAAATCTTTTTAGATTATTCTTTTTATCTTGTTAATTCAAGAGGAAATGCCTGAATGAAAACTCACTCTGTTCCAATTGCTGTCTCTGATCTATCAGAGACTTCAGGGACCTTAAATATCATCTAGTCCAACTCCTCCATTTTAAAAATGAGGAAATTGAAGGCTGGAGTAGTGTGATGCCCTATCCAAGGTCACACAATGAAGTGTCACAGATGGAAATGGAACCCGCGGCTTCTGTACCAACTCCCACATATGCTTATGCATTTGACCTCTCATCTCTTGGCCCACATGGCTTTTAACAGTGATTCTCAGACTTCAGTGTGAATCAGAATCACCTGGAAGGCTTGTTAAACGTGTGGCTTGCTGGGCCCCACCCCCAGAGGTTCTAATTCAGTAGGTCTTGGATGCGGCTGGAGAATTTTGCACTGCTAACAAGTTACCAGGGGATGTTGATGTTGCTATTCCAAGGACCACACTTTGAGAATGCGGTTTTAGAAGGTAGGGAGCCAAATGAAGTTTTGCTTTTATTCCAGACTGTGGCAAATGGAACAAACTGAATTTTCACCAGGCACTTCCCCCTAGACTTACCAAAATGAAAAGAAAACTCTAGAAGGCCCTTTAATGTTAAGACATAGTGTTTGAGGTGATCCCAACTGAGCAAAATTCTTCAATTGAGTAGATTTAAGTATCTCAGTAAATATCTAATAGGCATTTTTTGCTTACACAGCATTGCAATAATTAAGCATGATTCCCAATTAGAAACAAAGAAAAGAATTAAACGTAGCACTTGTTAATATTGATAAGTCTTTTGCCCTGTGGAAAAATTAACGTAGGATTTCTATCTCATCTAGAGTAAGAAAATAGTTTGATTATTTAGGTTTTAAAATAATCCCAAACCAAAGTATTCTTTACCTGACCAACTAATAGATGCAACACTTCTGGAATATGATTATTTGAAATCTTAGGGTAAAAAAAAGTGTTTCATGCTGCATAATAGTATGTATTTGCTTTTGAGAAGTCTAAACAACAAATCTTCTAAGAAACTCCTTCTTCCACTTGAGCCCATTTTATCCCTGGCCTAGATAAGCGTTTCTCAAACTTTAGCATGAATTCAAATAACCTGGGGATCTTGGTAAAATGCAGATTCTAATTCAGTAGGTCTGGAGTGGAACCCAAGAGTCTGCATTTCTAGTAAGCTCCCAGATAAGGCCTATGCTGATGGCCTATGGACTCCACTTTGAGTACAAAGTGCTACTACCACAGGTCACCAAGTCTTGCTGGTGACCATGCTCTCCAGAACCTAGTCCTCCCTCTTTTGTCTTTACTGCATCTGAAACACTTCAGCCTGAGCCCATCAGCAAGCCAGAAGCCACTGTGCCTTACCTAGAGAATGGTGCAGGGCTTCCCAGCGCCGACCAACGAGGCTCACAGAAGCATGTAATAATCCTCCAGGTGCGTTCTAGCTTGGCATCCCTCTGAGTTCCTTTTTTGCAGCTCTCAGATTTGGCCCTAGGAGCTTTCTATTAGGCCCTATTAAGTCGTTCTCATGGTATGATTTTTTCCACCATTCAGTATCCTGTCTACCTGAATATATCCTCAGTTTATTTGCTCTCAGACAACAGACCATCTGCTCATACATTCCTTTTCTGGGTTCCCACTCTTTCCCAAGGTCATGACTCATCGTTTTGTTTAGCAAGGCAAGAGCCTAGAGCCCCAGGTGCTTTTTTACTGGCCTAGCATGGGTGTTAGACTGTTGTGGTCAGGCTACAACACCTCTCCTGGGCTTCTCTGAGAGTGTCAACAGCCTCACATCCATCCCACCTCAACCCTTCAAGATTGGTTGCCATTTCTCAACGATTATATATAGAATGGATAAACAACAAGGTACTACTGTATAGCACAGAGAACTATATTCAGTATCCTGTCATAAACCATAATGGAAAAGAATATGAAAAAGAATGTATATATGCATAACTGAGTCACTTTGCTGTACAGCAGAAATTAACACAGCATTGTAAGTCAACTATACTTCAACAAAATAAATTTTAAAAGGAGAAGATTGGTTGCCATTTCTCAATTCTTCCTCTTCCTCTATCCCGCCCCCAAATATTCACATCTCTGCAGAAGTCATTATCATAAACAGAAATAATAATGGTTAACAAGACTGAGCACTAAACATGTGCCAAGTACTTTATAAGTATTATCTCAGATCTTCTCAACTAACCCACAAAATAAGAATTATAACTGCCTTTTTAAGGATATGGAAACTTAGTCTCAGAGATTAACAAATTCACCCAGGGTTACATAGATGAAAAGGGCAGAGCTAAGATTCAAACCCAACTCTGTCTGATTGCAAAGGCATTGTGCTATATTGCCTTCCTCAAGGAATTTCTAGAAAGGTTTTCTCCAATCGAGATCCAAGGACACTTGTCAGACCTTGGGTAGCTTGCCCTGATACAGTGGACAGTTCAACCATCCTGACCATTTAGTGACTTAGTATCCTCCTTTTCAGCCCATGACTACTAAAAATTTAAGTATTTACAGTCTTCAGAAAGATGTGGTAAGTGGGTAGTCCAGACTCTATAGATACAGTGCCCTGTCCATCATGCCCACCAAGGTACAGCCCACAAAGATAAACTCGGTGGAAAAACAAGTTAATATATAAGGCATAAGCAAATAACTAGAATTTCATTAATTACAAATAATAAAATTAAATCCTTCACATCATACAGAAATATAAATTGCAGGTCGATAAAAGACCTATAAATAAATCAACAAACAAATACATATCTTAAATTATTATAAGAAAATGTAAAGTGATAACTTTGTAATCTAAGGATAGAGAAAGCCTTCTTAAGACTCAAAAAGCAGAAACAAGAGGGAATTCCCTGATGGTCCAGTGCTTAAGACTCAGTGCTTTCACTGCTGGGACCCGGGTTCAAGCCCTGGTGGGGAACTAAGATCCGCAAGCCACGCAGTGTGGCAAAAAAAAAAAAAAAGCAGGAACGAGAAAAATCGATATATTTGACTACAGGCAAATTAGAAACTTCTATATGGCAAAAGATACCATAAACAATTTTAAAAGGCAATCACAAGACTGGGAAAAAGTATTTGCAAGAATTACAACAGTCAAATATTAATAACCAATGTAAAGAAATCCTTCAAATTAACCAGAAAAATACAAACAACTCAATGGAACAATAGGCAACAGATTAAAAATGGTATTTAACAAAAGATGAAATATTTAACAATCAATAAATATGAAAATATGTGCACCCTCACCACTAATCAGGGAGAAATAATTTTTATGACATATCACTTTTCAACCACAAGATTGGCAAAGTTAAAGTTAGACAACATCAAATGCTGACTAGATTGTGGGAAAACAGGTACTCTCATCCTATGAATGGCACTCTGCTAGGATCCATTAAAACTGAAAATGTACTCTGCATACACTCTGATGCAGCAATTCCACTTCCAGGTATCTTCCTTAGAGAAACACCTGTACACATGCACAAGAAGACATGCACGAGGATGAAGCATTGCTTATGATATCAAAAAACAAAGGAAAAAAACCTAAATGTCCATCACTGAATATCCCACGTCAATAAAAAGTGGTATATACACATGATGGAATGCTATACAGCAGTGAAGAGTAAAACTATTTGTATATATCCACAGGGAGAGAGAAAGAGATCTCAAAAATTCTGTGTTGACTGAAAAAGTTAGCAGAACAATGTTTTTAAAAGATTCATAGGGCTTCCCTGGTGGCGCAGTGGTTGAGAATCTGCCTGCCAAAGCAGAGGACACGAGTTCGAGCCCTGCTCTGGGAAGATCCCACATGCCGCGGAGCAACTAGGTCCGTGAGCCACAATTACTGAGCCTGCGCATCTGGAGCCTGTGCTCCGCAACAAGAGAGGCCGCGATACTGAGAGGCCCGCGCACCGCGATGAAGAGTGGCCCCCGCTTGCCGCAACTAGAGAAAGCCCTCGCACAGAAACGAAGACCCAACACCGCCATAAATAAATAATAAAAAAATAAAAAAAAAAAGATTCATAAAAATTAACTCAAAATGGATCATAGACTTAAATATAAAATGCAAAACTATAAAACTCCTAGAAGATAACATAGGTGAAAATCTAGGTGACCTTGGGTATGGTGATGACTTTTTATATACAACACCAAAGGCACAGTCCATGAAAGAAGGAACTGATAAGTTGGATTTCATTAAAATTTTAAAACCTTTGCTGTCTGAAAGACACTGTCAAGAGAATGAAAAGACAAGCCATAGACTGGGAGAAAATACTTACAAAAGACACATGTGATAAAGGACTGTTAGTCAAAATATACAAAGAACTCTTAAAATTCAATAAACAACCCAATTAAAAAGTAGTCAAAAGATCTAAACAGGGACTTCCCTGGCAGTCCAGTGGTTAAGACTCTGCGCTTCCACTGCAGGGGGCACGGGTTCGATCCCTGGTTAGGGAACTAAGATCCCACATGCCACGCGGCACGGCCAAAAAAAAAAAAAAAAAAAAAGACCTAAACAGACACCTCACCAAAGAAGATATACAGATGGCAAATAAGCATGTGAAAAAATGTTCCAGATCACATATCATAGAAGAATTGCAAATTAAAACAATAATGAGATACCATTGCACACTTACTAGAATGGCTAAAATCCAGGATACTGACAATACCAAATACTCATGAGGATGTGCAGCAACAGGAACTCTCATTCATTGCTGATGGGAATGCAAAATGGTACAGCCACTGTGGAAGACCGTCTGGCAGTTTCCTACTCTTAGTAAGAGTAAACATACTCTTACTACACAATCCAGCAATCACATTCCTTGCTATTTACCCAAATGAGATAAGAGTTTATGTCCACACAAAAACCTGCAAGCAGATGTTTACAGCAGCTTTATTCATAATTGCCAAAACTTGGAAGCCACCAAGATGCCCTTTGATAGATGAATGGATAAATAAACTGTGATACATCAACAGTTGAATATTATTAAACACTTAAAAGAAATGAGCTATGAAGCCATAAAAAGACATGGAGGAATCTTTTTTTTGATAAATAAGACTTTTATATATATTATAGTGATAAGTACCAGGAAAAACAGAAAGAGGGCAAAGTGACAATGACTGGGTGGGGTCCAACATCAGATGCTCAGGGAGTCTCTGTGAAGAAGGAATTTGTGCACTGAGATCTGAGGGACAAGAAAGAGGCAGTCTGTGAAGGTCAGGATAAAGGATGTGCTAAGCAAAACCATTGAGAAGCAGCAGGAGCAAAACCAGGTATGGCTGGAGCTGAGTGAGCTGGGGGGTCGCATAGGAGCTGGAGCCATATGATGTAGGACCCGTAAGGCCATGGTCAGGTGTTAGGACTTATTCCACGTGTGATGAGACGTCCTGGGTGGGTTACAGCAGGGCTGGGGATGTGGGGGTGAGGTTGATTTGGCTTACATCTTTCAAAGACTCTCTGGTTGTCATGAGGTCAAGGAAAGAAGTTAGGGGCCATTGTAGCAGCCCACGTGAGAGCAATATGGGCTTCGTCCAGGGCAGTAGCCGTGTATATGGAGATGATATGAATTTGTTCTGTATTTTGGAGGTAAAGCCAACAGGAATGACTGGTGATTAGATATGGGGTGAGAGGACACCAGAGGAGTCTAGATGACTTTGAAGATTTTGGACTGAACACCCACGTGGTAACACTTATTGAAATAGGGAAGCTGGGAGAAGAGCAGGTTTGGGGGCAGGTTCCATTATGGCCAAATAAGTTTGAAAGGCCTGGTAGTCATCCAAGTAGAGCTGTCCAATAGGCATATCAAACTTCACATGTCCCAAATCTCTCACCCACTAGCTCTGCTTCCTCACCTGGAAAACAGGTCATGGTGTCTTCCCTGCATGCCTCACAGAGCTATTTTAGGGATCCACTGTATTTAAGAGAACTTCCATGTTTTCGGCCTGTTACGGGAGAGTAAGATTTTATTAGGTCAGATGAGGAAATGGAGGCCCAGAGAAGTTAAGTGGCTTGACCAGGGTCATCCAGCCTGGATTAGAGCTTGAGTCTCCTGACTGACAGTCATGGTGCCTCGTGGCATCACGCTCTGCTATTTCTTCCCTTCTTTACTTGGTGGTACTGCCTGGTCCGGTGCTCAGTGGGTACCTAAGGCGGTCCTGTCTGTTCCTTGTATCCCTCTTGTGAAGAATTTTCTATTCTGATCAGCTGCTGGGGAGCCACAGTCCATCCACATACTGATACCCAGAGTCCCTGGGGGAGGTGGGTCCTTCCTTGTCCTCAGTGTTTTAGGAAACTAGGGGTTGAAGCTCTAAGACAGAGATCACAAACTGGTTGGCCTACCAATATTGTTTTAAATATAACCAGTGGTCAACAGTTTTTGTTTTAAAGTCAGGAGATTTCACATAAAACCTAGACTTTTGGCTTCTCTTGACAAATGGGAAGATTTCCTGGTAACAATCCATCAGAGATGAGTAGGGCCACCTCTTGAGGCAGGGCATGCATTCTTCATGTCACCACAGGCCCCGCCATTCCCCAGTGTTCCCCAAGAGTGCGGCTGGCAGTCCCAATTCACCATGATACACTGGCTCTCTTTGCTCACTTACATAACCTGCTGGGCTCTGTAGGCATCTGAGTGTGCAGGTCCCCATCTGAGCGGGACATGGAGGACTGTTAAATGCATATTACTAAGTGAAAGAAGCCAATCTGAAAAGGCTACATATTTTATGATTCCAACTATATGAAATTCTGGAAAAGGTAAAACCGTGAAGACAGTAAAAAGATCAGTGCTTACCAGGGGTTGAGAGGGAGAGATGAATGGGAAAAGCACAGAGGATCTTTAGGGCCGTGAAACTAGTCTGGGTGATACTATAATAGTGGATACACGTCATTATACATTTGTCAGAACCCATAGAATATACAACATCAAGAGTGAATGCTAATGTAAACTATGGACTTTGGGTGATAACAATGTGTCAATATAAGTTTATTGACTGGAACAAATGTACCATTCTGAAGCAGAGAGCTGATGGTGGTGGAGGCTGTGCATGTGTGGGGCAGAGAGTATATGGGAACACTCGGTACATTCCAGTCAATTTTGCTGTGAACCTAAAACTGTTATTAAAAAAAAAAGTCTACTTTAAAAAAAGGAAAAAAGAAAAAAAACATATGCCAAAAATATCCTATATATTTAATGACTACATTAATTAAGTTATTCAGGAAACAGTTATTAAACATCAACTATGTGCCAGACCCAGTTCCAGGTACTGTGGATAAGATGGTAAACAAGACTATGAGATCCTAACAATGTCCTGTATTCATGGGGCTTATATTCTAGTAGGAAGAAGCAGCATACAAACAAATAAACATATGCAAAAAATATCCAGCAGTAATAAATGCTGCAATGAAAACAAAACAGGAGGATATGTTTAAATGTGACTGGGAACTATTGTGATTAGATGGTCAGAGAAGACCCAAGGTGTGAATGACAAAAGGATGCTTCCATGTGGAGCTGAGAACAGAAAGCAGGCCATTCAGAGGAAACAGCTGGTACGAAGGCCCCATTAAGGGAAGAGGAAGTGTAGTTTTATAGAGAAGCAAAGAGAAGGCCAGCGTGACTTGAGCTCAGTGAGCAAGGGGAACAGTAGTCACGTTGAGAACAGAGAAACAGGCAGGGCCCAGATCATGTAGGCCATTGGGGACCATATTGGAAACTCATGTTTTAAAGGAAATGAGATGACACTGGGAAAGGAGGGGTGTTTAAGTGGGGAAGTGGCATGCCCTGAATTATGTTTTTAAAATATCACTGCATTGTAGACAATGGGCTCACTTGTTAGGAGAAGTTGTTGGGAGAAGATGGTGACTTGATCTGGGATGTAGTGGTGGGACGCAGAGATGTAGGAGGACTGGGGATCTGCTTTAGAGATAAAGTCAACAGGATGGCTGATGACTAGATAGATAGATAAACAGATAGGTATGGGTATAGATAGATATAGAGATAGAGATGAGATAGAGATAGAGATAGAGACAGAGACAGAGATATAAGGATTTTTCTTCAAGGCCTGGAAATATATGCACCAAATGTATAACAGCAGCTACATCTCACGGTTCGGACTAGGGTAAGATGTGTGAGGCACAAAATTTATGGGGGTATCAAAATACCCAGTTATCAAGATAAATAATATTTTAATGCAATTGCTTTTTAAAAATCAAAATTAATGCAAGAACGCATGATGAACAAAATATCGAAATTTTTACAGCTTCAGTTTGTACAGGATGGTGATCTTTCCCGCAGCATCTAGACCCACCATAAGAATGCACATTTCTTTCTTGCCAAAAAGGCCCTTGAAGAGGTTCGCAGAGATATTCCCCATGCTATAGAGCCGTGGGAGCAACACTGGACAGAGAAACCCTCTGCGGCCACGGCGCTGCTGCTGCTTGGATTGATTTTGCTCCCTGGGTATCCTGATTACTGGGTATTCTGGAGCCCTGTTACATTTTGCATCCAGTGGACTAGAAATGGAGACGGTACTCAAAGGAACTTTATTTGTAATGTTCTAACTCTTAGAAGGTTATGCTCATGTTACTTGAGTAATTTTTAAATATATACATAGGAGAAAGAATCAAATGTGCCAAAACATCACCAGTGTTCATTTCAGGTAAAAGGAGTAGGGGTGATGGTCCTCTGTATCACTGTACTTTCTGGTACCGCAGTGGACTGTAGTACATCAACAGATGTCCCCTTCAGGACAAGGTGTTTGTTCTCCCAGCTGCTGGGAATGTTGACTGCTGATGGCTCACAGCTGAGGCTCTCGGCATTGCTCTCTACTGAAGGGAGGAGCCTCCAGTGAGATCCTCACCTTCCCTGGGGACAGCCCTCATCAATCACTGGTCAATAAAGGGATACAACTTTCCTTAATTTGTCCCATTTTCCATCATTTAAGATATCTGTGAAGGGCCAGACCAGCTCTGGAACCGCCTCTGTTACTATATTGCAGCCCAGCGTCTCCCTCTACCTAACCCTATTCCCTCACTCCCTCACAGGTGGTATGCCCAGGGGCAGCCCCCAAATCTCCATCTCAGAGTCTGGTTTCAGGGAACCCCTCTAAGACAGATGTTTTCCACATTTCCCCAAATTAAGAAACATAAGGAAACTCATACCCACCAAACATGAGTGACTCAAATTCCTTACATTGTGAGTAAAGATTATCAGAAGGATTTTAGATGGTATTAAGACTAAACAAGAGGCCAGTGGTGACCTATCTCATTCAGTGAGTATTATGATGAAAACAGGGTTAAACAGAAACCAGAACTGCTATCAGTGGCTGTTACTACAGAGGGCAGCTGTAAATCCCATTTGACCTAGAATGAAGGGCCCAGCGTGTCTGAGCTTAGTGTTTACAGGAGGGAAACTGTCATTTGCCCACAATTATAGGAAAGGACTTGGAAAGGGGTCAGCATTGCTCCACTCAATTTGAGAGACAGATTATCTTTTTATCAGGAACAGCTGCCAATGTTAATTTTCAGTTAAACTAGATAGCCCGCCTCAGTTGACCATCTGTCAAAGAGGATCTCACAACTATTTAGAGGCTGTGATACAAATCAAACTGTGATAGAACATACTCTCTGTATACCAAAAAGATTTCCGGGTTCCAGACCACGTATTTCAAATGATACTTGATACCAATTCCAATACAACCAAAAGATCTGAAGTTCATTATCATGAGCTTTACTCATAACATTACCATTTTGTACCTTCATAAAGTACCTCTGATTGAATGATCTCTAAGAGCTTTATGGGCCTTAATTAATTAGTCCTTACATACCCCTATGAAACTATCATCGTCTTAAGAGTGTGTAATTATCAGGTGGAAAGGTGAAGTGGCTTACTGTACGTCTCAGTGACAAGTCAAAAGCTCAAAACAAAACTCAAGACAGGACTTCCCTGCTGGCGCAGTGGTTAAGAATCCGCCTGCCAATGCAGGGGACACGGGTTCGAGCCCTGGTCCTGGAAGATCCCACATGCTGCAGAGCAGCTAAGCCTGTGCGCCACAACTCCTGAGCCTGCGCTCTAGAGCCCACGAGCCACAACTACTGAGCCTGCATGCTGCAACTACTGAAACGCACATGCCTAGAGCCCGTGCTCCACAACAAGAGAAGCCATTGCAATGAGAAGCCCGCGCACTGCAATGAAGAGTAGCCCACGATCTCCGCAACTAGAGAAAGCCCACGCGCCGCAATGAACACCCAAAGCAGCCAAAAATTAATTAATTTTTAAAAAATACAGAAAACCTCATGACAGAAAAGCTCTAAGACTTACACAAGAATGGCTAGGTCTGGGAGAAACAAATCTTTGAATATGATTTCAAATTTTTTTCCATCTCACTGATTTTATAGCACTTCCCTCAGAAACATCCAATTATTTTACTAGAGTTTCATTAAAATGGAGGTGGAGATTAGAGGGCAAAGAAGATAGGCAGAGGAGTCACAGAGGGAGATTCCCTGCCTGGAATGCCACCTCTTCTAGAAACAGAAACCTGTGAAGAACCCATTTCATGTGGTTTCATGCTAAAAGGAGGGCATGTGCCCCTAAGACTGGGCCAGGGGACCCCTTCCACTTGGTCATAGTTGAGTCAGGTATGGGCACATGTAACCAATCAGGTAAATTGGCATCCTCTCTGAGACTTTGATGGCAGAGGAATGGAGGGGAAGGCTCTCTCCCTGCTAGAGCTGCCTAACTGTTAAGATGTGAGTTTGGGGCCAGTAGTGAGCTGCCTAACTGTTAAGATGTGAGTTTGGGGCCAGTAGTGGTCAGCTCCAACATGGAAAGAGCCTGTCAAAGGATAGAAAAGGAGATAAAGTAAACCCCGATGACCTCTTTTCTGTCCCTGTGCCTTCAAGCTGTTCTACCTCTAAAATTATTAGTGATTTTTAAAAGGTCATGGATGGATAGATGGATAGATAGATAGATAGATAAAGGAACCAACAGCCCATCAGAGTAGCATGAAGATTACTTTAAACTGAAAACACCTGAACAAACAGCAGCCACAGAAAAGAAACCTTATCTAAACGTAAGCAGAGCCTCCTGAAATACAGCTGCCATTAACCCCCCTCCAAAGGTGTTTCCTGTTTGGGAGAAGACGGACCCTTAGCACCTGGGAGGTGTGAATTCAGCTGCCATAAATCCCCCTCCAGTGGAACTTCCAGCTAGGAAGGAGACTATCCATTAGCATCAGATAAAAAAGACCAATAGAACCCTCTCTACTTTCACATTGAAGCCCTAAAACATCCCCCTTTTGCTAAACTGGTATTAACCCTTACCCCTGGCTGTTCAGCAAGCCAACTCTTCTTGAGGGTTCCCACATGCATGTGAAATAAACTTTTCTCTTGTTAACATATCTGTTGCCAATTAATTTGCAGGCTCCCAACTACTCAAACATAAGTTGACAGAGGAAAGGTTTTTCTCCCAACAATAGATAGTGAGTAGTCCTTCTATATATTCCTTATATACATAGCTTAAGCTAACCTAGCGGATAGGCTGGGTTAATGATCTATCATGGGACCCCTTGGATTAGAGTGAAGGTAAGCACAGAGTCCCTCTTTCCTCACAACTTTCCTTCCTTTCTCTGGCAGCCAATTCTATCACACCACTCAAATCCTTGGGGACAATTATATCATTCACTGAGACAGTTCAATATTCATTCACAACTTTCTTATTGAAGTATAGTTGATTTACAATATTGTATTTATTTCAGGTGTACAGTATAGTGATTCAGTAGTTTTACAGATTATACTTCATTAAAAGTTATGGCAATTTAAACTTTATATGCATTTGCCTCCATCAAAGAATCCCTAATAGCTTGTGAGAGAAAAAAAGAACCCAAGTAGGTTTGAAGCATCATAAGGTAGAGGAGAAGAGAAAACAGAAAGAGAAGCTGACCAGAGTGAGGAAGTGGCCCTTTCAGAAACAGGCATGCAAAGAAGCAGACCAAGTATCTGAGGAGAGTGTCGTAATAGTGCCATATTCCTAATAATGTCACACTGAGTGTAAGGAGGTCAGTTAATTTTAAAAAAACAAAACAAAAAAACTTAATCATCTTCAGCTTCAAAAAATGGAAGCATTCACAAGCCAAAGGATTTAGAAACCAGAAGATCGTTAAATTAAGTGAATGTCATGGTCTTTGGCTACTTAAGGAGCTGAGACAACATTTTGCAACTTTTATTTAAGTTATATATATAATGGGAAATTCAGACATTAGTACTACAGACCACTAGCTCATATTCAAACAGAATTCAGTGCTCATTTATGTGTTAAAACACAGCACCACTTTTTATGGAACCACAAAAGACCCCAAATAGTCAAAGCAATCTTGAAAAAGGAAAAAGCTGGAGGCACCACACTTTCTGATTCAAACCATATTACAAAGCTATATTAATTAAAATAGTATGGTATTGGCATAAAAACATTCATATAGATCAATGGAAAAGAACAGAGAGCCCAGAAATAAATTCATGCATATATGATCTATTTGTTTACAACAAAGGTATATTTGTCAGTTTTACCTCAATAAAGCTAGGAAAAAAGAACACAGCACCACTTAAACCCTCAAATCCTTTCATAGGGTGGGCTCTTTTATGCAAATACAGTCCACAGTTTAGGGTTCAACAAGTATGCTCTAAATTTGGGGTTGCAAGAAACTGGAATTTCATTGCAATAAACATTGTTTAGCACAAACCTTGGAAATTTGTAAAAATTAAGATATTTTTATTGTCACTATCTTTCATTGTAATTGAGTCTAACATCCCTTGATTATGTGTATCAGGCAACTTTTGCTATGTTATGCTGCAGTAACAAATAACATGAAAATCTCAGTGGCTTATGTCAGCAAAGGGTATTTCTCACCCATGTCTGCCATGAGTCACCTCCAACTTTCTGTTGTCATTCTAGGGCCCCAAATAAAGAAGCCTCCCCTATCTGGGACAGAGGACAAAGAATGAGAGCTGGCAAATGCACTTAAAGCTTCCACTCATATTTCATTGGCCAAAACAAGTCACCTGGTCAAGCCTGACAAGAAGATGGGGAAATATAGTCCTCCTCAGGGAGCCATGGAAAGTTTACCTGGCAATAGGTGAGGATATATAATTCCCTTATAGGGAAAGCAGGACTGAGCAATTGAGAACAATGATAGAGTCATCCACAGTAAATAAAAATGAAATCCATTTAGCAGACATTGCTAATATCCCCACTCAACTAAAATATGCACAATAAGATGGTAAGAGGAATATCATCCCTCTAGGATAAAAGAAAACAGTAGGACTGAAGAAGGAGGAGGAGGAAGAGAAAGGAGTAGAGGGAGAGGAGATGGGCAAGCAGAGGAGGGGAGGGGAAGGAGACGATGACTAGCAATAATAAATATTGAGGACTTCCATGGGCCACCTACCCTGTGATAAGTTCTCTGTAAACAGATCCTCTATAAAATAGAAAAAAAAATTAAACCTCCTACCCTGACCAGGCCTGCAAAACACTGATCACATCCTTATTCCCAGTCTTAAGTACAGTTTATACTGTAGTTATTTTTACCTTATAAATCGTAAAGTAGTAAAGCCATAAGAAACTCTAAAAGATCATGTTAAACCTTTAAACCTTCTCTCTCTAGTTAAGAGGACAATGGAACTATTCAAGACATGTTCATCATTTTTTTCAGAGAAAAAGAATATATATTCTTTTCTTGAACAATTCTAGAGGTAGAATGACAAACCCTTCCATATTTCAACGTTTTATCATCCATAAATTCTTTCTTATAAACCTGAATGTCTCTTGTACTCAAATAAGCCAATCATCAAAAATTCCCATCAGCATAGTTATAACTATTCTGATTATAGCCACCGAGTAGCTGGAGCCACACTTATTATATCTGTCTAGACTAGCATGATTTTTCTAAAACAGAAATCATTTTGCTGCTTAAAACCCTTCAGTGACTCCCTGATGTCTATTCTACTGAATAAGAACCTGGTTGCTAAGTGAAATCTGCAAGACCTCCTGCCACCAGAAGCTCCTTGAGAAGCAAATCTTGTCCATCTTGTTCATAACTGTAACCAAAATACCTAGAACACTACCTGACACATTGCAGACACTCAGCAAATATTTGTTGAATGAATGAATGAGTAAATGAATGAATGAATATAAGACCCTCCATGATCCAACTTCATTTCCCACCCTCTAGTAAAACTGAATACCAGGATCTTCCTATGCAAAGGCCTCTGTGGGTTTGCTTCAGGTTAGATTTCCTGTCCATATCACTCTTACCTCTTTTCTTGGCCTGCCTAACTCCAGTACCTCCTTCAGGACCTAGTCCAGGCTATTCCCTCCTCCAGGAAGCCTTCACTGAACCTTTAGGCCAGGCCAAGTTCCCCTTTTCTGTGCTTGCATAGAACTGTGTGCTTACCTATATCACAATTCTTAGACCTGTAAACAGGTAAGAACGCTTATAATTTCCAAATCACAGGCTGCCTTCCTTAATTTTTTCTATTATTCAAAAATGTTTACAATATACTATTAAATGGCATAAGTGTGGTTGTCATTGTTTATCCCTTCCATTAAATGACATTGTGTATCTTTCAGCTGTAGTCTCTGGGTTCTGTGTCTTGCTCATGATCCCATTGGAAGGTATACCATACCCTGCACAAAATGGGCACCCAAGAAGCTCTTGGGACTGTCAGGGATGCTATGAAAACAAAAAACATGCAGAATGTCCTTACTGCATGTGAAAACAAAGCTGCCAGAACATATCAGCCTAAACATTGTTACTAGCCCTCCTGGCCCATTTACCACCATTCTAGGTATATCATATCCTCATTTCTGGCACAAGAAAGCTAAAGAAAGATCCAACTCATGTGGCAGACTGTATTTTAATTTTTATTGCAGTCACTACATATTTAGAGCAAATCTACTATGCTCCAATCACTGACATATTTATTCTTCTTCTTCTTACCTCACCTACTTCTCTTTATGCTCCATTTTCATGGTTTGCATAAAGCACATGTTTCTTGGCAGCAGAAATGGATTGTTTAGGCATCCAGGGGCCCTTTATTTACAGTTTTGGTAGCTGTTGGGAGTCCAGAGGCCACAAGGCATGGCCAGATGTATTAGACTACGGAAAGGGATTTATAAACAGGAGACAACTCTGTTGAATCAAAAGAACTAAAAGAGGCCAGATTCACTTAATCATTTTTACAGATGACTGTAAGATTACTGAAAAGAAAATATGAAGCTTATAGAGTTATCTCTTTAAAGCCTAGCAAGAGGTCTAGTATGACTGTTGGAGAATTTTCTGACCAAATGCAGCATGAACCCTGGCATGAAATTGGAAGCAAGTCACCTCCATTAATCAGACATGGAAGAGAGTGGTTGAGCTGAGATCAACAAAAAGACCTAACCCTGTGCAAACAGGCAACAGGACAACTGTAAGCTTTCTTAGGGAGCAGAGCTTCCTCTGCTGTATCTCACAGGGCAGCTATTTCCACTGTCCTGGCCTTTTCAATAAAAGGGGCATTTTCAAATCCTATGGAACTTTCTGCAGATTGGAAATACGACAATTAAATTCTTAAAATGGTGGCCCTGAATTCAGACTGTAAAGCCTGACAATATTTCAGTTAAAAGGCTTCTCTCGACACAGAATTTTCAGACTGTTTGAGGGAGAGGTTCTTTTTGGTATGTCTAATGAGGTGTTGACCAGTATGCTGAAGGCTCCAACACAGACTGAAGCCAGAAAGGCACACAGACTACAGGGAACAGAAGGGGTGATTCTCCTCCCTGGCTAACACAGGCACCCCATTTTTAGCACACATATCCTCATGTCCAGAGATGACTGTGGCTCTCAGAGTTCTGCAGAGCGTCTCAGAGACCTTGCTACTCTTCAGATGTGACTTGGGAAAAGAATTTTTATTCTGACTTTATCTGGCAAACCTTACTAGACAGTAATTTATGGAGAAGAAGTCATGGATGAACTTTGTAGTGTTTCCAGTTAATGAGAAAAACTGTATCTAAATTTTCCTCTTAGGTGCAGTAGAAATAGAATTTAAACACTATTATTCAATAATGATTGGACACAGTGTCCCCGAACTTGACAAAGAAATTTACCTTTCAGCTAAGACCAAAACCAGGCAGTTTCAGTAAACTGGAGATTTAGCCACTTAAAAGTGGGTAGCAGAGAAAGTTCATATGTAACCTATTCTGCTGAAAATACTATGTCAATATTTAGCTGTAACTAGCAAACTTCATATGTATTAATTAACTATACATGAGGTTTTTCTACTGTTTTTTATTTTCATAGTTATGAGTTGATTTCTTATCAACTAAGCTGATTAACTAAGCTCCTTCATTTTCCTATAAACTGAGGCAGAGAGGCAAAATGGTTTCCCAAAGGAAAGTCAGAGTAATGAGCTATTTTAATTAGCTCGCATTCAGTAGCAAGTTGTGGGTGACTTCAGCCAACATCCTCTTCCGTAATGATGCAGCTCCATTCATCCCCAGGAAAATGAATTGGCAAAAAATTCAGTCCCATGGCACAAGAAAGTTAATAATACATATTCCCGCTGGGATGTTATAAAAGATAAATGAGATAATATATGCGAAATGTCTCCAGCTCCTCATAAGGTACTATACAAATTCAAAGCATTGTTATGAATAATAACAATAATTAAAAATAATACAG
Source organism: Aethalodelphis obliquidens (assembly GCF_003676395.1). Lineage (NCBI taxonomy): Eukaryota > Metazoa > Chordata > Mammalia > Artiodactyla > Delphinidae > Aethalodelphis > Aethalodelphis obliquidens. The sequence goes on along the minus strand of NW_020838015.1, from coordinate 4,154,279 downwards.
CTTTCTTTGGTCTAGTCACCTAAAATATAGTGGCTCCTTTTGAATATAAACTCAAGGAATAGATTTCTCAGTCTACATTTTTTTTTTTTTTGGCTGCGTTGGGTCTTCGTTGCTGCATGCGGGCTTTTCTCTAGTTGCAGCGAGCGGGGGCTACTCTTCGTTGCGGTGCTCAGGCTGCTCATTACAGTGGCCTCTCATCTCATTACAGTGGCCTCTCGTTGCGGAGCACGGGCTCTAGGCACGCTGACTTCAGTAGCTGCAGCACACAGGCTCAGCAGTTGCGGCACACAGGCCCTAGAGTGCACGGGTTTTAGTAGTTGTGGCGCATGGGCTCAGTAGTTGCAGTGCACAAGCTCTAGGGCACGCAGGCTTCAGTAGTTGTGGCGCATGAACTTATTTGCTCCGTGGCATGTGGGATCTTCACGGGATCCAACCCATGTCCCCTGCATTGGCAGGCAGATTCTTAACCACTGCGCCACCAGGGAAGTCCTCAGATCTACATTTCTGACTCTCAGTCATTACCAACAATCTTATGTGGGTCTTCTGAATACGAACCATTATTTTCTATGATTAATAAGTTGCTTTTTTTCCATAACAGTGCCATTTAGTGAAAGCAATTTTTGTCCCTGTTCATTTCCAATTGCCTCAAGTTAACAACTCAAATACCCCCCCAAAAATCCTTGGTGATCAACACTCAAATCATGGAAGACTCTGGTTTCTTCCCTTCCTTTCTGCCATGTATGGAAATTATTGAAACACCTGCCTCATTCTACTTGTGGAGATTATAAACTAGTAGAAAGTATGGGCTGACACTTGCCATCTTCATAGCCTTCACCGTACCCCATGATGAATTTGAAAGCACAAGTGAGACCTTACAGAAAAGCAAGGGCACCAAGCACTTCCCCTGACCTCCAGGCAGCTCTGCCCTTTACCTGGCCAACCACAGAAAGAAAACAGCCCTGCCAGAGTTCCCCATGAGGGAGGCTGATGTCCTTGTGGCAGCAGTGAGACCCTCAGTCACACCTGGAGTAACAAGATACCCTCCAGCTTTTTGTTATTCTGGCTACAAAAGATCTATCTTATACGTGGCTCCCTCAGAATCCAACCCTGAGGACAACATTTCAAGTACGAGTCTTTTATTTGGGAGGTGATCCAAGAAGCAGCAGTAGGGGAGAGGGGAAAGGAGATGAGAAAGGAAGGCAGCTAATACGAGGCATGTTATCAAGCCGGCTAGGGCTGTGGCTGTGGGGCAGTGGAGCTGAATCCTGCTAGGGAACTCTGGGAGATGGGATAGAACACACCTTGGAGTTTTCCCTGCCAAGGGGCCAGGAAGCTGACGTATTGGTCCACCAGCTCACATCAGTCATTGTGGAGGGATGATGGAGGTAGGGGGAGCATGGGGGAATTAACTCTGGCATTTCTGGCTGGCTCCTGGTGTGGACCAGGCAGGTCCCCACAGCCAGGGAAAACCTGTAGACAAAACTGACAGGTGCAGACATTTGAAGGCCACTGGCTGCACCCAGGAATGCAGACAACCTAGTATGGTCACCCAGATGCATAAAGATAAGGAACTTGAGACACCACCCCCTTCTCACTATGGTCAGGGGCTCCCACCAGCCATTCTTCCTTAGGGCCCCAGCAATCTGGAGAAGGAAGACCCCAGGGATGGATTTTCCCTCTCTCCATTGGCCCTCCCACCATGCCCACCTTCTCCTCCAGGGAGATGATCTTTGGGACAAACTTCCCACTCTAGTTAGTTGAGAGTCACCCATCAACACAAAATCCAAAATGCTTGAACAAATCCCAGAAGCTGAGGCCCAGGAATACTTTCACCTCACAGATCTCACTGGTGCTTCCAGCAGAGTTATCTTCTCTCTCCCTTCCTCTTCTTCACCTCCTTCATTTCTCTAGGCATGAAGAAATAAAAGTAGACCTCCCACAAGAAGTTTATAGACCATTACACAATAAGTATGAGTTATCATACTTGAAAACTAGAAGTACTACTGGTTTGTTTTTATTTCACAATTTATTCTGAAGAAAGCATCTTAATTGATTAAGATTGAAACTTTCTTAATTGAAAGTTTCTTAATTGAAACTTTCTCCAGAAGTTTTCTGATAGCCTTTGGCTACATGCACTAAAATTCTAACCTATCTGGGTTAAATGTCAGCAGCTGAAATTAAAATCCCATATAAATTCAGACTATTTCCACTGAACTAAGCAAATTCTTGTGGTGACAGGTCACTGAACATGTTTGAAGAAATATCCCAACAGAGCTTGGGGCAGGACAAAAAGAAAAAGAATTGCAGGTATGGCTTTCTCTCCTCGTTCCTGACTATCCCCACCCCCATCCATGCCCCACCAGCCCCAGCAAATGTTTTTGGGAGAGCCAAGGTGGAGAAAAGTTAATAGGGACTGGGGTACGGGCTTCTACGTTCAGAAACTGAATCAAAGAGGCAATTGGTGGAATTGTTCTTTCTTCCTCTACATCAAGCCCTATGTCCCTGGACAAGTAGAGAACAGCCCTTAAGAGTCAATCAATCAATCAATCAATCAAAGAGTATTCTACTTATGTTTTCCTCTAGGAGTTTTATAGTATCCAGTCTTACATTCAGGTCTTTAATCCATTTTGAGTTTATTTTTGCTTATGGTATGAGAAAATGTTCTAATTCCATTCTTTTACATGTAGCTGTCCAGTTTTCCGAGCACCACTTATTAAAGAGACTGTGTTTTCTCCATTATATATTCTTGCCTCCTTTGTCATAGATTAATTGACCATAAGTGCATGGGTTTATTTCTGGGTTTTCTATTCTGTTCCATCGATCTATGTGTGTTTTTATGTCAGTACCATACTGTTTTGATTACTGTAGCTTTTTTCAATCAATCAATCAATCAACCGATGAGGGTTTAATAATAGAAGCAGCCTGGTATTCCAGAAAGATCAATGAAGGGGAAGCTAGGAAGCCTGGGTTCTCCCCTAGCCCTGTGCAAAATGGAGAGACATCATGAATTTTGGACTCAGAAGTGAGCCTGGAGCTCCAAGGTGCTGGCGTCATCACTTACTTGCTCTGTGACATTGGTCAAGGTACTGAGCCTCACTGAGCCTTAGTCCCCTACCAGGAAAATGGAAAATAGTAATACCTCCATCACACAGTTGTTACATAAAGCATCTTACACATTTGGGGACACGTTAGGTGCTCAATAGTTGTCTTCTTCCCTTTCATGGAGACCAGCATAATCAAGAGGATAGAGTTCAACTTCAGAGGCAGAGAGTTAGGTTCAAATTCCAGTGACACCACTCACCTTGGGGCTACCAATCAACTTCCATGTTGTACCATGCCCTAAGATGATTTGATAACTTATGTTTTCCCTTCAAGCCCACCCACCCTGGTATCTCAAAACTTACAAAAATAAATTCAGTTGCCTTATATGTTCATTAAAAGAGCAACGGGTTAAACATTCTGATGAAGTAAGGGGAACTATGTTTATCAGTCCACTGCTACTGGTTCTCCCTTGGCAACTGGCTTCCTTAAGGAAGCAGGAGCTTGCAGCCAAGTAGGTGTCCAGCCATAAGCCCATCCTCTCCCTCATTCATCCCAGATGAGCCTGGAGCTCCAGGGGCCAGAGCCTGCCAACATAGCAGCTGCCTGGAACAGGAGAAATTTGATGAGAAATTTTAAAAGGATTTGGGGCAAATTTTACTTGGTAATGTGTTCTGACACACTCTCCTAGTAGTCTCAAGAAAATTTCAGTGAAAACAAAGTTGATTTTCACAGATTTTTTGGACGCAGCTTCGTATTTGAGGGGGTGGGTGTGATATCATACCACGGTGGGTTCACTTCATGAACATGCAACATATGTAGTCCCACAGGGACCTATGTTCAGAAGGACCCCGGGGCTTGGTTTAATGTCTGCTGTTGCCACCTTGAAATTTTAAATAATTTTATCATTAAACTTATGTTTCATAAACAAAGCCCAATGGGAGCATGTGCGTGAGCTGAAGCAATACATGCAATATGCCTGTCCACTTTTTCTTGCCACCCCACTCATGTACAGCTTTTGTGATGCCCCCATGAGCACAGAATTCCAATGGACCCATGATGCGTGGGAGTTCAGTGAGACTCAAAGCAAGTATAAGGTAAGTGTGTGATGTCTACGACTGAATAAGTGGTCCAGAGAGGCCGTGTTTTCCATATAAACCAGAACTTGCTTTGAACAGAGAAAGAAAGCAATCACATTCTAAGAAACAGAAATAACTGAGGAACCCTTTCATGTCCTTTCTTACTCTCTGTATTAGTCAACCACTAACAGAGAAAATGATAACATAAAAAGTGGGGGGGGGAAGATAGGGCAAACCCTTTTCCTTTCCTTTTAGGCCTTCCTTATCAGTGAGGCAAAGGTAGAGAGTGTGGGCAGAATGCATGCGAATCAAGCAGTGAAATAAAAGTGGTTGGGTTCCTTTCGCACAGCATTTCTGTCATTCTAATAAGAATGAAATACATATATACATACAAACTACAAAATACAAACTGTGTCATTTGATGATTTCACATATGAGTTAAATGCTCTTATATTTGCATTTAAAATTATCATTCTGCAATATAAATATGAATGGTAAAATTCACTCTAATAATTTAAATTTTTAATTTTTCTTTACTTAGAACCACATTAAATAGCGGATAAAAACCATCATGAAAGTCAAAAGAGAAACCATGGGAAAAAGTTAAAAAGCTTTGTATTTTAGCTTTAACTGCACTTTCCCCTGCTTTCTGAACAAGGGACCTTGCATTTTCACTTTGCACTGGGCCCACAAATTATGTAGCTGACCCCGAATGGGTCTTATGATGAGAACTAGAAAACCCAGATTTATCAGGTTTATATTTATTTAAAATAACCTGTGTATTCCTTACCCTTTCACTGCCAAAGAAAAATTGGTATTCATACATCCTCGTTGGTTCTGCCATTACCCCTCCTGTCATCACACCATTCATCTTCTAGTGCAAAAACGGGGTCAGAATAAAGGGAAATACTGATCCAAGGCCTTCCTAACCAGGTTCTGGGTATTTACCAACTCTATCCTTATGTTAGTAGGTTTACTTTAAATAGGAGTTACTTTAAATAGGAAGGAAAGAGTTGAATCCTACTCTACCCTGTAGCAGGAGAAGGAGAAGAAAGGCTGGACACTCTGAGCACTTCCTTACTCCCTGACAGGCACAGGACCTGGTGCATTTCATGTATGTCATTTAATCTAGAAGGAGGCGGAGTTTCCCACAGCCCTTTGCTGGGATCCTATGGTGCCCGAACAAAGATTGCAAGGAGGGAGTTGCCTTAAGCTTCTTCTCCTTTTTTTCCTCTTGTAATAAAATACACACAACGTAAAATTTAACATTTTAGCCATTTTAAGTGAAAAGTTCTGTGGCATTAAGTACATTCACATTGTTGTACAACCATCACCATCACCCATCTCTCAGTTTCTTAATTGCAGCTAAAACCTGCCAGTGATCATTCCTCTGAAATGTCCAGCTTCGAGTGCACTTTAAAGTTAAAGAGGGTAGGGACTTCCCTGGTGGCGCAGTGCTTAAAAATCTGCCTGCCAATGCAGGGGACACGGGTTCGAGCCCTGGTCTGGGAAGATCCCACATGCCACGGAGCAACTAAGCCCATGCACCACAATTACTGAGCCTGCATGCCACAACTACTGAAGCCCGTGCACCTAGAGCCCGTGCTCTGCAACAAGAGAAGCCACGGCAATGAGAAGCCCGCGCACCACGACAGAGTAGCCACCGCTCGCCCCAACTAGAGAAAGCCCACGTGAAGCAACGAAGACACAACGCAGCCAAAAATAGAAATTAAATAATTAATTTTTTAAAGGCAATAAGAAAACAAGAAATCAATATTACTTACAAATATGGATACAAAAATTGCAAATAAAATTTTAAAAATAAATAAATAAAATAAAGAGGGTAAAAATGTAAAAACTTGAAAAAAAATTTGTAGAAGTGGCCGAATCCATGGAAGAAAGAGAGCCAAGAAAAAGAAAATGTCACCAGCGTGAATCTGAGAAAGTGAGAGATAAAAGGAATTTCCAAGAGTACAGTGTCCAACACTCCGCTTTTACATATTTTCAAGTCCTCAAAAACCTCCCAGAAAAATCTGTTATCAAGTAAAGCTGTTTATCAGACTCACTTCAGTAAGGTAGAACACCATCTTGACAGTTTTAATAGTACCTTAGAAATTGTAGACGATCTTTATAGAGCTTTAGGGCCTTAGCTGGGTGACTTTAAGCTGGGTTTTGCAAAGTAGGAAGCTGGTTGAGACTGGGGCAAGTTTATGGCATAACAGCTTTGGCTTTGTGGACACAGCAAAAGAAGGGTTTTGAACAAGTCTTTATGAATAAGCTGGTAATCTTCTTAAGTAAGTTAGTTTAGTTAACAGTTGTGGCTTCTAGGAACTATTATTTCCTAGAGCAAGTAGCTTAAGTTGTTTTTGCTTGTTCTTGGTGTTTTATAACATGGGGGCAAGATAATATGCCCAGTCCCTGTACTGTTAAACACAGGAACAGGAACTTATGTTGGTTTCAGTTCTCAGCATGAAGAAGCCAAGGCAGGGAGCAGTTAAATAAGTAGCCCCAAATTCTATGAGTAGTTTGTAACAGAACTGAGGCTGAACTCAGAGCCTCTGACTACAAGTACACACACACACGTACACACAAGCACACACTACTGGAATTACCTTACTTTCTCTTAAAATGAAAACCTTATGATATCACATCACAAAAAATCTAGAAACAATTAAAGATATCCAAAATTCTATTCCATAATGTCAATCACCTCTGTTATTTCCTTCCAGTTTCTCTTCATTTGCAATGTTTTTGTTTTTGTTTGTCTGTTTTAGTTCTGTTATTCACTTGTTTTCTCTCTACAGATCTTGTTTCTCTAACGCCTTCTTGAGCAAGATGTGTGCTTTCTGGTTCCCCTCTGTGCTCCTCACAACTCCCCATCGAAGAAGAGAGTCTTTGCTTTTGTTGAAAAAGCTCCAGTCATCTCCAAGCAGGATGGGGCCACAGGCATCTAGTCTAAAACAGCAGCTTTAACAGGCATAGGCCCCAGAGAATGGCTTTTCCCACTAGCCCAGCTCGTGGGGCCCAAAAATCATGTCACTTGGCTCTCCATCACACTCACTCCTCACACTACTCTTTTTCTTCTCTCTCTGCTTTCACGCTCCCTTTCCCTACTCCCTGCTCTTTGCAAGAGGTCTGCTAAGCCTTCCACATATCTCACTTCTCTGGAGGCTCTCATTCCAGTAATCAGCAAGACCTTTGCTAGAATTACAATCACATTCTACAATGGGAGCATGTCCATGATAATTTATTCTCAATAACCTCATTCTCAGTAAAGGGACTCTTGAAAAGTTGTAAGACACATCACTATTAACTTAATCGTATTTAATATGCACTTGAGGACTTGCCAGTTAGAGAAATCTCACTGTGAGACCTTTTATATATCAAATAATCGCCTAAATTTCTTCATCCTCTAAATTGAGATTTGCCCATATCAGGTGATCTGACACTGCATTTGAGTGAACATTACAGAAGACATCCTTCTGAAATCTAAAATGCAACCCTAAAATAAAAATTCATCCTGATGTCGAAAATAATACAATACAAGGCATCAATACTCTGTCCCATACAGTAACAATCCTATGAAAGGGGCCCTAACACTTCAGTAGCCAGGGCAAGATCTGAAATGCAGAGCAGATGTTGACAGATGTACAAATCATTTAGGAACTTATCTCCAAAGAAAGGCACCACTCCATGAGAATGATATATTTCACCCAGATCGATTTCAAAGAATGCAAACTGGCACTGACTGACATTCTAATCGGCTCCATTTCCTTGTTGACCAAATAGCCTATGTTTCTCATTATTCTAGTCATTTCTCATTATTCTACTCAGAGCACTGCACAGCATGAGGCCTCATTGCAAAGATAAGGTGTCTTCATTGGTCAGGACTTCTCTGCACCACCCAACACTTAATTGTGTGTGCACCGTACACACGTTGCCCAATCAACCTTGGCTTGCCTTTGAGAAGCAGATTGCTGAATAAGGGTGTGGGCTCCATCCGTGTGGAGGCTGGGGGGTTCATTGTTAAAGGTACTAGAATGACAATTGCCCAAGAAAAAGTGCTGAAATCAACTATTTACCTCTTTGTTGATTTCACTATTTCGTCTTGGATCCTGTGTTTGTCAGTGAGGTTATCATAACTTAGACCTGAATCACAATTGAACAATTTGAACTTTCCTGTCAAAATTACTCCACCTGCACTGAGCCTGTCCCTGAGAGAACCCTGAGCACCCCTGGGAAAATGAATGGGATCCAGCCAAAGAGGTGAATACTGAATGAGTCAGCAGGAGTTTTACTTAACCAGCTCAAGAAAACAAAACTTCTTGTGGACAGAAACCACTTACTAATCCTTGAAGCCAAAGCATTTCAGGCAGTAACCATTACTCAATACTTGTCTGCCCATCTTACACGGCTCTTACACAGCTCCAAAGTCACTTCCTCAGCAAGGCTATCTCATAGCCCCCAGGACAGAGCAGGTAGCCCCGTTACATACTCTCATGTTCCTTACACATTTCCATCAAGGATTGTTTGTGATTACACATGTGTATTTACTTAATTAATATCTATATTTCCTCACTAGACTCTAAGCTCCGTTCATGCATAGATCAGGCTCAGAACTCATATAAATTTGTTGAATGAAAGTAAAAAGCTCAACAAACGTACCTTGACTCAGAGCTAAACCGTTCTTTTGTCGATTACCTTCTGAATAAGATCCATAGTTTCCCCATAACATTTAATAGCTAATGATTGCCACATCATTTAGTTAGTTTGATTTCTTCTTTGTAACTTATTTAAAGCACCTAATGTTTTCCAGGTAGATGCCTACCGAAAATGAGCTGTTTCTAGCCTGTAAGTGTAACTGCAATTTCAAGCCAGACCCAGAGATGCAGAAGAGAAGTCAATAGAAATGGACAACCAGTTGGCCTACCAACTCCTTTTTTAACTTCATTCACAATAGGCAAGAAGCGTTTCAGAAATGATAAATGGGTCCTGAAATACAAACTTTAAAAACTGGAATAAAAATACACAGTGGCCTTAGTCAGAACAGCCAAAAGCTGGAAACAACCCAAATATCCATCAATGGATGAATGGATAAACAAAATGTGGTATGTCCATACAACGGAATATCATTTAACTACAAAACGATAAAGTACTGATACATGCTAGAACATGGATGAACACTGAAAACATTACGCTGAGTGAAAGAAGCCAAACACAAAAGGTCATGTATTGTATGATTCCATTTATATGAAATGTCCAGAATAGGCAAATCCATAGACAAAGAAAGCAGATTAGTAGTTGCCAGGGACTGAGGGTAGGCAGGAATGGGGAATGACCATTTAATGGATACAGGGTTTCCATCTGGGGTAATGAAACATTTCTGAAACTAGATAGAGGTGATAGTTGCACAGCACTGTGAATGCACTTATGTCACTGAACTGTACACTTTAGAATGGTTACAGTTATGGTGATAGGTTTTTATCACTGTGTATGTGTATTTTACTATAATTTTTAAAAAGCTAAAAATAAAACTGGAATCAAAACTCACAGGCTCAAAAAACAAAGAAAGAAACAAAAAGAAATCAGTAGCCTTTATAAGAGGAAACTATTAGTGTAGTATTATTAATTCACATTTTCACACACTGGGCTTGGTTACTACCCCCCTCCCCCTCCTCCTCTACCCCTTCTATACAACTGACACTAAGTTTCCCAAACAATTCAAGGAAAAAAATTAATGAGATTAAATTGAGACTTAGAAAAGCAAGTAATGTGTTTAAATTAATTCTTCTAAATTTAGGAAGATAAAAATTAAAATGGCATATCTACGAAGGAATACATTTCCCTAAATATTTTTGTTGATATTTCTAAGCACACCAGCCAAGAGACAAAGAACTAGCTTTGTGAGGTGAGGCAAGTTATTACCTACTCTGGCCCTCAGCTCTTTCATATCTAAAATGAGAGGGTTAGATGAAAGAATTCTGCATTTTTAAGGTACCCTCCTAAGAATCAGGAAAAGAAATTTATGGTGTGGTTTTTCATGGCAACAGTTCAGGGATTTTATCACACTACCCAATTAGTTGGATCCACCAATTTCTAATAAAGGAAGCTTACACCTAGAATAGCAAACTCAATGAGGGATATGCTTCTACAGGCCAGGCAGGTAATTAAATAAGTGAGGGATGCTGGGTGGTAACAATGATGAATTGAAGAGCTACTGCCCATCAAAATGGGGCAGCCCCTATTCAACTCCAGTTGATTATTGCTTCAAGAAGATGTGGGCCCAGTAACACCAGAACTTCCTGAAATAGGAAAAGCCAGAAATTCAGATTTTTACATGAAATCTCCATATTTTGAAATGTTTGCATATAGTTCAAGTTTTTCTCAAAAAAAGTTGTGCAGACCAAACTAAACATTTCTACCAGGCTGTATATAGCCCAGGATCCCCAGTTTTCAACCTCTGGTTGGAATATGTATTAACATACTTAGCTGGCATTGCTGACAGGAAAGCCACTGTGTGTACCTAGGCTTCTACAATACCCCTCCATGAGACGCAGTATAATATAGCTTGGCTCAACCCATTTGCTCAGGTTATTTGTTCAACACAAATTTTTGAACACCTGTTGTGCTCCAGACCTGTTGTGCTCTAAACCAAGCACTCTGGCAAGACAACAGGGAGCAAAAATTGACACTGTTCTTGCCCTCATATGCCTTACAGTCCAGTGGGGTAGATGAACCTTAATCAAAGAATCATAGTAGGGCTTCCCTGGTGGCGCAGTGGTTGAGGGTCCGCCTGCCGATGCAAGGGACACAGGTTCGTGCCCCGGTCTGGGAAGATCCCACACGCCGCGGAGCGGCTGGGCCTGTGAGCCATGGCCGCTGAGCCTGCGTGTCCCGAGCCTGTGCTCCGCAACAGGAGAGGCCACAACAGTGAGAGGCCCGCGTACCGCAAAGAAAAAAAAAGAGAGAGAGAATCATAGTAATAGATGGGTCATTATAAACTGTGCAAAGTACTGTCAAGGAAAGGTGCCCAGTGCTAGAGGGACATATAACAAGGGAGCTCTACTATGATCTAAGTTAGGGTGTCAAGGGAGGCTTCCACTAAGCAAGTGACATTTAATTTGAGATCCAAACCATGAGTTGAAGTCACCTGGGTAGAGGAAGGGGGAAGCAGGGATTGTTCTGGGTAATCTGCAGCTGCAGAAGTCTTGTTGGCGGAGTGGGTGTGGGGAGTAGGAGGCACACAGGAAAGGTCTGAGTGGCTGGAGCATAAAGAGAAGGGAGAAAAGGGAGGAGTGGTAAAGCTGAAGAGGAGGGTAATGGCCAGCCCTTGTAGGGTCTTCAAGGCCAGTTGAACCTTTTGGTCTTTGTTCTGTGAGCAATGGAAAACCATTGAAGTCTTTTAAGAAGAGACTAACATGATACTATTTAAAGAAGAGACTAACATGAGGCTATTTAAGCCTAGAAAGTTTCACACACTGGCTCCTGAGTGGAAGATGTACTGAAGTGGGGAGCCGAGTGGATTCAGATTCAGGTTGAGCTCATGACAGTGGCCAATATAGCAGCTTAGACTAAGGTGAAGAAATGAATGGGTTTGAGAAATATTTTAGGAAGTAAAACCAACAAGAAATTAATGGATTTGATGGGAGGAATTAAGAGAGAGAGGATGGTCAAGACTGTTTCTCCAGCTCCTGGAATGCATAAATGGATGGCTGGTGGTGCCAATTATGATAAAGAGGAACACCTGCAGAGGGAAGCGATCATGAATTCAGTTTTGCAATTCTGAGTTTGGCCTGCTTTTGAGACATTCAAGTGGACAGATCAAGTAGCCAGCTAGGTTTATAGGTTCTCTGCTCAGCAGAGAAGTATCTAGGCTACAGGTAGAAATTTAGGCATCATTAGCATATAGATCAAAAGAGAAGTTATGAGTTCCTAATGGGGTCAATCAGGGAACAAGCACAGGGTAGAAACAAAGGAAGGCCTAAAATCTCCAACATGTGCTGGCTTAGTAAAGGGGGATGAGCTAGAAAATAAGACTGAACAGGAGTAGCCAGAGAAATAAGAGGAAAACTAAGAGAAGTGGGGTCACAGAATCCACGAGAGGAGAGCATTTTAAGTAGGGGGAGTGGCCGATGCTGTTGAACACAGCTGAGACTTCAGGTGAGCTGAAACAGGAGCCTAGCCACTAACTCCAGCCTCATGGAAGGCACTGGTGACTTAATGAGCGCTGTTTTGTTGCAGCGACGGTAGTGAGAGCCAGATGAGAGGGAGCTGAGTGTGTAGGAAGTGAAGAAATGATGGCAGAGGATGTACTTGTTCTAGAAGTTTGACCATGAAAGGCAAGAGCAAGCTGGAACAGCAGCAGGAAAGTGTGGGGTGAATGAATGGGGATTTTGGCTTTGGTTGGGTCTTGTTTCTTAAGTAATTCCATGTTGAGCACAGCAGAATAGTCCACTCTGAGTCTTTCCGACCTCTTGCCCACAGCTCAGCTACCTCCTCCTAACAGGAATTCAATCCTGATCACCACCCACCCCTATCCCACGTGAAGTTTGACTCACTTTCAAAATACGGCATTATAAAAGAAAAAACTGTTGCTTCTTTCTGCCTTCCCTTTCCCTCCTTTTTCTCGCTGAACCCTTTCTTTTCTAATTATTTCTCTTAGTACCTATACCCTCCTTCCTATCCCAGCCCACCTAATAAATGCCCTCATTAATTCTTCCCTAGACTGTTATAACAGCCTCCTGAAACATTATCATGCCTTCAGCCTTACAGTTTATCAGTGCCAAAGGAATCTTTACAAAAGGTAGCTTTGATTATGTTGCTCTCACCAAAAACTTTCAATGGCTCCCTACTGCCCACCAAATAAACAAAATTTGCAACCTGGCTCCTGCTGCAGCTGTGTCCTCCCTTCCTACTTGATCTACAACAACTACTACTACTCTCCACATGCCTTAGGTTCTGGCCAAATCCTACTATTTGTAATTCCCTCACTGTGCCCGAAATTTTGCCTCTCCACACCTTTACTTAGGCTGTTCCTTATTATTATTGTACTTTTCCTTCATCTTTGCTACTGAAATTTTACTCATCCTTGCCTTAATCTAGGTGCTACCTCAAGCTAGAAACTTTCTCTGATACCCACTCCACCCTCTATTTCAAACCTAAATATGTTCTCTATTCATAGAAGTCATAAGTGGCGGGGCGGGGGTGGGGAGGGGGAGGTTGTCACAGACACAGGACAGTGGAGTTTTACATGGCATTGGCTGATATTGTAGTTTTTAAATTTTTATTTGTCAAATCCTCTACTGAATGCACTGAACTCTTGGAAGACTGGAACATGCAAAATTAATTTTTGGATCCACCATGGCACCCAGCCAGGGCCTGGCACAGAGCAGGCCCTCAGAAAATGTTTACTCACTGATGGATTAATGGAAGGAAAGAAGGAAGGAGAGGGGGAGGGAAGACAGGAGAGAAGGAAGAAGGAATCCTAATACCTGGTGCTCAAGGCAAGGAGCAAACAGAAAAGTACATTAAAAATCCTCATGTGGCATTTCATTTAACCCATGGCAAACCCTGTCATTCCTGAAACCCAGGCTCTCCTAGTAAGTTTCTTCAAATATTTGCAGTGTCCACAATACAATAAGATCTTGCTCAGGCAGATTAATTAAAGGTGATCCCACTCCTCTGGCTACAGTTAATAGCAAGTGACTTAAACTCTGAAAGATTTTTCTAAGAAGAAAATTCTTCTTAGAAAATTTTTCAGAAGAGACATACTGAGAATAAAGCCTGAGACCCTGCCAAGCTCTCTTAAGTCACTCAGTTTAAACCCTTCCCCACCAGGTTCTTATATTCTCCTGGGGCCAGGATCTTGAGTCCTCCCATTGGCATTGGGACAACAGCTTTGTAACTGGTTTACCTGTGTCTCGTCTTCCTCTGCTAGCCAACCCACCCTTTATTTAATCTATAATTAATCTTTCTTTAAAAAAATTGTTTTGCACTGCATACCCACCAGAATGACAAAAACTGAAAACACTAACAGTACCAAGTATTGACGTGGTTATGAAGAAATGCATCTCTTGTCCATTGCTGGTCTGAGTATAAACTGTTAACAGTCACCTCAGAGAACTACTTGGCAGTAACTACTAAAGATAAACATGTTTGCCCTATGACCCAATGACCCCAACTCCTGGAGAAACGAGTGCATGTGTCTACTAAAAGATGTGCAAGAATGTTCACAGACGTTTTATTCATAAGAGCACACAACTAGAAACAATCTACATTTCCATTAATGGGAGAACTGATAAACAAATTGTAGCATATTCATTCAATGGAATGCTACTTAGCAATAAAAAGGAACTACTTATCTCAAAATATTAAGTTGAGTGAAAGAAGCTAGTCATAAAAGAATTTATACTGTAAGATTCAATTTATGTGAAGTTCAAGAACAGTTTCAACAACATCTCTTAATAGGAGTTAAGAGATGAGGTTGGGGCAGTTATTCACTGGGAAGGTACATAAAAGGCCCTTCTTGGGTGATGGAAATGTTTCATATCTTTACCTGGGTGGTGGATACATGGGCAGCAATTACCCATGTAATGGTGATTACATTTGTAGAAATTCATCAAACGGTGCACTTAAGAACTGATCATCCTATTTTTTTATTATAAAAAAATTTTATCATAAAAAACACGTGTATATTATTTAAAAATTTAGCTCATGGTGTTTCAAAGTATTACTTGCTTTATTCTTGCCTTATTAAATCCAGTATGTGGTGAATGGGCTATTTCCTTTTTATTCTTAAGTTTTATAATAATATGTAAAGTTATTATTCCATTTGTTCTTTCTGCTCCATATACTACATAGGTCTGGAAACAATTTCTTTTTAACTTTTAACCAATTTCATTTCTTTTTATGGTAAGGAGAGGTAATTAGGTCCCCTGATTTAAATTGTTCTAATTTATACTTCAATTGTAATCCTTATACAAACAAACTCTTATTCATCTGCTTTAGCCAAGGACATGAATGAGTGTTTCAAGCAGTAGAATTTGTTTTACAGCTTCAATGAAAAGTTTTTTAATATATGTTATTAAAGGATGGATTGGTGCCACCTCCAGCATCTCAAAGCTACTATTTCTTCATTCTTCTGGGCCTTGTCTTAATGGTTCTGATGAACCTAGGGGCAGGACAGGAATAAAGACGCAGACGTAGAGAATGGACTTGAGGACACGGGGAGGGGGGAAGGGTAAGCTGGGACGAAGTGAGAGAGTGGCAGGGACATATATACACTACCAAACATAAAATAGATAGCTAGTTGGAAGCAGCTACATAGCACAGGATGAAAAATAAAAGATGATCATCTTATTTCATGTAAATTATACTTCAACTAAAAATAAGCAGTCTCCTGTAACATATACCATTGTATATCAACTATACTTCGATTTTTAAAAAAAAGGAAAAAAGCAATCTCATATTAGCCAGGAAAATTTTTTAAATCTTTTGAATCTGCATCTTCCCTAATTTCCGAATTGAATCCAGTTCCCAGACCTCTGCCTGGTTGTCAAGGTCTTCCATCACCTGGGCCTACCTGGCCCTTCATCACTTGGTCCCATCTGATCAGTTTCACCAGTCTCCCTCTGCAACTGGACACCTAATGGAAAACCACCATGATCTTGCTTATACCATTCCACCTCTCTGCACTTCCCTCCCTCTTTCTTTTCTGTAAGCCAGATCCTTCAGGTAAAGCACTAAATTCACTTTCTCCTGCACTTCCTCCTACAGTGGTATTTCCCTTATTTATCATTCCTTTAGCATAACCATGTATTATCTTACTTGACACTGCCTTATACCAGCTTGTATACAACCTTAAAATTAGTTTCTAATAAATCATAGAAATTATATAATATCTATAATTTATAGCAAGCACATGACTTTTCTCCCTGCTCTGTTATACATTCTAGAAGGCTGGAACTAAAGTTTCTCTATATTCCAAATCCCTTTACTCTCTCCCAGTACCTAGTATAATGCCACATACTCAGTGGATGCTCAGAAGTACTCCTTGAGCCTCAAAGTCAAATTAAAAATAATAATAAATATTAATGAAGTGGAGTAGAAAAAGGTCCTCTGTTAGAATGTTAAAATTATCAGATTTGATATAGGTAAACAGATATACTTCTTAATAGTAATCTCTATAGATTATTTTTTATTAGCTGTACATGCACATAGTTTGGTAAATCAAATAGTTCTACAAGGCATATAAACAAAATCAGTTGTCCTCAAACACTTCTTTTTCCTTTAACTTTATTTACAGTAAATAACCTAGCTCCCTCAGCCCTCAGGTGAGACAACACAAAATCGCATTCTTCACTGTCTCCCAGAGGTCCTCAGAGGGATTGAGCCTCAGTTGTCGACACTGATAACCTGCTCATTCTTCCTTTCCTTCTGTCCCTTCCTCCCTTCCCCTAATAGTTCTAATCTGATCACTTTTCAAATATACTCCTTGACTTCAAATCCTTATCTCAGGGTCTGCTTCTAAGGAAACCCAAACTAAGACCATGGGGAAAAGCATCCCTGTAAGACGAAGGTGGAATATTTGTAAAGATGGGGTTAAAGAAAGGGGAAGGGCAGAGAAAGGAAAGGAGAGTGAATGGAAGGGACTAGAACGAGAGCAGTCATGATTCAGATGCCACTTTCTGTGCCCAGTGCTCACAGATGTATCATGTGAGACTTTCTACTAGACAAGACCCTTTAGGGCCCCGAATTCTTTGCATTAACACCAAGCACAGCATCGTGCACAACTAGACCTTCATGATATTTTTTTGCTGCTCTTAAAATTGTACCTAATAGTTCATGAACTCAAAACTCCCCTTACTCACTTGTAGCACCAATGGCCTTTGCAGGAAGTTTTCTGATTTCAGTACCTGTTGTAAAAGACTCTGGAGATGAAAGGGTTGTACAAAGGTTAAGTATTATTGCTTTAAATATATTGGGGAAATGCCTTATTTAAGACACTTATCACAAAAGAAAAGCTGAAAAAGAAAAGCAGGCAAGTGATAAAGGAAGAAAAACATATCTTTAGTAAAAAACAACATGACCTTTCCTTTGTCTAAAATAACTCCAGGAAATCAGTATAACCTGGCAGGTGAACTTTCTAAGAGTAATAAAGGAATCAATTTGTGCTTTAAGATATAGCAGAAGACACTGGTGAAATCAGAAAGCCTTCTAGGAGTGGAACAATTTTCCGAATCTTTTGTGACAGTCAATAAAAAAGAGCCTGAAATGAGGACTGAAGAAATTCCACATCGAGATATCATTTTCATTACCATAATTGTTCCCCTATTAAAAATCTACCTTTTAAGAAATACCATAGAACGCATGGTTAGTGATGCTTTCTCTGTCCTACCATTGGTATTATCCTTTCCTTTGTTTTTCTGACATTATTCGGGACCAATCTCACGTAATCTAACACCAGAAATAATTTTGTACCCATTAAGATAAACTTTGCCAAAGATGGACAGAAAACCTATAAAGAAAACACTTCATTTTAAAATGGTAGACCTTTACTTTATTCTCCTATGAAAGTCTAAAAATATGCAGGCCAAGGCTAATATGGCAGCTCTGCTCTTGAAGTCCTCAGCAATGCAAATTCCTTCCAACTCACTGCTCCGCCATTCTGAGTATCTGGCTCTTGTCTTCATGAGCCAAGGTGGCAGCAACTGGATTGTAAGAAACAGGTAGACAAAAGGATGGTAAAAAAAAAAACATTACATAATGATTCTGCTTAAATCCCATTGGCCAGAATATAGACACATGGCCACAGCTAGCTGCAAGGGAGGCTAGGAAATGTATTCATTATTCTGAACAACAGGTACCCAGCTGAAAATACCAGTACTATGAAAAGAGAAAAAAGCAATTCTGGGGTAACTATCTGTCATTGTTCCTGCTTCTTTCCTATCCTTCCTCCAATTCCATCTTCAACAATTTTCTGAGACAGGAGTCCAGATAGGAGGTCAATGTCAAGCTGACCTTGACCTATAAAAAAGTGGTTTCCTCCTCCAGAGTCACACAGTCTGATGCCATCAGCATGAGAACACCTCTAAAACACTGCTTTGAGTGTACAGAGTAATGGAGACAGGAGAAAATGCTCTGGGAGCTGACCCCAGGGGCACAATTTGAGATAGGACAGCCTGCCTGTGTGGTACTTTCCCATACATACACACACACACACACACACACACACACACACACACACACACAAACACATATACATCCATTCATTCATAGCAGTGAATAAGACATATTATCCATATCCTCAAGAAGCTTACACATCATAGGGAAAGCAAATGACCAAAAAAAACATGAAAATAAATACCTAATTAAAAATTGTAACGTGTACTAAAAGGGCTAGAAGGTCAAGAGGAGGCTAATTTACATAAAAGACTGAACAAAGGCCTTCCTGGACGAATGCCATTTGAGCTACCATCCCTAGATTAAGTGGGTGTTAGCCCATCAGAGTGGAGACAAGCTGTTCCAGACGGGTGAAAAGGCATGCACAAAGTTCCTGAAGTGGGAAAGAGCCTGGCGCACTTGAAGAATTAAAGACCAGTGTGGATGGAAATCTGCACCCCAATATGATTCACCAACACACTTCCTAGAGTCATTTTGTTTTTATCACACCGTCTGAAAACCAACCCACCAAAGAGTGATTCACTAATATAAATGGAAGAGGTTCATTAGGATTAATTTTTTTAAATACACTACACTCTTCCAGTAGCTCAGAAACCTATTCAGGGCAGGATCCTTCAAGGAAGCATCAAGAACATGCAAAGGAGAAGGACCCAGCGGATCCCTGAGCAGGCCCTGGAAGCCGGGAATAAGGGAAAGCACTCTTCATCAATGGGTCCCAAATGTGGACAAACCAGACCAAGAAAGTTAGTGGGGACTAGAACAAAACTAACTCCTGGAGTAAATGGTACACCAAGGCTTAGTGCTGAGACTGAAAAAAATAAAAGAATTATAAATCTAAATGTATGGCGGATTAAAGATGACTACAAATTCTTTGACACATCTTCCATCAAAAGGTATGGTCTGTTTCTCCACTCCTTGAATTTGGTCTACACTGTGACTCCTTTGATCAAGAAAGGATGTCAGAAGTCATGCTATGCTAGTTCTAGCTCCAGCCTTTAAGAACCAGCACCTTCTAACTTGGTCTTTTGGAACCCTGAACCATCAAGCAAGAAGTTTGACTACGCTTCTAGAGAGACCCAGTGGAGAGGCTCTGTGCCTACATTGATGGCCTTCCAGCCATTCCCACCAGAGTGCCACAGATGTGACTGAAGCCATCCTGGACCTTCCAGGCCAGACGAGCCATTAACTGAATACCACCTAGTAACCCCAATCAATGGAACAGAAGAAGAGCTCAGGAGAACCCTGCCCCAAAGTAGTCACCCACAAAATCTTGAGATGTAATAAACGTATTGTCATTTAAGAGCACTAAGTTTGGAGGCTGGCTTTTTCACAGCAGTAGAGAGTGAAACAGAGGCAAAAGATCCTTTTTGGTCTATGGACTTTTCAGGCTTTTAAGCCTATGAAATGCTTGGGATTTCTGGGCCTTTGTAGGCCTTCTTCTTTCTGTTTCTCTAGTTTTTATTACTAAAGCAGTACACTTGGTTTTAAAAGCTAGACGGTTCCAGAAGAGAAAAAGTAAGAAGTGGCATAATGGTAGGTACACAGTCAGGGCTGGCTGGATATTTGTTTGTTGAATGAAGACCAAAATGACCCTCTACATAACTGTCCAGCTCAGTTAAGTAGAAAGGAAAGACTGTCTTCAAATAAAAGCTATTCATTGGGCTGGAGTTTTCTCTTGAGCTGAAACTCTTTTGAGATACAAGAATGTATCAAATAGGGTTCCAGAAATGAACAACGCCCAAACTCACCATCATTTATAAGACTGTTTTAGAGCCAAATCTACTTGTAAAATGGTAACTGCCTGGTTTGGAAGCAAAAGTTGAAAAACACCATAATGATAGACTTCATCATAATCAGGCCAGTGTTTCACGTCCTCTGTGTCTGCTTACATTTTCCCTACATAAACACTTGGAATTTGCCCAAATTATTAATTATTCTTAGTAACTGGGTCAGGAGTAGCAAGAATAATCACAAAGAAGTCTCAAGCTTCAAATGAGCCTATAGTTTCAAACCAAATATCAGAACTGCCTAATGTGAGTTGCAGGGCCTCGCTCTGCCTCCCTGGATGGAATACTTCATGATGAAGTGGCAGGGGAATAAAAAGAATATGAAGAAATACAAATATAAAATAGAAGGCAGAAAGATCTAATATAAAGCGGTCATACAAGGAATTAGGAGACTTAAGGCCTCTAATTTTGCCAACAATTAGTAAGCTCAGACAAACCCAATCTCCCTGGGTCTCAGTCTCCTGGTCTGGCTATTGGAGAAAACCTTAAAAGCTCACAAGGTTGTTATGAAAATCTATGAACCTCCCCACACACCAACACACACACACATACACACACACACACACCACCCCCACAATAAAAGGTGTTCTGCAAATGTAAAATGTTAATATAGAAAATCCAAAATTTATTTGCCACTGAAGAATAAACAGGGAGCAGTATGCAGCTCATGTATGGAGACCATCTAATATGACCCATTTATTTTGCAGATGACAAAATTTAGGTCTAGAAGAGTTCAGTGGTTTACGAAGACTGCAGGGTCATCACCTAGAAAAGTGTTCTCACCCAGTTTAATGCTCTCTCGGGCCCAGTGATCGCCCTCGGACACTTCTGAGTTGGCTGGCAATGTCTAAAATGCTTATCAGCATGTGCGTGGTTCTCGGGGCTTTACCGATAAAGTCAGAGGTCACGAGTCAGTCTCTGACCCTCCTAGCCAATCCATCACCTAGTGCTGTTAAGTTTACTTCTTAATTCTCTCTAGAGATCACTTCTCTTGTCTCCACTCACACAGCCAAGTCCCCAAACCAAGCTTCTGTCCTCTCTTACCTGGTCTACCCTAACTGTTCTCCTGGCTTCCCTTCTTAGCCCCTCCAATCTGTTTTCCATACCACAACCGAACGAACTTTCTCAGAATGCAAACCTGATCGCACCCTCCTGCATAAAATCCTTCACAGTTTCCCCATGAAAAAACAACATCTTCCCACGGCCCACCAGTCTCTACAGAATCTGGCCCCTGCCGATCTCTAGCTCCATTTCCTGCTCTCCTTCCCATTCAAGGGCCAGGCCACACCCTGCCAGCGTGCCCTTCCCTTTTGCTTCTATGCCCATGGCCACTCCAATCCCCTCTGCTTCATTGGTACCTTTCACCCACAAATCCAAATCAACTCAAATGTCCCCCTCCTCCAGAAAATTTTACAAGTCACCCTCTAGACCTAGAACAGGCCTCAGAGCATCCTGTGATTTCTTTTCCAGCTCTTTTCAGAGTTTTGCATTACATATTTCTCCATGTAATTATTTGATCAATGCCAATCTCTGTCATCACAGGCTGTCAGGTCCATGGGGCAATGCCCATGTCTGTTTCCCTCACTATTTGCTCACTAGTCAGTGTCTAGCATTCAGTAGATGCTCAAACTGTTGATTGGGAAAAAGGATAAAGAAAAAAACTGAGGATTCCAGGACACAATAAGCAGATTTTTTTCATTGAATTCTCTAATAATAAATGGAAATGACCTCAAAAAAGGAAAGAACCAGTTCTCATTTCATGAGGACTCTTTAAGGTCTAATGATTCACAAATTCCAGTGGTAAGATCTAACTATAAGTTATAAAAAGCAATGCCTACTTTCAGAACATTACTGTATCTAAAGGTCTTCCTTTAGATTCCCCCGAAGAATGTCAGCCCCTCTCTCTCTCCCCACCACTGAGCCCAACAGTACCCTAAACCTAAGGCTGAAATGGGCATGCAAATAAAAAATAACAATGAAAAACAAATGTAAGCTAAATTTTTCCAGTTCGGCAGAGAAAGGTATGGAGAGGACCAAACGCTCTCTACCCTGATTGTTCTGGTTATAGACAGAGAAAATCCAAAATCCTTCTTTTTTAAAAGCAGGTGGTAGAGAGAAATGCATTGGTTGCCAAGCTTCTAATACATTCCAAACATGTGCTAGGGATTCATATCATTTAATTCCACAACCATGCGGTTAGTTGGGGATTACTTATTTTATACATAAGGAAGTAAGCAAGCAACTAGCCCAAGGTCACGTAACTTGATACATTGGCACAGCCAGAATTCAGACTCAAAGCAATCTGATTCTACAGCTTATCTGCCCTTTTTAAACCATTCCATCACCCTTAAGAGAGATGCATGGAAGCGCTTCCCACCATAATCCAATTACTTTCATTTTCTCCCCCAAAACTATCTTCCCGAACTAATTTCTGAGCATTTGCAGAAAATAGGCTGGAGATAAATCTTATCCCTGTACCTTCATTCATTCTGTGCACTCATCATCTATGACCACTTGCTAATGTTTGAAGCACTAAGATGGGGACACACACAAACACACACACACACACACACACACACACACACACACACACTTATTTACACCGATCGCACCTCTATGCCTAGTCTGTGAGCTCCCCTGAGAACAAGAGCCATGTCTCATTCATTTTAGGAACCCCAGTGCTGAGTATAGTCTCTGGCTCTCAATAAATCTTTGTTAAATTAAGTAGGTAAATGTGGACTAATGCAGAGATGAATAAAACATGGTCCTTGCCCCCAAGACATTTAAGATCTAATAGGAGAGAGAACACATAACCAAAACAATAACAGAAGACAGTAGTAAAAGTGTCATAGAGAGTTAAAAGATCAAGAAAAGGCTTCAAGAAAGAGAAAACTTTGAGTGGGGCCTTAAAGACTTGGTGGGGTTCCAACAGACCAAACAAGGTAAGAACAGGATTCATAGAGGGTACTCTAGGTAGACAAAACAACATAAATAGAGGCCCAGAAGAGAGAAACCCTAAATATGATCCAGGATCATCTCATCTGGATGCAGCATAGAGTGCAGATAGAAGAGATGCCTAGCAAATAGACTGGAATCAAATTAGAGAAAGGAATCTTAGAAGACAGTGTAAGGAGATTGGCAAGGGGAAAGAACAGCATTCTAGGAAAGGCTTTTTGAGAACCATGTGCAAAATGAACTGAGAGCTCAGAAGAAATCAGAGCAATCTCTATAAATGAGATGGTTAGAGCTCAGGTCAGAAGCAACTGTGCTCTCAGGCTCTCCTACCAGCCCAGAGAACCTGGACACAGTAATTTAATGCTGCACCACTCTCTTCCCCAAAAGATGAATGAATACAAACAGCCAAGAATTAAATGAGCACTGGTTCTCCTAAATGTCACAGTGTTTTGATTTTTCATCTAAACCTGCAGGTTTCTCTCTTCCTTGGTATTTATCATGAAGTTGGATGAAGCAAATGTTCCAGGGAGTTAATTCGCCTGGCATCAGCCCTTAGCAGATGATGGATGAGAGCTGCAGGACAAATATCCCCGCTTCCTTGCTGAGGCAACTCTGAGTCGTACTCCACACTATCTCCTAAAGGTCCCCACTGGGACTGAGCCCCAGTTGCCCACAGTAGTAACCTGCTGGATACTGCAACTTTATTGGCTGCCTTCTCTCTCCCGTCTCACTTCCCTACTCCCCCAGTGCTATTTTCTAGGATAACTTCCCAAATAAACTATTTGACCTCAAATCCTCATCTCAGAGTCAACTTCTGGGGGAACCCTAACCAAGACACAGGGATTCTTGGCTTCTTCAGGATGGTTAAGCTTCTATCACAAAAAGGAGGGAGACTCAGATGGTACTGGGTTCAGGGCAGTGCGGGGTTAAATTTAGCATGGAGAAACCCCTGCCCAAGGCTTGGAACACCAGACCTCCTGGGCCAACATAGGATGATGATACTCTACCAGAGGAGAGAAGGGTGTCTCAGAGGCCTACCAGTCAGTCAGCCATGATGAATCAACTGACCAAATCTTTCATGTATGGTCATGGCTGCCACATTCAACAGACAGCCAAAGAAGAATGTTGAAACCAGTATTTAGGTCCATGTGTTCTTTTCTAATCTAAATTGCTGCTCTCACATAGCTGGAGCTTCCCCCAAGGCCTTTTATAGAAGCATCCTAAAGGGCTGGGCTACCATGGACTGAAAAAGAAAGAGAAAAGCAAGTAGAGCTTGTGTGTGGAACAAAAAATGACTCTTCTCTTAAAACAGAAACTTGACATAAGAAGGAGAAGTGCCTCTGAAAGGGAACTCAGCACCTAAGTGGACTAGGAGGCATTTCGAGTCAAGCCTTTGCTCTGGCCCAGAATCATAGTCAAGCTCTCCATATGCCAATGGAGCTCAACAAGTAAGGGAAATACCTCATTGCAACTCAGGAGGTAACATTCCTAAATCACATTAAGCTAAATGGTGCTAAAACATCCATCCAGTCCTTCTCTTGGCAGCAGTTCAGAAGACGAGGTGTCCTTCTAAATGACTAGAAGCACACATGTGCATATGGGTGCCCTCCCTCCTTCTGATTTAAAAGCTACAGGCTTAGCACCTTCTCTGAGTCTTGCTGTCTGTCATGGTGTTAAATTAGGTTTTACTACCCAAACACAACATTCAGTACATTTCAACTATCCAACAAAAGAATGCAGTATATTTTCCTATTGAGAAGGCAGTATTCAAATACACTAAATCTCTAAGCCATTGGTGCCCTTTAAGACTTGGCGAACCAGAGTGACATCTTGGTTGAATAATATATCAAGGGACAAATTCCACATCTGGTATTTTGAACATACCAGCCATGAGACAACACGATCCAATAGAAAGCGTTGAATCAAAATATTTAGATGATTAACACAAGAATTTGGCATAGAGATCGCCAGGAAAGAAGCATGCAATTTTAGATCATCTTCCATCTACTTACTGCATGTAAATGGTTACTTGTTTAATTTCCTCCAAAGAAAACCATAATGCCAGTGACTAAAATAGACAGTAACTTTGGAATCCAGTGCAGTGAAAAAAAGACCACGACCAAAAGTCATTTAAGGCATAGCATGCAAGTCAGCGTAGATGGCATACTGTGTAGTTGTAAAGGCACAGAACAGCTGTAAAAACTCTGAAACTGGATTATTATGTCGCCTTATTTTAAGACAAGCACACACTGAAGCCCATGGGCTTATAGTTTGGGGCAGAGTTCTAGAATGATGCCTCAAATCTTTCTGATATATTAGTCATCCAATTAAATCAATGCCACATTATGGAATAGGAATTTGACTTTCCGTAGAACTAGATGAACGCTGCCTGTGGTGGCTCACACAGATGGAGGTCCAGTCACAGGTTTGACCCCCAGATAAGTCAGCCCTGCTCCTCTCTGCTTCACAGAATACTCGCCCATTTCTCTTACCTCCCTGCCCTGCCCTTCAACCTCTTTTCTTTGCTCCCTATCAACCTGCCCCCACCACCTGGACCTTGGCCTTCCTCTCTTTCATCTTCCCATTCTTTCTCCAGGGTATGATCCTCTCATATATCTTCAATCTCCACCTAATAAGTGATGTCTCCCAATCTTTCTCTGGGTCCACGCTGCTAGTTACTTTAGTACATCTGTCCCACAGCATCCTAGCAACAAAATATCTAAACATAAATTCATTGTTCTCTCACCTCAAATTCTCTTTTTAGACTTCCCATCATTAGGATTAAGATATTTGAGCTATACATGTCCCTTCCCTACTCTTTCCAAATTCCCACTCCGGACCAAGCCCACATCAAAATCAAATGGAAATTACTGGGGAAAAAACCCTCTAAGCCCTTTCCCTGCCTCTACATTCTTCCCACTTATCCATCTGATACTAAACATCCAAAATCATTAGCCAATTCTTGCACATTGAATTAAATGCAAACATATTTTCGTTTTCAGAGCTAACCTTTCTTGTGTACCCAATGCATAGGACTAACCCTTATTGCATGCAAGAAAAGCCGGTTGTCATCCCTCACACAAGTACTCTCTCCTACTGATGATTATGGACTTTGAGGGAGCTCCCCACCCACTACCCACCCACACTATGAATCTGGCTTCTTCCCTTATCTAGTCGTACAACTTTGGACAAGTTATTGAACTTCTGAGTCTTAACTTCCTGACTTGTATGTAAAAAAAAGAAGAGGTTAATTATACCTACCTCACACTATTATTTATTGAGGCATAACTGACAAATAAAAGTTGTATATATTTAAGATGTACAAAGTGATATTTTGATATATGTACACATTGTGAAATGATTATCACAATGAAGCTAATTAACATAACCATCACCTCTCATAGTTGCCTTTTGGTTATGGTGAGAACACTTAAGATTTACCTTCTTAGCAAGTTTCAAGTACACAATACAGTATTATTATTATTACTTTAAAATATTTATTTATTTATTTACTTTGGCTGCACCGAGTCTTAACTGTGGCACGTTGCCTTCTTAGTTGCAGCATGAGGACTTCTTGGTTGTGGCACGCTAACTCTTAGTTGCAGCATGCTTGCAGCATCTAGTTCCCCAACCAGGGATCGAACCCAGGCCCCCTGCATTGGGAGCGTGGAGTCTCACCAACCGGACCACCTGGGAAGTCCCAACAATACAGTATTATTAACTATAGTCACCATGCTGTGCATTAGATCTCCAGAACTTACAACTGAAAGTTTAGACTCTTTGATCAACATCTCCCCATTTTCCCTACCCCCCAGCCCCTGGCAACTACCATTCTACTCTCTGCTTCTGCGACTTTGACTTTAGATTCCACATACAGGTGAGATCATGCAGTGTTTGACTTTCTCTGTTTGGTTTAGTATTTCGCTTAGCATAATGTCCTCTAGGTTCATTCATGTTGTTGCAAACGGCAGGACTTCCTTCTTTGTTAGGGCTGAATAATATTCTATTTAATACATATACCACATTTTCCTTATTCATTCATCAACGGACACTTAGGTTATTTCCAACAACAGTATTGTTTTGAGGTTGAAATGAGTTAACAAACATTAAAGTACTTAGCAGAGCATCCAGAAAATTAGTTTCCTTCTTTCTTTCATCATCTTTTCCCCCGTATCCCAACCTCCCTTAAAGCTGAGCTCAAAGCCCATTACTCTTGGAAACCTTTGCTTGGTAATTCCAGGCTCGTCTGGTCAGGTTCTCTACTCCCTGTCAGGTAGGGCTGTTACATTAAATAAGTATACACTTATGCTTTAAAAATTATAAAATTATAAATTTATAAATTATATAATAAATTATAAAAATTCTAAAAAGTATATTTGGGACTTATACTAAAAAGTATGCATTATCTGAAATTGAAATTTACCTAGGCATCCTTATTTTTATTTGCTAAATTCGGCAAGTCTCCTTTCAGATATGATTAGCCTTTTCTATTTTGATGTGTTCTGTAAATCTTTCAGGTTCTAGTCTGCTTCATGACTGGAAGCATGTCTTTTACTTCCTTTGTAGTTCCCACAGCAGCCAGCCTATCTGTGTACCCGGCCCATTTTCCAAGCCTGAGGCAAGACAGCCTCCTCTGTGAAGACTCTCAGGTTACTGCAGCAACCTGCTAAGACTATTACCTCTTCAATAATAGCATATTTCTCATGTGGTTCATTTTGCAGTGAATCTGTTGCTTTTGTTACATTTCCTATACTAGGATGTTGAACTGTTACTTCACTTTTCATGTGGTTATTTCTTATTATCCTGAATCAGTCAGAGTATTTTGTTGTCAGCAACAGAAATCAACTCTAACCGATTTAAATGGAAAAGGAATTTATCAAAAGGATATTGGGTGACTCACAGAAAGGCCCAGAGGTCTGAAGAACCTGGCTCAAAACAATACACTAAATTTCTCCACAGACCAGAGAGGATTTTGCTGCTAACATCCCCGAGCACCGGACACTACCACTGTACCACCTGTACTGCTCCCTGGGAAGCCGAGGGTCCCCCGCCCTGCTTCTTTGAGCTACTACTTCCAGGTTCAATGTGGATGGAATGTTTCTGAGTTATCACATGCCCATGCTCTACCTGCAAGAGAAACTAGAAAAGTATATATCAGGCATTTTTAGTTTTCCTAGTGGAAGGTAGACCTCTCCTAACACCAAGACTCATAAAGTGTGGACTTCACTACATATAAGCGGAGGATTGAGAGGCTGAGTGGCAAAAGAGAATAATTGATAAGCCTTCTTTAGAGAGGAGACCATATCGCCACTAAAGTGTCCAGAACAACATTTTGCACAGGAAGTAGCCAAAAAATATTTATTGAATGGATGATTGATACTGGCCACTAAAAATGCGTTACTGATTTTTGAAAACTCATTGCAGATCCAATCTGGGGGATATTTGAAAGAGTTACATTATGCATTCAATTGCCTAGATACTGTCATTACAAAGATAATAAAGCAAACTCCTTAAGCTCTAGGATCTCCAAGTGAGGAAAGCCTACTGGGCAACATTTACAATGTGATCAGGTAAATGCTCAGATGTAGGAAAAGGAGAAGGTACTACAGGAAATCATCTAAGAAAGGCTCTAGCTCAGGGCAGGGGTGGGGTGAGTGAGGCAGCTGCACAGAGGAAATAACACTGGAGCTCAATTTGAGGGGAGGGGTGGGTTTGTCCATCTACATGGTGATCCTGAAACCGTGCACCTCAGATTAGGACTTGAACCCCCGTGCCGGGACTCGAACCTGGCCAAAACCCAGATTGGGACTTGAACCCACATGGCTGGGACTCAAACCTGGTCAAAACCCAGATTGGGGCTTGAACCCACATGGCTGGGTCTCAAACCTGGTCAAAACCCAGATTGGGGCTTGAACCCACGTGGCTAGGACTCGAACCCGGCCAAAACCCACAGTCTTCCAACTGAGATCACATACCTGGTTTCAGGACTTAATGAAACTCAGGTTCTTGATGTCTCATCACAGAAATAATTCAGTGAGAGACGAAGTGATAGGTAAGAAGTGGATTTATTTACAGAGAAACACACTCCACAGACATAGTGTGGGCCATCTCAGAAGGTGAGAGCAGCCTTGGGAGACACACGTTCCACAGACAGAGTGTGGGCCATCTCAGAAGGTGAGAAAGGCACCAGGTTATGGGGTTGTCAGTTTTTACAGGAGTGAGTAATTTCATAGGCTAATGAGTGGGAGTATGCCAGCTATTTTAGGAAGGGGTGGGGATTTCCAGGAATTGGGCCACCGCCCACTTTTTGATCCTTATGGTTGGTCTTGGAACTGTCATGATGCCTGTGGGTGTGTCAGTTAGCTTGCTGAGGTGAGCGTATACTGAGGCTCAAGGTCTAGTGGAAGTCAATTTGTCCACCATCTTGGACCCATTTGGTTCTGATCAGTTTATGTCATGTCCTCAGGCTATGTCATTCTTTCAAAGGTTGTGCCCTGCCTCCTTCCCTCCTGTATCAAACCTAGAGGTGATGATGAACTGGTCACACAAGCCTAACTCAGGAAACAGTATCCACAGAGAAGAAGTGTCCATAGTGAGGGGTGAGTGGCCTAGTGGGAGTTGGAGGGAGGAATGCTTTTGGTAAATACACAAAGACACACACACACAATGTCCTTTAGCGTAACACCCAATTTATGAAAATGAGACTTCAGTAGAATGTGCTAACTCAGCTGTGATATGTGACTTGGGGACAAATCCTGAGAAGGTACCAATGACCCTAGAAGTTATTTAGAGTAAATAATATTCAGGCACATGAAAAACTGCCTGAAGTGCCCAGACCTTGCTTTACTTCACAAGACAAGGTCATTATACAAGGGTGTAGAAAGCAGTACTTCTCAAGCTGCATGTAAACAACACCTGAAATGGTCTATACCCACACAATCAGATAAAAATATGTGAGCCACACATGAAGTTTTTAATTTTCTAGTAGGCACATTCAAAAAAGTAAAAAGAAGGAGATAACACTGTCAAGACGTTAGGTTCTTCCCAACTTGATCTATAGATTCAATGCAATCCCAATCAAAATCCCAGCAAGTTGCTTTCTGGGTATTGACAAACTTACTCTAAAGTTTATATGGAGAGCCAAAAGACCCAGAACAGCCAACACAATATTAAAGGAAAAAGAACAAAGTTCAAGGGTTGACACTACCTGACTTCAAGACAAACTATAAAGCTACAATAATCAAGATGATGTGGCCTTGGCAATAGAACAGACAAGTATATCAATGGAACAAAATAGAGAGCCCAACAACAGGTCCACATAAATATAGTTAACCGATCTTTGGCAAAGAAGCAAAGGTAATATTATGAAGAAAAGATAGTCTTTTCAACAAATGGTGCTGGAACAACTGAAAATCCACATGCAAAACAACGTATCTAGACACAGATCTTATACCTTTCACAAAAACTAACTCAAAATGGATTATAGACCTAAATGTAAAATGCAAAACTCAGGAATTCCCTGGCGGTCCAATGGTTAGGACTCGGCACTTTCACTGCCAAGGGCCTGAGTTTGATTCCTGGTTCGGGAACTAAGATCTCACAAGCCTTGCAACACGACCAAAAAAAAAAAAAAAAGCAAAACTATAAAACTCCTAGAAGATAATAACATGAGAAAATCTAGATGACCATGGGTATAGCAATGACATCTTAGATACAACACCAAATGCACAGTTTATGAAAGAAATAATCTATAAGCTAGATATCATTAAAATTACAAACCTCTGCTCTCTGTAAGATACAGTCGAGAGAATGAGAAGACAAGCCACAGACTGGGAGAAAATATTTTCAAAAGACACATCTGATAAAGGACTGTTATCCAAAATACACTAAGAACTCAAAACTCAACAGTAAGAAAACAAACAACCCAATTAAAAATGGGCCAAAGATCTGAACAGACACCTTATCAAAGAAGATATAAAGGTGGCAAATAAGCATATGAAAAGATGCTCCACATTATATGTCATCAGGGAAATGGAAATTAAAACAATAACGAGGGCTTCCCTGATGGTACAGAGGTTAAAGAATCTGCCTGCCAATGCAGGGGACATGGGTTCAAGCCCTGCTCCAGGAAGATCCCACATGCCATGGAGCAGTTAAGCCCATGTGCCACAACTACTGAGCCTGCGAGCCACAACTACTGAGCCCGTGTGCCACAACTACTGAAACCTGCGAACCTAGATCCTGTGCTCTGCAACAAAAGAAGCCACTGCAATGAGAATCCCGCGCACCGCAACGAAGAGTACCCCCACTCGCCGCAACTAGAGAAAGCCCGCACATAGCAACGAAGACCCAATGCAGCCAAAAGAAATAAATTTTTTAAAAAAAAAACAATAATGAGATACCATTGCACACCTATGAGAATGGCTGAAATAGAGAAGACTGACAACACTAAATGCTGACCAGGATGTAGAGCAACAGGAACCTTCATTCATTGCTGGTGGGAATGCAAAACGGTACAGCCACTTTGGAAGACAATTTGGTGGTTTCTTACAAAACATACTCTTATCATACAATCCAGCAATCACACTCCTTGGAAACTACCCAAATGAAGTGAAAACTTAGGTCCATACAAAAACCTGAACATGGATGTCTATAGCAGCTAATTCATAACTGCCCAAACTTGGAAGGAACCAAGATGTCCTTTGGTAGGTGAATGGATAAATACTCTCTGGTACATCCAGACAATGGAATATTATTCAGCACTAGAAAGAAATGAGCTATCAAGCCATGAAAAGACATGGAGCAAACTTAAATGCATATCATGAAGTGAAACAAGCCAATCAGAAAAGGCTACATAGTGTATGATCCCAACCATATGAAATTCTGGAGAAAGTGAAACTATGGAGACAGTAAAAACATCAATGGTTGCTGTGGTTAGGAGGGAAGGAGGAATGAACAGGTGAAGCACAGAGGATTTGGGGGCAATGAAACTATTATGTATGATACTATAATAGTAGATACATGTCACTATACATTTGTCCAAACGCATGTAAAATACAACACCAAGAGTGAATTGTAGTGTAAACTATGGACTTTGGGTGATAATGATGTGTCAATGTAGGCTCATCAGTTGTAACAAATGCACAACTCTGGTGGGGGATGTTGACAGTGAGGGAGGCTGTGCATGTGTGGGGGCAGGGAGTATATGGGAACTTAATGTGTTTTCTGCTTGATTTTGCTGTGGACCTAAAACTGCTCTAAAAAAAGTATATTTAAAAGTAAAAAGAAACAAGTTATCTTAATTTTATAATATATTTTATTTAACCCAATATATGCAAAATATTATTGCAACATACAAAAATTATTAATGAGATATTTTATATTCTTTTTATCATAATACGCCTTTGAAATCTAGTGTGTAGTTTACATTTACAGACATCTCAATTCAGACTAGCCACATTTCAAGTGCTAATTAGCCATATACAGCTAGTGGCTACCTATCACACTGAATAGTGCAGGTCTATAGCCTATTCAAGGAGGTGAGTTCAGTGACATGCATTTAGGTATCTTTGTAACGTCAGATTACTATGAAAGTTTTTAAATCAGTTTTTAACTTATGTTATCATGGACCAGCAGCGAATAGTTCAACAACCACATAGAATGAACCATACTTTGAGAAGCTGTGGATTAGAAACCTCCATTCTGCTCCAGATAGCAGGCATCAGTAACAAAACAGAAGACATGATAGTCATGAATTTTTTTTATAAATTTATTTATTTTTATTTATTTATTATTTTTGGCTGTGTTGGGTCTTCGTTGCTGTGCGCGTGCTTTCTCTAGTTGCGGCAGCAGGCACTGCTCTGTTGCAGTGCGCGGGCTTCTCATTGCAGTGGCTTCTCTTGTTGTGGAGCATGGGCTCTAGGGGCAGGGGCTTCAGTAGTTGTGGCTCCCAGGCTCTAGAGCACAGGCTCAGTAGTTGTGGCACACGGGCTTAGTTGCTCCTTGGCACGTGGGATCTTCCCAGACCAGGGCTCGAACCCGTGTCCCTTGCACTGGCAGGTGGATTCTTAATCACTGCGCCCACCAGGGAAGCCCAGTCATGGATTCTT
This sequence comes from Aethalodelphis obliquidens, assembly GCF_003676395.1. Classification (NCBI taxonomy): domain Eukaryota; kingdom Metazoa; phylum Chordata; class Mammalia; order Artiodactyla; family Delphinidae; genus Aethalodelphis; species Aethalodelphis obliquidens. The sequence continues at coordinate 4,121,129 of NW_020838015.1, read as the reverse complement.
AAGAATCCTTTGTTCAGGGTGGAACCAAACTAAGGCTTTAGAGAGGTACTTATGTTAGGGAAGATTAGGAAATCAAGTACAGACATCTTTCCTACGCTTCTCTGCCACCTGGCTCCATGCAAACAGAAATTGAAAACACCAAAAAAGCTCAGAACAGGTAGTTTCAGCTATGGATACCTACCATCAAATTTTCCAAGGGGCTTAGAAATGGATAAACAGAGCTTAAAGTGAGATTTGAATAGGTAAAACAAAAATCAATTCTTTTCAAATATAGGTTTGAATGGAGACAAATACAAGAATTCTCTTAAGTAACAATGGCAGTTCTAGGGAAATAGCCTTGTTTATAGATGTATTAAAACCATCACAAACCTGTAAGGAGTCATTTTTCTGAGAAACAGTTCCCTTGCAAATAAATAAACAAAACTTATTTGCTCTGAAAGAGGAGGCAAAATTCACATAAAACAGCTTCAAACAGCAACTTTTCAACCTAAATGAAACAGAAAAGCTTCATCTCTGAAAACCAGTCATAACAAAGCAAATCAGTACTCAGAAAAAGAACTTCAAAATACAAAGGAAACTTGAACAGAAAATAGAAACTAAAAGGTGAAGATTTAAAAGCCCTACAAGTAACCATTAAAAGAAATCTCGGCCTTCCCTGGCTCAGTGGTTAAAAATCCACCTGCCAATGCAGGGAACAAAGGTTCGAGCCCTGGTCCGGGAAGATCCCACATGCTGTGGAGCAACTGAGCCCACGTGCCACAACTACTGAACCCAGGTGCCACAACTACTGAAGCCCATGCACCTAGAGCCCATGCTCCGCAACAAGAGAAGCCACTGCAGTGAGAAGCCTGCGCACCTCAACAAAGAGTAGCCCCTGTTCACCACAACTAAAGAAAGCCCATGTGCATCAATGAAGATCTAACACAGCCAAAAATAAATAAATTAAATTAATTTTAAAAAAAGAAATCTCCAACTGAGAATAACCAAATTTAATAGGTCCTCAGTCTACAGACTTCACAAAGTCAAGAACAAGTCAAATCACTTTCTATATATAGAGTTATGTATAGTTAACTCTTAAATAGCTAATGATTTACAGCAGTGAGTAATTTGCCTAATCAATTACCTGGTACTTGGATAATTACCCAAGAGTCAAAATCGAATTTAGAGGCTAGATTATTAGAGACTAAATTGTTGTCCCCCCCAAAGTTCATATGTTGAAGCCCTAACCCCCCAATGTGACTTTATCTAGAGAGAGTGTCTATAGGGAGGTAATCAAGGTTAAATGAAGTCATAAGGGTGGGGCCCTAATCCAGTAGGACTGGTGTACTCGTAAAAAAAGGAAGAGATACCAGAGTTCTCTTTCTCCCTGAGCATGCACAGAGAGGAAAGACCATCTATAAGGCAGGAAGAGGGTCCTCACCAGAAACAGATCCTGTCAGCACCTTGATCTTGGACTTCTAGCCTCCAGAATTGTGAGAAAATTAATTTCCATTGTTTAAACCACTCGGTGTATGGTGTCTCGTTGTGGCATTCCCAAGCTGACTAACACAGTATATTTTGGAAATCCACAGTATACAAAGAGATTCCCAGATCATCTTTAGGGTCAATGAATATAATAGCAGCAAATTGACTCAGCTGCTATGATGCTGAGTGATCAAAATGTGTGTGCCATTATATCTGTGCGTGTGATTCTAATGGTGATGATCAGTTACAGGGGTTTTAGGCCTAATCAATCAATAAGAACTTGGCCCTGCAAGAAATAGGAGAGACTAACACAACATTGTAAATCAAATATATTCCAATGAAAATTTTTTTAAAAAAAGGAGAGACCATTCCTGACAACTAAATGCTCACCATCTAGTTAGGGTGAGAAAACTAATGTGCGTAAAATACTTAATTATTCTCAATTGTGTTATTCATGCAATAGGCATTCTCCTTTTAGAGATACAGGATCAGTGCTTCCTTCACAAGAAGCTGGCAACAAAGGAATATCATTTGGTGCCACTGGTCCTGCCAGGATAGCCAATGTAGCTCATTAAAACCAAGGTGATGGGGACTTCCCTGGTGGCACAGTGGTTAAGAATCTGCCTGCCAATGCAGGGGACATGGGTTCGATCCCTGGTCCGGGAAGATCCCACATGCCGCAGAGCAACTAAGCCCGTGCACCACAACTACTGAGCCTGTGCTCTAGAGCCTGTGAGCCACAACTACTGAGCCCACGTGCCACAACTACTGAAGCCCGCACGCCTAGAGCCCGTGCTCCACAACAAGAGAAGCCACCAAAATGAGAAGCCTGCGCACCACAACGAGGAGTAGCCCCCGCTCACCGCAATTAGAGAAAGCCCGCATGCAGCAACAAAGACCCAACGCAGCCAAAAATAATAAATAAATATATTTATTAAAAAAAAAACCCAAGGTGATGGTAGTGAGAATACTAATGAGATAAGAATTAATTGTGTGGTGTACTCTAATGCATTGAATCACAGAACGTCAGAACAGAACTTTAAAAGTTTGGAACTAAACTTAAAGATCAAATGGTCCAAGCTCCCAACTTTACAACTCAGGCTTCTATGTTCTTGAAGGACTATTCAAGAATATTAAGTGTACATAGGCTCCACATGGTCAAAAGGAAGAAAACTTCTTGAGACAAATGCTAGAGGATGAGGAAGGATGAAGAAAAAGGAAAGTAATACATATTGAGCATCTACAAAGTGCCAAGAGACACAGTGCTAAATATCTAACGTTAGTCATCTTATTTAAATTCTCTTATGTACCCCTTAAGGGGAAAGGTGTTATTTATACCATTTTACAGATGGAAAAACAAAGGCTCAGAGTGTGTGACTTGCATAAGACGATACTATATAGATAAAATGGCCTGAACCAGTGTTCTGCCCTAACCTCTGGCCAATTCTGAAGACTCCACTCTGCTTTTACACCTCAAACACATGCCCAGCATAATTCTTAAGCGTACCTTTGAGTCAAAAAGATTTTCAATGTAAGCATATCTCAAAAATAGTAAAGTCCCTGCATATTGCCCTTTTGAGCCAAGCTATTTAATCTCCGGTTTGCCGAGAGTATTGGTTGCTCAAGATTCCCAGCTGAGTCCTTACCAGGATTTGCCCTTGGTAGACAGGAATTGCCCAAAGTTATCCCCATTCTTCAAGGGCAGCCACATCCAAGGCTGTGGCTGTGGGATACAAATGTCCAGCCCCTTTACCTCATTTGGGGGCAACTCTGAAGAACCAGGTCAGTTTCAGAGCTCCCCGCAAGGTCAGCTGAGGCCTCTGTTATGACTACATCACAGCTCAACTCCTCCCTCTGCCCAATCCTGCTTCCCTCACTCCCTTGCAAATGCTGATCTTGAGGGCACCTCCCCACCCTAATAAAAAACTGGGAACTTGACCTCAGAAAAATATGATTTTTAATTTTACCAAAAATTTTATATAATGCTCCTGAAACAATGTGGAGAAAATTTTACCGTAACAGCCGCTACATAAGAATCACTCCCTACTAATGGGAAAATAAGTTGGTAAGTCCTTTGAGGGGGTGCAGGTGGGGTAAGAGCCTCAAGGGGCATGTCTGGTTAACAAATTAGGGTCACTAATTGGTTGAGATAATAAAGGGACGTTCAAAGACTGGGGAGAACTTAGTGAGATGAAGTGCAACATGTAGGAAGAACTAAAAGGAGACCCTGGACATTGGGACATCAGAGAGAGGAAAGAGAGGAGCTTGGTGGCAAGCAAAACATCTCAAGAAGATTTCAAGTCATTTGCAATGAGATGTGCAATATCATCTCGCTCTTCTGTCTCCCCTGCAAAATCTTCAGTGAATTGAACCCTGTTTACTTAGTGTGAGTAGATTCCCCTGAGGGAGCTCACAGAGGTTACTGTGGAGATATCTGGTACTTGGACTTCACTTTCAATGAAAAAAAGTCAAGTTATAGCTCAGGAAATGGTAACATAAACTCTAAGGAGACAGTAAACTCTAAGGAGACAGACGTACTGTGCCTCTCTGGTTGTAAGGATCTAAAGATGAAGCCCACAATCTATTGAAAGAGAAGCTACATCAATATACAAAAAAAGGGCAAATTAAAAACAACAGCATGCCATTTTCACTATCAGTCTAGCAAAGCGATTTTTAATGAAATTACCAATACAGGAAAAGAAAGTGCAGAGAAATTGACTCTCCTACACTATTTGAAAGATGGTATGTTGTTACAACCTTTCTAAAGGGCAACGTGGTGATATAGAGGAAGAAGCTTGTACATGTTCATGTTCTTTGACCCAATATTGAGCTGTAAGGAAATGTATCCCAAGGAAATGATGATAAACACAAAAATTTATGTACATGAAAACACTTTGGAACATTACTTGTAGTAGCTAAAAACTATTCGAGTGGGGAAATGTTTAAATAAATTATGCCACATTACTGAAAATTCTTTCCTCAAAGAACATTTAATGAGATGGGGAAATACTCATGATAATGTTAAGTGAAGATATATGTACATTAGCTTTTTACACTAAATAAATGAGAATCCCAAATCTGTTAAAAAGAAAAAATTATAAATCTTTAAACTATTTGATCCAGGTTATAATATATGTACATGTGTTAATGAGTATATAGATACACCTGTGTGTATACATATTTGTGAATTAGGCAAAAATGGGTCGTGCGTTTTTTTACAAGCAGAAAAAACATGGCATGAAAAAGAGAAATCAAACTAAAAGGCAAAATGCAGAACAAAATCTTTGATTTTATATCCTTAAACATAAGAGTAACTTGTTTCTTCTCATTTATATTAAACAAACAACCCATTTAACCACTCAAACTAAGTACCTGCCAGGTTGTGTAAACTACAGAACTAATAAAATCATTCCTCCGTATTTTCCCAGGAAATGAAAGAAACAGTTCCTATGAAGTCCAACTGTTGGGTCATCTGATCTAACATTTCACTTAAGGAAATATGGTTATGACATCCAAAGAATAAAGAGCCTTGAATGCTGTTTCCCTGTGGACAAATCTGCCTTTTCTTCCCCCAAGGCTTAACTCAGGGGTTTTCATTTCGTTCCTGGTGTGGCAAGCACTAATGGAGAAGTTCAGCAGAGAGGCATGTTCACATTGGCACTTCTGCTTTCCACTTAACTTTTCTATGAAATGTGTGAGAGTTCAGGATTTCCATAGACAAAAGGCTCATCTAGCTGATGAGCACATTTCCCTAAAACAAAAAAAAGCAGTCCTCCAGGAAAAACAGGAAACAATCACAAAAATACATTATTAGCTTTAAAACAACACTTTGTCATTCCTACCAAAAGTGGATGAGACACCGTTTCTCCCCTCCAGGACCTCACAGTCTACTAGGAAAATTAAATGTGTAAACAAGCAATTACAACACAATGAGATAAATATTATAAAGAAGTAGAGACAAAAGATGGTGGGACCATAAGTAGTTTGCCTCTGTGTTCTCAGTGCCCAGTTCCTGACCTATACAAGATACCTAACATATTTTCTTAGTAAATGAAAGAATGGATGGCTGAATTAAAGGATGAAGTAATTAATAGAATATGGAATGCTTGCACATGAACTTGACCTTGAAGGATATGTAGGCTGTGATGAATATAGCCACAAGATTTTGCAGCTCCTTCCATTAAAAGGTGGAGTCTATTTCCTCACCCCTTTAATCCGGATTGGCTTGTATCTTACTTTGACCAATGGAATGTAGTGGAAGTGATACTCTGTGAGTTCTAAAGACTAGACCTCAAGGGGCCCTGCAGCTAGCTTCTGCCTTTGATTTCTTTGAATGCTCCTGCCACTATGTAAGGAAGCCTAGGCTAGACCACCGAACGATGAGAGACCCGGCATTGAGAGGCAGTGCCCAAACCCCAGATATGTGAGCAAAGCCATCTTAGACCTTCCAGCCCCAGCTGAGCTGCCAGCTAACGGCTTGAGTGAGTCCAGATGAGACCACCCAGTTAACCTACGGGGGTGTGAGAAATAATAAATTGTTGTTGTTTTCAGCCAATAATCTTTGGAGTGGTTTGTTACACGACAATAGAAAACTAAGACTTAAGCATTAACTGCGGCAAAAAAGAAAGAAAAGGAGAGAGGAGGGAGAGAAGGAAGAAGAAGAGGAGGGAGGGAGGAAAGAGAAAAAGGAAAAAAGAGAAAAGAAAAAATGGAGAAAAGGCTGTTCCAAACAGAGGAAAGAACAAGTGCAATGCTGCAGAGTGTTCAAGAACACAGTGTGTTTAGGGAATGATGAGAACTCTGGGTGGCAAGAATATAAGATTCCAGTAAGAAAGCGGCAGATAGATGAGGCTCGAGAGTTTGCTTGAAACCAGATGCAGGACTTTGTTTGCCAAGTTAGGGACTATGGGCAACAGAAAGGTTATATACAGCACTTTCAAACTAATATGACTTGGTTTGTTTTCTAGAAAAAAGTGACGGTGGTAAGGAGACTGAATTGGAGGGTGTGAAGCTGGTAACAGGAAGAGTGGTTGTGAGACTGTGACACAGATTCCAGTACAAGAGAATGAAGACCTGAATGAAGGCAGAGTCAGTACAGATGAAAAGGAATGGATCCTGCTGAGGTTTCCAGGGTTGACACCCATGAATTTGACGGCTTCAGATGAGAGCAGGTGAGGTGGCATGAAAGAACCCCCATTTTATTATGCACATGAATACTGCGAGTCAGGTATTCAGACAGGGCACGGTGGGGACATCTCTGCTCCACAATGTCTGGGATGATGACTTGAACAGCTGAAGGTGACTCAAATGGCTGTGGTTGGGGGATCCTCTTCCAAATGATTTCCTCACTCATGTGGCTACTGCCTGGTCGGGACAGCTGAAGGACAGGCTGAGCTGAGACCGCTGACTGGATCACCTATATGTGGTCTTTCCATATTGTATTTCTCACATCATGAAGACTGGGTTCTGAGAGGGAGTGCCCTGAGAGGAGTGACTTGGGGCTATAACTCCAAGATACCAAGGCAGAAGCTACACGGCCCTTTCTGACCTAGCTCAGAAGTCATATAGCGTCACATATGCCACATTTGATTAATTATAACCTTAATAAATATTATAGACAGATAGATAAATGATAAATTTGGCCAATAAAGTGTGGTGGAAATGATACTCTGTGAGTTCCAGAGCCTTGACGTCAAGGGTCTTGCAGCTTCCACCTTTGCCCTGTTGGAATGCTCCTACCACCATGTAAGAAAGCCTAGGCTAGTCCCCTGAATGATGAGAGGGACAACCAAATAATAAGAAGAAAATTAATTAGTAAGAATCTTTATATTTATTATTAAACAAGTCACTAAGGCCAACCCACATTCCAGAACAGGGTAATTTGGCTCCACTTCCTAATGGGGGAGTGGCAGGTCCCACTGTAGAATAGCCTATGAGCTTTTGTTGTAGCGGTCTTAGGTAAAAACCAACTGCCACACTCAACAACATTGAGAGGAAAGAGGGGAGGAATCTAGGGCCAGGCAGAAGAGGACTTGATAAAAATGGACTTTCAGTAGACAAGGCCCAACTAGCAGAACTACAGCTGTCATTGAAGGTGGGGGGAGACAGTCCTTAACAGCTCATGGGTGCAGATCCTGTACACAGGGCCTGGCGGGTGATTTCCAAAGTCGGTGGGAGGTGGCATCAGGTCAAAGCAATTCACCCATTCTCCACTGAGCCACCCAGTCAAGTGAGAGGAGTTTTAAGGTAGAGGAATCAAAGCTTATTAATTCAGCAGAACCATAGCAAGCAGTGAAAGGCGGCAGAGGTAAGCTAAGGTTTCATGGTGACAAGGGCATCTAGAGTGAATACCTGGCTCAACCAAGAGATGGTTTTTGGCAGCAATATTTTATTCTACACCACACTACACACAGGGGCTGAGGCTGCTAACAAGCCTCCTATCGTAATAATAGTAATGATAACTACTAACATTTATTCACATTAATTGAGCACTTATGATGCATTAAGACACTAGGCTAAGCACTTCACATACATAAAATACCTGAGAGCTGGGTACTATCATTATAAGCATTTCTCAGAAAAATATACTATGGCTTAGAAAGGTCATAAGGCTAGCAAGTTGTGATGCCATAACTCATACATGGATCAGAGCCTGTCATACTTTCTAGGCCAAGTCACACTGCTAGTAGTAACAGGTGAAGCTGGGATGGGAGCCCAGGCTGACTGATCAGATGCGAGCTTTTTTCCACTAAGAATTTCTGCCTTCTGTGACCAGCCTAGCCGGCGGGGTGGGCCAAACCTCTAAGGAACCCATTCTACAAATGCAGTGTCTGAGAGCTGCAAAAGGCAAGGTCAGGGGATGGGGGAAGGAGCTGACAGGGAGGAGTGGGGATGACTCAGAAGTTTCTAGATTGGGAAACTGGGTGGATGTGGTGCTGTTACCCAACATGGGGAATGCTGGGGAGGAAGGGGTTTTGGAGAGAACACAGTGAGTTCAGCATTGGACATACCAAGCATAGGGGAATGTTATTCATTCACTTTTTGAACACGAAGTAAAAAGAATACAATTCCTCTCTTGGATTCCCTACTTGAAGAAAAAGGAAAAAGCTATTAAAGACAATTTGAGTCAAGCACTTGAAGGCCCCAGATATAGAACATGGAATTTCATACATGGAAGGGACCTTAAAATTCATGCACACAATCTCATTTTACAGATAAATTGAGGCTCAGAAAGGTTAAAAGTGTTGCCCAAAGTCACACATCCAGTGTAATGAAGTAAGGCTCATTCTCTAAATCATAAATTGCCCAATTTTTTTCCATTCCTTCTCTTACTCGGAAATACATGAATGTTTTAAAGCCCCAAACAAGAACTGCAGCTATTTGGGGAAGAACCAAAAAAAGCCCCATCATGGTTTGTGCTATGCACGCAGCTCTAAAGGAGCTGTTATCCAATCACTGCAGTTGCCATAGCTCAGCTCACATCCTACATAAACGCCCTGACAGCAGCAAAAACGCAGCCCAAAGAGCTGGCTTATTCTGAACATCGTTCAGAACCAGACAGAGAGGGGAAGAGACAGAAGCCATCATTTATCATTTGGGACAAGAGCCATAGTCAGTGGGAAAATTTGATTTTCCATCATTTAAAGGGTATTAAAGTGAAAAAGAGACCTGGAAAGATGTTTCTGAGGAGGTTTTTTTTTTTTTTTTTAATAAAAGCAGCACATGGTGGGTTTAGCTACTACAGGTGTTTAGATCAGATGTGATGTTAAATCCATATGCCAAGGGAGAGCATGAAAGACCTGTGGCTCACTGATTCCCCTCATTCAACCCCAGCTCAATATTATCTTATTAGCTTGTAATTAATGTTTTGATTCATGGAGCAGTGATAACATTCAGTGTTAAAATTCAATACATAAGCATGAACACAGTGGAAGTGATTATATGAACAACCAAGAAATACCCTAATGTAAGGATAATCTGGGTGGCATCAAGTCTCTTAGACCACCATAATATTTTTTTAAACACTCGGGAAATAAAATAGAGAAATGGGAGAATGGGGGAGTGTAGGAGCTGGGGAGTCAATACAGGGGAGCCAAATAGAAATAAATATTGAGGGGGTTCTTTTCTCAATAGAGCACATATTTGTCCCCAAATTAATTTCAAAATGAGTTGTTTGGAATTAAAGTAGCTGAGAAGCTCAAGGCCTCATGAATAGCAGCCAACGCTTTCACATATAGGCCTCACTGGAATTTGGCTTAGGGCCTGCAATACAGAGAAGGGAGAATGGATGGGCCTTCCCCTCCCCTGTTAATACAGCCAAGCAAGATTGATCCACGCCACTCTCTCTCTACCCCATCATCCCCTGCCACTTAGGCCTTTATTCATGTAGTAGAAAAAGAGAAAAGGGGAAAGAAAGAAGCAGCAAGAAGGGAGGGCTTAAGAGAAAGCAAATATTAAGCTACCAAAATACCTGAAATACCTATTCTCAACAATTCCACCCTAAAAATGGCTGTTCTGTAGTTGGAGACCAAGCTGTCACATGCACATTCTCTCCCATGCCACATTGCTTTCAGGTTCTCAGATATCAATAAATATGGATGATGTCCCTGTGGCAAAAAATGGTGAGCCATCCACTAAAATTCTTGCTCTCCCTCATAGTATAGACTTGTTATGAAGACACACAGAACTGCACTTCCCCTGCATCCCCTATTATCAAGGTGTGGCCATATGACTAGTTGTTCCTAATGGAATGCAAACAGAAGTAAAGTATGTTATTCTGGGCCAAGACTTTTAAGAAACAGGAATACCTTTTCCATGCTTTCTTTCCCCTTCAATGAGATGCAAAAAATAAAGATAATGTCCTTGGGAATAGTGGAGCTACAAGATGGTGGAAGGAACCTGAGTCCCTGGGTCAGCACATGGAGGAAAACCAACCGTGGATGAGCAATACCCAATTGGAACATTATTCAAGCAAGAAATAAACTTCTATTATATTGGGGCCATTATATAAGTTGTGGTCATCTCACAGAAACAGAATGGACTTCCACCCACAAGTCAGTTTGGATGTCGACACAGATGATGGCACAATACACAGTGAACATCTGGAAAGATTATTCATACAATGAGGTTTTCTGCGGGGAGCAGGACAGGGCCCCAAGGAGGTCCAAAAATGGCTCAAGAGAGCAGGAAGGGTCAACTAGCTTGGAGTTTAACCGTGATTAGGGGGCAGGGCTGGGGTGAGGGTTCCCACACATGGACCAGGGCTTTTGTAGTTTGATCTTCCCACCAGCACCAAGGGAATAAATGCCTGGGCTTTCTTATTGGCTTGTCCCAATGTGCAGTAGAAAGGGAAGGGAAGTGGTGGGCTTGAAAGCTGTCAGGAGTCACACGTCAAAAATTGAGGCAGACGCTTTATTACATTTACCCTTGATGTTTGATGACTGAAATGTGCCATGTTTCATTTAATTGGATGAACTTGTGTAAGTAGGCCATTATAGCCTTCTATGAGGCCTGTAGCCTAAAGCCAGTAAGAGAAGTAGATGTTCTATTGAATGACTTGTCCAAGAGCCCAGTGTTGCATATTTTGAGAAATAAAATGAGTGCCTCAGTTACTCAATAAGGTCTGGAATGCTGAAGGGGATAAAGATGTCTTGGTGATAGAGTCTGTCATACAGAGTGAAGTAAGTCAGAAAGAGAGAGACAAATACCGTATGCTAACACATATATATGGAATTTAAGAAAAAAATGTCATGAAGAGCTTAGGGGAAAGACAGGAATAAAGACCCAGACCTACTAGAGAATGGACTTGAGGATATGGGGAGGGGGAAGGGTAAGCTGTGACAAAGCGAGAGAGGTATGGACATATATACACTACCAAACGTAAGGTAGATAGCTAGTGGGAAGCAGCCGCATAGCACAGGGAGATCAGCTCGGTGCTTTGTGACCGCCTGGAGGGGTGGGATAGGGAGGGTGGGAGGGAGGGAGACGCAAGAGGGAAGAGATATGGGAACATATGTATATATATAACTGATTCATTTTGTTGTAAAGCAGAAACTAACACACCATTGTAAAGCAATTATACTCCAATAAAGATGTTTAAAAAAAAAAGATGTCTTGGTGAGGCCTTGTGTTGTGGCTTTAGTATGTGTGGAGACGCGTGACATTCATTTATAATGTGTGAGGCAAGAGCTTTCCGGAGTCTTTCACCCCAAAGAAGGCATCCTTGGACAAAGAATTGCTACCATTGGCCGAGTCAGACAGCTAGACAATTAGCAATGACCCATGAATGTGTAAAATGTGCGAACGGGGCCAATTTCTGGCCAGGGCATCCATTGCTAACATGACTGCCTAAAATTCAGCCAATTGTGCTGAGGTCCTACCCTTGATCAGGTAAGATCTAGCTACGGGATGAAAACAGCAACTTTCCAGCAACCTCCATTGTATATGATAGTGGCACTGCCATACATAAAGTATATGAACTCCCACTGTTGTTCAATCAGTTGATTCCAAGGGGCTTCCCAGGTAGCCCATAGGGTCTTAGAGAGAGATGACCTCCTCCAGTTCCATGGCAACTGGCAAAGAACTGAGGAAAGGAGAGGCTCCCCACTCCTGCAGGTGGAATGCACCAAAAGACCCCAGATTTGGCTCCATCTGGTAGCAACGTAACCTTGGGGGCCATGCCAAGCTTGCAGAGTGCTGCTTTCATGATCCAAGGCATAATGGTGAGCTGAGTACAGAGGGTCACATGCTTGGGGTCTGAGAGCCTCCATCTTCAGAAGGGCCCAGCGTCCGAGCAGTACTTTTTTTTTTTTTTTCGGTACAGGGGCCTCTCACTGTGGCAGCCTCTCCCGTTGCAGAGCACAGACTCCAGACGCGCAGGATCAGTGGCCATGGCTCACGGGCCCAGCCGCTCCGCGGCATGTGGGATCTTCCCAGACCGGGGCACGAACCCGTGTCCCCTGCATCGGCAGGAGGCAGACTCTTAACCACTGCGCCACCAGGGAAGCCCCGAGCAGTACTCTTTCCTCTGATGGTGTATAGCATGTGGGCAAGGAGGGCAGTTTCTTGCACCAGAAGGCATTGGCAATTTATGACCATTGTGGATAGTTCAGAGACTCCAGGAGGCATGAGGCGAGGTCGCTACATTCTCTACAGTGATGGAGTCTCTGGGGGAATTAACAGGAGCGCCTGTTTTATTACAGTCTGGACAGATTCCAGAGCCTTTTGTTGTAGGTAACCCCATTTAAAGTGGACCAAGTTATAGGTAACAGCATAAATGGGCTTAAGTAAAATTTGTAAATGAGGAATACATTGCCTCCAGAACCAAAAGCCAAAAAGATGCTGGGTCGATTTTAATGTCGTGGGTGCTGAGAGAGTTAACAACTGTTTCTTGACAATTTCAAAACCTTAAGTGTCAGGGTGCTGTACTATGTGTAGGGCAATGGTCCATACCTTTTTTGTGTTTGTATGTCCTGAATAAGTGTCCCAAATGAGTCTCAGAGGAGGAAGATGGCATCAGTTTGATGTCATACCTGTACTCCTAGAGAAAGTTAGATGTGCTTAAGATCTTGCCTGTAAGACTGTGCGAGACTACAGGGCTGTTGAGATACCCCATGGGCAGCCTGGTAAAAGTAAATTGAGTCCCTTCAGAGGTGAAGGCAAACTATGGCTAAGAGGCCTTCAGTTAGACCCTGAACAAAACATATTAGCCAAATCTAGGATCACAAAGTACTTACCAGTTGCTGATTGGATGGAATAAGTAATTTAAATATTTGGTACGAGGGCCTCAATGGATAGGACTGTTAGGGGAAACACCGACTGAAACCGCCAGCCCTGGCCAGGCAAGACAATAGCCACTTGCATGAGTTATCTTAGAACAGGAGGTCCTGGTAAGGAACGTGGAACTAACAAGCTACCACCAACCTGAAGAATTCGGGAAAGGTCAAAAGGGGAGAGGAGACGCCAGTCCGTCTGTCCTATCGTCCTCCCAGAATCCTTCTCGCTGGAATTCATCTTGGCTGAGGGATGTGTGCACCACCAGGAAGGACCCTGAGTCAGAATGATTGGCCAGAGACAACCCGGAAACTAACCCCATCACCATAAAACCCGAGACTGTGAGCCACGTGGCAGAGCAGTCCTCCTGGGCTCCCTTCCCCTGCTGCTCTCCGCCCAGGCGCCCCTTCCCAATAAAGTCTCTTGCTTTGTCAGCACGTGTGTCTCCTCAGACAACTCTTTTCCGAGTGTTAGACAAGAGCCCAATCTCGGGCCCTGGAAGGGGTCCCCCTTTCTGCAACAGGACCATGAAATTATGGTGGCAATAATCCACTGAGAAGTGCCATCTATTCCTTCCAAGTTTAAGAATAGGCCAACACAGTCTGCTAAATGGAGACGTAGTGGGGATAATCAACTCTTCTCTAAAATACAGTGGGTTTCAATCCTTGAAGGCCCTTCTATAACTAATGTGAATGAAAAACGTTGTCTGCCATATCGGCAAACAAAGGATGCCAAGGCCATCAAGCTACCAGCCACTACCAATGCCCCGAGGGTGAACCCTGAGGGGACTCAGGATGGAAAAGAACAGAAAACTGGCCCTAGATTGCAGACCTGCATATCAAAGGAATGATTTCCCTGAGCCTAGACTCTTGCATCTTTGAATACATAGAAAAGTGCTAAATTCATTATCTTGAGATATCTGGTTTTCTTTAATTAACAGTAATCTTTTGATGGTCCGACTACCTGGTTTTTGTTGCAAAAACTCCTACAAATCCTGGCTCCTCCCTGTTCTCTTCAGAGCCATCCCTCAGAGCTGTCTGAGAGGCTGCCTCCCGGACCTGAGTCCTCAGAAAGTCCACCAAATAAAACAGAGCTCTCAACTTTTAGGTTGTGCATTTTTCTTTTCAGTTGACACTAACAATAGGCCCCCATACCAAACTCACCTTAATTCTGCATGTATTTCCACAGCTGCAAAAGTGGAAACTCTGAAAAGGCTTATTTAGTTTCCACAGCTGGTTGTTTATATGATTACTTCACCTTATGAAGCATCCCCAAATCCAAACTCTGAGAAAGGGTGGCCTCTGAATCTACCAACCAGTTGTGTGGCAGCTTATTTGCTGTTTCATGTTGTTCTTGTCTGTGGTGGTCACATTCTCTTGCACTGGGAACTTGTCATCCAAGTCACTTGTTGCTTCCAAAGGAGCTTGCAAGTAGTCTTGGAAACTCAGGGTGAGAAGGTTTTATACAAAGGTAAAGAGAAAGGGGTGAATATTCCTTCATTGTATGACTAATGCAACTTTCCTAAGGAGGATACAGAAAGCTATGACTCACTTTCTGCATTTGTTTCCTATTATAGTGTTTATCTATTGACATATGGCTAAGAGGTGTTGCCATTGATGAAGCCTCAGCCTGCTGACTGAAGCCAGCCTAAACTTTTCAGCAGGGTGAAGCTTCCAGCTCTTGAATCTGGGATCCAGACCATCAGCTCCCACATGGAGAACACCACGGACATAGGAAGAAAATAAAAAGCTCTCTGTGCAAAAGTCAACCATGAAGACTCAGTTTAAGTAAAAATAATGCTGACAAGAGGGGTTTTTTTCTGTTTTTTTTTTTTTGTTTTTTACATTTTTGCTTAATGTTTTCCTCCTGTTCTGCTGTTTGCATAATTCAGAGTATGGCAGTTAATTTCTAATTACACAGACTGCTTATCATTTTCTTTTAGGAAATGAAATTAAATACTGCTCCTGGACTTGTACAATTAAGAGGTATCCTTGGTCTACCTATCTTGTTATTTAATTCCCAACAAGGTCCAACCATTTGGGACACATGGTCTGCATGTTTTGATGTTGGTTTTTCCTGTGACTGGCTCCAGTTGCCAAGCCCCATTTCTCAGGGAAGTTGTTTTCATAGCAAAGGTTTGCTGGTGGAAAATAACGAGATCTCATAAAGTAGGATTGCAGAAGTGCCTATTACTTGTTAAGTAGAGAAATTAATGCAGAGTTCATTTCTACAAAGTTTATCACATCAGATAGGAAACTCCTCTCTTCTGAGGATATGTGCAAGGGACTACAGGCATAGGAGCGGACAAAACTGAGTTTGAATCCTGGCTCTACCACCTCATCACTTACTAGCTATTTGACCTTGGGCAACTTAACCTCTCTGAGCCTCAGTTTCCTCCTCCAGAAAATGAGGATGGTAACAGTATCTACCTCAAAGGACTGTTATGAAGAGTCTGGGAAACAACGTGTGTGTTCTTAGTTTTCCCCTCCCCCCATCCCAGTCAAGCTCAGAGTTAGCTTTAAGTTCCTTGGCTGCAAGAGGGGGGACTAAAAGGCAAAACTGTCTACAAGTTTCCTAAAAGAGCTTCGGTTTCCAAAAGAGTAATACCCTAGGACCTAGAAGAACACAGAGACTCCAGAATACAGAACAAAAGTTTGAGGAAAAAAAATAAAGGAAGAAAGATTTGAGGACCCAGACTAGAGCAAGATTCCTCTGGGCAGAGGTAAGGAGTGAAAAGGGGAAGAACAGATACACCAGACAATCTGGTAGTGAAACTGAGCAAGACTCTGTGGGGCCCTCCCAGGTACAAATCCTTTCTGTGTCCGCCATTTCTTGCTTGTAGGAAATAGGCTTCATTCAGCCTCCAGACCTTCCCTGAGTTCCAAAGGGCAGATTCAAACAGTTACTAATCAGGGAAATAAGGGAATACATAAACAAAGGAGGAGAAATCAAGAAACAATAGTGCAGCCATTAAAGCAGGGTCCTGGTTCCTCCTCAAGGGATATATATAACAATATCTTTGAGCCCTTCTGCAGGAACTAAGGCCCCCACCCAGGTGGAGGAGAGATTCCTGGAGCACCGCCCTGTTTCCTCACCCCACCCCAATCAGAAGAAAGTCACACACCCTGCAGCTCTCACCCCAAATTTTGCTTATAAAAACTTCTCCCCCAAAACCATCAGGGAGGTCGGTTGGGGTTCTTGAACACAAGCCACCTGGTACCCTTGCTTGGCCCTACCATAAACCTTTCTCTGCTCCAAACTCCGACCTTTCAGTTTGTTTAGCCTCACTGTGCACAGGGCATACAAACTTGCATTCAGTAACAGTAGTATGGGTCTTGAACCTTACTGGCAATGTGGCTCCTGAACCCTGCTCCCCAGTAAGAAAAGACAGTATCCAAGGGGTTAAGGGTTTGTGGTTCTAAACAATCACACTTGCTTGTCCCAAACTATCCTACCTATAATGTGTTACATTCTTTCCTCCTTAAACAGGAGACTTCTCCTACTGACTTAGTCATTTGCATTCACTGCCCTGCAGCTCTACTGAGTGATGCTCTCACGTTCTTGCAAAATCTGTAGGGCCACTTACTTCTGCATTCCATGACCACAGACTATTGTGCTAATTGATGTTTGAATCTTCTTTTCATATTTTTTCTCTAGTCCCCTGATCCCAGGCAGTCTCTTGTCCAATGTCCCTTCCTATCTGCAGTCAGCCATTATGTCTCCCTATAGCAGCTCCTCTTCTTTATTCCAGTTTGCTTTTACAAACTTTCTATGGGCTTAGAAATGAAACTGAGCAGGACCCTGTGAGGCTCCTGGAAACAGAAGCCTTTCCATGTCCCCCATTTCTCTTTTTTTTTTTTTTACATTTTTTTTGCTGAAATATAGTTGATTTACAGTGTGCCAATCTCTGCTGTACAGCAAAGTGACTCAGTTATACACATATATACATTCTTTTTTTATATTCTTTTCCATTATGGTTTATCACAGGATACTGAATATAGTTCCCTTTGCTATACATTAGGACCTTGTTGCTTATCTATTCTAAATGTAATTCCGTGTCCCCTATTTCTTGTTTGTAGGGAATAGACTCCAGCCTCCATGACCTTCCCCAAGTTCCAAAGGGCAGATTTGAATAGTTGCTAATCAGGGAAGGGAGGGGACACAGAGACAAGGGAGGAGCAGCCAAGAAACAATAGTGTAGCCTTGGGGCAGGGTCCTGGCTCCCCCTAAAGGGATACACATAATATCTTTGAGCTCTTTACAGAACTAAACCCCCAACAAATGGAAGACGTTAGCATTCTTCATTCCAGAGAAGACCAAAGTTTGATAACCTCGAAAAGCTCATCAGGAGACCACCTGAGACCAGATTAAAGGCGTACAGGCCCTGCCCACACCATGATCCTTAACAGCAACCCCACCCTTGAACGATTGCTATAAAACTCTTCACCAAATCTCCCCAGGTTGAGACACACAGTTTTTCAGGGCGCGAGCCCACTGTGTCCCCCTTTGCCTGGCAAAGCAATAAAGCTATTCTTTTCTACTTCACCCAAAACTCTGTCACCAAGATTCGATTCAGCAACGGTGCACAGAGGCCAAGTTTCCAGCATCAGAAATAAAATTACAATTTCTTAGAATTGATTACAGAATGAAGTAAACAGATGAACTCTGTAATATCTATTTTGACTGTACAGTGGACTGAATTAGTGTCCCCTCCCTCAAATTCATATGTTAAAGCCCTAATCCCCAATGTGACTGTATTTGGAGATGGGGCCTATAAAAAGGTAATAAAGGTTAGGTGAGGTCATAAGGTAGAGCCCTAATCCAAAAGGACTGTGACCTTATAAGAGAAAGAGACATCTGAGCTCCCTCTCTCTCTACATACACAGAGAAAAAGCTATGTAAAGACACAGGAAGAAGATGGCCATCTGTAAGCCAGGAAGAGAGACCTCACCAGAAACCACTTTGATCTTGAACTTCCAGTCTCCAAAACTGTAAAAAAGATAAATTTCTCTTGTTTAAGCCACCCAATCTGTGGTATTCTGTTATGGCAGCCTGAGCAGACTAATAGACTGAATTATTATTATTATTTGTTTTTGGCCAGTTTCCAGGATCCTACCTGTGTTATTCAGAGTGGAATTGCTGGATAAGTAAGAAGTTACTTTAAAAAATTCAAATAACTTTGTTATAAAGCAGAAACTAACACACCATTGTAAAGCAATTATACTCCAATAAAGATGTTAAAAAATTCAAATAAAGTATTATACAAGAAAAATTCACAGAGATGCTCCATTATGTGATCTATTGGGAAATGTATTATAAGGTAAAATTCCAGTGCCACAACTGATCTTCACTTACATATTTGTGCAATAAGTCCTTCTGGCCAATGTAAAGCATAACTGATTAGCACTCTGGGGGTACAAATCTAAGAAGGGAAAAATACCTTGTTATGAAGCCCCTTTGGTGCCCATGTTTTAATTCAGTTCTAAATACAAGGATCATCACTAGGTTTCCAAAAGCACCATCAGGAAGCATACTCATTTTGGTACTTATTGCAAGACTTTCCTGAAGAAGTACAGAAAATAAACCCAAGCTCCAAATATTATCTGGCCGCTTCTTCTTTTTTTAAGAAAATACCACCAACTACTCAAAAACAGCTATGTTAAGATAAATATTAACCATTCAGATAAGGCCCATCCTCACTGCCATGAATGTGCTTTCTTATTATTGCTTAAAAAGAAAAAAAAAACTAGCTAACTAATTCTATTCATGCATCACTTCACTCACAAAGAAAAAAAATAATAATCTTAATTTTTTTCTGAATTCTTCTAGATCAGGGATGGCCAACTACAGAACATATGCCAAATCCAAATTCCAACTACATCCAGTTTTTGTAAGGCCCAGACCTAAGAATGTTTTTTACATTCTTAAAGAATTGTAGATGATGATGATGATGACAACAATAATGGTGACAATGAAGAAGGAGAGATTTTATGTGGCCAGCAGAGCCAAAAATACTTACTATCTGGCCCTTTACAGAAAAATTTGCCTGATGGTAAAATTATGTATTGATTGGGCTTCCCTGGTGGCGCAGTGGTTGAGAGTCCGCCTGCCGATGCAGGGGACACGGGTTCATGCCCCGGTCCGGGAAGATCCCACGTGCCGCGGAGCGGCTGGGCCCGTGAGCCATGGCCGCTGAGCCTGCGCGTCCGGAGCCTGTGCTCCGCAACGGGAGAGGCCACAACAGTGAGAGGCCCGCGTACCGCAAAAAAAAAAAAAAAAAAAATTATGTATTGACTTTGGGGCAAGCCCTATGAATGGTAGATAATGGTATTGATATGAAATCGCAAAGTAGGGCTAAATGTACAAGACTCTGCTCATATTCATTCCTCCTACAGTGGAAATACTGGATAATCAATCTCCACTAAAACAGTCAATGGAAAAGTGAAAACACTTAAAAGCGCTTGTGATTAATAACTGACATATCCCTTCTAATATAGAAAATAAGTCGATGGTTGCAACATCAGGGTAGGGAAGGGGTGCTGGGTAGAGAGGTACAAAGGGATCAACTGATTGCAATTGGTAGCAAATCAAAGAAAATTTAGGAGGAACACTTTTGTATAAGTCATTCCTAGAAGGCACACATCTTGACTAAATAGATCATAGATGTTAAAATATGCCATTTAATTTGGCTGAGAAAAAAAAATCAGAAGCTGAAGACATTTGTATTATTCTTGGAAGGTTCTTTTGATAACAGAAATCTGTCTTTTCATCAAGGACAAGTATGCCAAAGAACTCTTATTTATATATATTACAGGGACTGAAGTGCAAAAGGAATGTTTTTAAAATAAAGACTGCTTTTACTGTAAGCAACCACCCCATGCAGAAGGTAAAGAACAGAAGAGCATTCCTTTTCATTAAGACTTGATTGGAATAGGTTGAGAAGAGGGCCATGCGTTATCTTTGTTCAAATGAACAAAGGACATAAAGAGGTAATTAACATTAGGAAATAAAGACATGAGAAAATGCTTATCCTCCCAAATAAAGAAAGAACAATTTAAAGTAATTTTGAGGCATCATTTTACGCTATTAAATTAGCAGGATTTTTTTTGATGGCAAGAACAATGTATGCTGGCACAGTTGGGGTAAAACTGGCACCCATCTACTGCTCTAGGGTGGGGTGGGGGTAAAGGGAACATCCACTGGAAATTGGAGGAAATGTGGCCCCTCACATTAAGAGACAGAAGATGTTCCTTCCCTTTGACGCAAATGCTCACTTTGGAGGAAGTAATCTTAAGGAAATAATTCAAAAGAAGAAAAAAATTCTTCAATCAAAAAGATGTTCACTGTTGCCCTATAAACATAAACACAGGTAATCAGAAACAACCAAATATTCAAAAATGGGAGATGTGAATAAATACTGATATTATATCCATTTGGGAGATTATATAGCCATTGAAATCCTAATAATAAAGACCACATAGTAACATGGAAAACTATTTTAGGATACTGTCAAGTCAGAAAGCAAAATACAAAACAGTACGTAGAGTATGTTTACAACTATTAAATGTGTGCTTACTGGACAAAAACTTAAAAGCCATACCCCAAAATAAAACATTGTATGAGAGGGTAGGGTTGTAAGATTACTGATGTTTTCTTGGCTTCAACTTTCTTTAATGTTGATATAAGTTTTCCTTGTTAAAGAAAAATTTGTTGAGCTTCCTGCATGTGCATATGAGCATTCCACTGAATGCATCTAAACCCCCTGGAATTTAATACATCCTATCTTGGATTTTTGGAAACTAGGTTTTCTGACCCTTGGTAATGAAAAACATAATTGTGGCCACTCGCATAGAAGAGTTTACAACCTTCTTTATGAGCCAACCAGAAACCTGAACTCAGAAGCTTGCTTCAGTTGTACATTTGATGTACTTTTGATACCAAGCAGGACTCTGTGGGGCTCCTGGGCACAAAAGCCTTTCTGTGTCCCCCATTTCTTGATTACAGGAAATAGGCTTCACCCCTCAGTTCCAAAGGGGCAGGTTCAAACAGTTACTAATTAGGGAAGGGAGGGGATGCAGAGACAAGGGAGGAACAGTCAAAAGACACAATAGTGCAGCTTTGGGGCAGGATCCTGGTTCCCCCTCAAGGGACACACATTCTTGAGCTCTTTTGGGTTTTTTTGTTTGTTTGTTTTTTTATTTTTTATTTTTTGTGATACGCGGGCCTCTCCCACCGTGGAGCACTGCACACGCAGGCTCAGCGGCCACGGCTCACGGGCCCAGCCGCTCCACGGCACGCGGGATCCTCCCAGACCAGGGCACTAACCTGCGCCCCCTGCATCAGCAGGCGGACTCCCAACCACTGCGCCACCAGGGAAGCCCCCTTGAGCTGTTTTGCAGATAGTGAAACCCCCACCAGGTGGGAGAAGTTAACTGTCTGCTGCCCACAATGAGTAGACCCCAGACCAGTTGGAACCAGAAGGTTGATGATGCTGACTTCCACCTACCTCACCACCAACCAGTCAGAAGAATGTCCACCAGCTGATCACGCCCTCTTTGAACCATTACTATAAAACTTCTCACTACCCCCTCGAGGTCGGGACACACAGTTTTGAGGGCACTAGCCCACTGTGACCACCTTTGCCTGGCAAAGCAATAAAGCTATTCTTTTCTACTTCACCCAAAACTCTGTCTCCGAGAATTAATTCGGTGTTGGGGTACAGAGGCCGGATTTGGTTGCACTTTCTTCTTTTTCATATCTATATCTAGACCTTTACTTCCGCTAACAGAGTCTTGCTGAGCTAGTATTTGAGTGTTGCCAGGCAAGCAAATAAATTCAGCTTTGTTTCAAACTGCCGGTTAGTCTATCTTATTCTTTACATCCCATTACTACGGAATGTAGTATTATCTAAAGCTATCACTTAATATATATAACTCTCATGACTTCTGGGAAACTGTCTGCCATGGCAGATCCCCCTCCCCCAATAAGGGCCACGATGGCAATTTGACTGCAAAAAGCACCCTATCGGCCTCCACTTGTTCCAGGAACTAGCCAGCCACATAAAACCCTCCGCCCCAACACTAAACAATCCTTTTTCTTTTGAAATGTCCCCAAACTGCTAGTTTGCCCCCTGGCAGCCAACCAGGGACTGCTAGGTGTATTTAAAGACAGTTAGAAAGTCTCCCCTGCTTCCAAAAATCCCACTTCAGTAGAATGCTTGCCAATTAGAAACTGTCTCCGTATTTCCTAACTTTCCACTATCAAACTAACTCTCCTCTCTAAACTTTGAACCCCTGCTGAAACCAAAGTAACCTACAGAAGGCTTCCCTTGCTGAAAGTTCATGAATAAACAGCCTTTGTTAATTGTGCCTTAGTTTTGTCTTTGACACTTTGACAGTTTTTCTAATCATCAAATAATTAAGATGGATACATTTGAAAAGGAGTAACAACCCAATCGTTCCTTAGGATTATAAAACAAATCCCATTAAAGGAAACCCAAAGCCAAATGTTTCATAGTTCAATTATGAAACAACCAAAGATGAAGAAAAGATAAGGCAAAATTTTAAAACTTATGAATGTGAGATTTCATTCACCTCTCAAAACGATTCAGATTAGAGAAAGGCATTTTACTCAAATCATGGATCGTTATACCAAGACTTACTTGCCTTTGGACGCATCTAGAATTCCAACAAAATCACTTAATTCCTGCTTCTTTGTCCAGTTACAGCTCCTTTGTCTTCTCAGACTCCTCTTGCTTGTCATGATCAAAATGTGAGAGAAATCACAGGACCAGAGCAGACCCAACCCTCAGCATTGAAGTGCAGTAGGCAGCATACCCCCAGGCTCTTCTCCCTGCCCCACCCACCACCAAGTCCCAGAGATGATGAAAATTCCTTCTCAAAGAAAGCCTGCTAAAAATGTTTCCTTCAAACTAACTGTGAGTGAAAAATGCTGCCTCCATATCAGCAAACAAAGGATGCCAAGCCATCAAGCCACCAGCCACTGCATCTGCCCCCCAACGGTGCACCCTAAGGGGATTCAAGATGGGAAAGAACAGGATACTGGCCCTAGATAGCTGAGGTGTATATCAAAGGAATGATTTCAATCAGCCCAGACCCTTGCATCTTCCCATACATAGAAAAGTGCTAAATTCATTAACTTGAGATGGCTGGTTTTCTTTAATTAAGAGTAATCTTTTGATGTTCTGAATATCTGGGTTTTGTTGCAAAAACTCCTATATATCCTGGCTCTGCCCTTATCTCTTCAAAGCAGTCCATCAGAGCTATCTGAGAGGCTGCCTCCCAGGCCTGAGTCCTCAGAAAGCCCACCAAATAAAACAGAATTCTCAACTTGTAGGTTGTGCATATTTTTCAGTCGACATAGTCTATAAGTACCTATAAATAATTTAATGCAAACCCTTGTTGTGGGTTCAACTGCATCCCCCCAAAAGATATGTCCAAGTCCTAACACTCAGTATCTGTGAATATGACCTTATTTGAAAATAAGGTCTTTGCATATGTAATTAAGTTAAGATGAGGTCATACGGGACTAGAGCAGACCCTAAATCCAATGACTGGTATCTTCATAAGGAGAAAGTGATTTGGAGAGAGACTGGGAAGAAAGAGACAGAGATTAGAGTGATGCAGCTGCAAGCCAAGGGATGCCAAGAACAGCAGGCAACCACCTGAAGCTAGGAGAAAGGAGTGGAGAGTTTCCTGCAGAACCATCAGAGGGAGCATGGCCCTGCAGACACTTTGATTTCGGAATTCTAGCCTCCAGAACTGTGAGAGAATACATTTCTGTTGTTGAATTTGTGGTACGTTAATACAGCAGCTCTAGGAAACTGATACAACCTTCTTAGGCTATTTCCACTTAAAAGACATATAGCTCTAATGGTGGAATTGCAGGAATCAGTCAGCTGATGAGGAAGACCTTTAAAGAGTCACAGGGCCTCTGGGAAACCACCAGGGAAGTACATCAGGTATTTTATGGCAAAAACCAAACACTTGAAGGGACACAGGGGGTCAGTGTGGCCCCCAGAGTTGTGAGGAGAGGGAGGAAAGGACATCTGAAGTATTACCAAATGTTGTTCACACCTCATATCATTGCACATACAGCTTGCTATCGATTACTAATTCCAAAACCCATCATTCATCTAGCATTAAATTATCTTAGTTCTCGAAACTTCTTTACTTCCTTCTCTCTTCCTTTAACCATCTCACTAAGAAACTCCCCTAGAGAGTAGGCAAGCACAGAGGAGAAAGCAGTCCATATAGTCTATTAGCAACCATGGAAGGAATATTTATGGATACACTAATATGATCCTTTTCAATGAATTTTTCCCTTCCCTAAAGAAAAGAGAAAAGCCTTTGTATTCTTTTGCCCGGGGGATGGGGAGATTGTGCAGGCAAGAGGGGGAGGTGCTATTACATGGCAGAAAGCAGGGTAGGAGTTAGGTACAATTTTTGGCTTTTGTTTTCAAAGCCTTGAGATAATTGAGGCAATTAAATTAGGCCCTCAAAAGGAGGAGAAAGGGAAAAGCCCCTCCCCTTGTGTTGGGGTTGGGGTTCCAAGAGTGGAAGCAGCTAAATCAGAGAAGGAAAACACATCTTTGAGTGTTGGATGGAACCCTAACCCCTGAACTAGGGAGGACCTCAATGAGCAGAAGCTGGGGAGCCTCTAGGAGGCTGGGGAACCACACACAGATACACCGCAGCACCAGAAGCCCCAGCGAAGACCCCAGTGGCTGACTGACCTGGAAGCAGCCTAGGCTTAAACACGAGGCAGAATTAATCATGTGATATAAAAGCCAGGCTTCAACACAGCCCAAGGGAGGGAGAGACAAGGACCTGGTCACACCTGAAATAGTATTTCCCATAGCCCAGGCAGGATGGAGAGTAAGGGTCAGATTTCAACTGATTTTGGAAAAATTAAAGAATGCAAAACAATGTATCTTGTGCACCCAAGTCTGTGGGCTCAAGTAAGAAGATTTAATGAAGGGGCAAGGGGGAGTTAATAATTAAATTTATTTGGAGGGTTGTATGTGAATTTCATTTCTGCAGTGTTTTTCGTAGGCTAAATTAGTACAGAATTAGGAACTGACATGAATACGATTGTTCTTTATTTGTGGAGAGGTTTATTGCTGCCAAATAACAGACTTTGCCTATGTGGAGGCACTCATGTGTATGACAGCTAAAGCAGTCACCCATGAAATAGCTCCCCTGAAACTAAACTCCTGAAGGCAATGTTAGAAATTCTGGAGTAAGTGAACAGGACTTAGTCCTTGGACAGTGAAAGCAGTCTTTCTGCTACCCCATGACTGGCAAAGGTTCAGAGCAAAATCCAATTCTGTCTAGGTCAGATCACACAGGGCAATGTGTGACCACAGGTTGCACTGACCT
Source organism: Aethalodelphis obliquidens (assembly GCF_003676395.1). Classification (NCBI taxonomy): domain Eukaryota; kingdom Metazoa; phylum Chordata; class Mammalia; order Artiodactyla; family Delphinidae; genus Aethalodelphis; species Aethalodelphis obliquidens. The sequence continues at coordinate 4,095,492 of NW_020838015.1, read as the reverse complement.
ATGGATAACAGAGCAAATATCTCAGCAGCAGATGCTCATAGCCATGATGCCCATAGCAACTAAGTTCCAACAAGAATCTGGACCATCACCATTGTGACAGAGGAGGAAAAGGGGAATTCCAAACATGGGCTCAGAGTTGGAAGGGAGAGAGCAAATGCAGATTTTAGTCTGGCTTTATAAATTATCAGAAAGTCCATTATACTATATTATATTTTCAATTAAAAATTCTAAAATTACTCATAGTCTTGAAATGTGCTTTAAAACACATGTTGACCTTTTCTTCATTTTTTAAAGTTACAGATAGTCCTAATCTATAGAGGCGTTTGAGTTAACAATTTTCTGTACGTGCTAATTAGAGGACAACATTAAGGTAGAAATTCATACAGCCAGAATCTGATTGTGTAAAAAATAATAACCTATGTTCAGGAATGAAATTATTGGAGTAATTCAACCTCTGACATGACAGCACAAGTAACTCCATGGACCCACTCCCCAGCTAAACTGGTGAAAATTATTTTTAAAACAACCATTTACTATCTCTGGAAACGGCCCTATGATCATACAGCAAATGAAGAAACACTTATTCAAGAAAGTTCACTAAAACTCAGTAAGAACTATAAGAGTCTGTAGTACATAAACAAAAATATGTGCCCTCCCTTCTACCTCCCAATTAAATGACAAATTGCTCAAGACAGGTGCACTCAAGAACAAAGAATTCCTATTGCTGAGACTAGTTTCTAGGTAAGTGAGGCAGAGGTGGGGGCTCCCTTCTTCTTCCCAGCCCCCACTCACGGGACAGAAGCATGACCTGGGGCTCACTGCCACTGAGAATAGTGGGTTTCCAACTGTCCTTAACCCAGATCATGTTGCAGGGTTTTCATACCAAGAGAGGCAAGCCTAGCAGACTGGGGCTGCTTTCACCCCTCCATCCAGCAAGCATTCAGTTCCCAAAGCCAAGGGTATCACTCACAGACAAGTAAGCCATTAACTCTTAACAACAGCACCAGAGCCCTGACTAAGAGATTTTGCCTCAGGGGAAGCAGGCCATAGTACAGAGAGTTCCAAATCCTGCTGAAGGAACTGACTTGATTTGGAACAGAGAGTAGAGAAGTTCAAGCCTAAAGGCACTCTCAAAAGTAGTAGAAGCTGTGCTGAAAGACAGCTGGGAGGACATTGGTAGACTCACTGGAGATATACGCTAAATTGTAGGCCAGCTAGTTTGGAGAGAAATGGGGAAAGAGACAGCTAAGAAGAGCTCTCCTGGTGACAGGACAAATCTAAAATACTGACCTTAGGAAATATCCTTTCAAAGGAGCCATCAAAGTAGGAACCCAAAGGAGGGCATCTCAAAAAATAAAGAAACAATATATGGGCAACTATAAATGCAACAGTCTAAGACTAAGAGTGGCACGCTCCAGAAACTACAAGTAGCTCAGGGTGCCTGGAGGAAAGGGCATGTCTAGAGTAAGGGAGTAGGGAGAGGTGACATAGAGGGGCAAGTGAGTGCCAAATTAGCAAGAAATTTTTCCTTGACCTTGCAAGTTACAGAAAATTACAGAAGGAGTTTAAGACAATGAGTGACAGATGCTCTGAACTTCAGGATTAGTGCAGAATTTGTGGTAGCAATGGAAGGGGTAGACTACAGGGGACTAGAAAACCACTAAAAGGAGGTGAGGAGTAAGGCAGGCCTAAACTAAGGAAAGAGGGAAGGATATAAGGAAGGGAGAACCTTTAAGACTTTATAATCCTATGGCTAACTGACATGAGGGAGAACACCTCTAGAATTCATTCTTTTGTTCATTCATTCATTCATTTAACATGTGTTTATTGAGTGTCCATCAGTGCCCAGGCATACTGGTCTAGAATAGCCCCTAGGCTTAGGGTGAGTTACCCAGAAGCATATCCCTGAGTTGGTGATTTGTGGACAACTGATTTAATAAGAACTTGCTCTCCAGCAAAGCCAGGAAGGGAGCGGGGGAAGCAAGACAGAGACGGGGAGGAAGCCAAGCAAGGGGGTTGCTTCCTGTTGGGAGGGACTGGTGGTGGGTAATGCTGGGTGTTGCTCTGTTGGGCAGAGCTCAGTAAAACTTTCATCTGCTTGCCTGCTGATGGGTGGCTCTGAGTCCCCTCTCTGTTGCTTTTTTGGCCTGAGGAGACCCGGCACCTGAGGCTACAGGCTCTTTGGTGGGGCTAATGGTAGACTCTGGGAAGGCTCTCGTCAAGGAGTATTTCCCAGAACTTCTGCTACCACTGTCCTTGTCCCCGTGGTGAGCCATAGCCGCCCCCAGCCTCTGCAGGAGACTCTCCAACACTAGCAGGAAGGTCTGGTTCAGTCTCCTGTGGGGTCACTGCTCCTTCCCCCTGGTCCCTGATGTGCACACTACTTTGTGTGTGCCCTCCAAGAGTGGAGCCTCTATTTCCCCCAGTCCTGTCGAAGTCCTGCAATCAAATCCCACTAGTCTTCAACGTCTGATTCTCTGGGAATTCCTCCTCCCGTTGCCAGACCTCCATGTTGGGACGCCTGATGTGGGGTTGATTTTAGTCAAGTCCCTCAGAGAGTAGCTGCATTCTGACCCAGTAGGAGAACTTTGGAGTGTGAGTTACACCTCAGAGATGTCCACATCTACCACAAGGGACCTGGGCTTTGATACTCCTGAGTGGAACCCCCACAGTGTAAGCTTTCTAAATGTAACTTAACTTTTTTTTCTTTACTTTTTATTTAATTTTTTGACACATGAAAAGTTGTACCTAATTAATGCATACAACTTCATGAATGTGGAGATAAGTATACATCCATGAAACCATCACCACAATCTATGCCATCAACCTATCTAACACTTCAAAAGTTCCTCCTCAAAAAACTGAAAATAGAACTATTATATTATTGGGTAATTCCACTTGCTTCGACGTATCCAAAGGAACTGACATCAGGATCTTGAAGAGATAAATGTGCCTTATCTATTAACTTGTTTGTCTTCTTTTTTTAATTTAGTGAAAGACAATTCTAACTTCTTGCAAGATTTCTTCTCACCTCAAACCCCAAAGTCATCCCTGTTAATCCTCTATCACTCTTTAAAGTGTCTTCCCTACCCCCTCCACTTAGCTCTGCCATACCTGTTCATTCATTCAATAGACGTTGACAGAGAGCTTGCTGTGTGCCAGCCACTGAATTAAGGAGCTGGAAGTAAGAGGAAAATCAAAGATAAATACAACTCAAATCCTTACCCGGCCCCAGCCTCTGATGACAAAATGATGTTAAATTTGTAATTAACTTTGTAATCTGACAGACAAAACCCCTTATTTACAGACAATCTTAGACCAATTCACATAACCTCTCTAAACTTCAATTTTCTTAATTGGTAAAATAGGGATACTAATTAAACCCAATACTATCTATCTCCAAAGGATTTTTAAAAGATTAAACAATGTATACAGAGGAATACACTGGAACTCACCAAAAAAGACACCTCACATCCAAAGACAAAGGAGAAGCTGCAATGAGATGGTAGGAGAGATGCAATCACAATAAAATCAAACCCCATAACCACTGGGTGGGTGACTCACAAACTGGACAACAATTATACCACAGAAGTCCACTCACTGAAGTGAAGGTTCTAAGCCCCACATCAGGAATCCCAACATGGAGATCTGGCAACGGGAGGAGGAATTCCCAGAGAATCAGACGTTGAAGGCTAGCGGGATTTGATTACAGGACTTCGACAGGACTGGGGGAAATAGAGACTCCACTCTTGGAGGGCACACACAAAGTAGTGTGCACATCAGGAACCGGGGGAAGGAGCAGTGACCCCATAGGAGACTGAACCAGACCTTCCTGCTACTGTTGAAGGGTCTCCTGCAGAGGCTGGGGGCAGCTATGGCTCATCGCGGGGACAAGGACACTGGCAACAGAAGTTCTGGGAAGTACTCCTTGATGAGAGCCTTCCCGGAATCCACCACTAGCCCCACCAAAGAGCCTGTAGCCTCCGGTGCCGGGTCTCCTCAAGCCAAAAAACCAACAGGGAGGGGACTCAGACCCACCCATCAGCAGACAAGCAGATGAAAGTTTTACTGAGGTCTGCCCAACAGAGCAACACCCAGCATTACCCACCACCAGTCCCTCCCAACAGGAACTTTGCACAAGTCTCTCAGATAGCCTCATCCACCAGAGGGCAGACAGCAGAAGCAAGAAGAACTACAATCCTGCAGCCTGTGGAACGAAAACCACATTCACAGAAAGACAGACAAAATGAAAAGGCAGAGGACTGTGTACCAGATGAAGGAACAAGATAAAATCCCAGAAAAGCAACTAAAAGAAGTGGAGATAGGCAACCTCCTAGGAAAAGAATTCAGAATAATGATAATGAAGACGATCCAGGAACTCGGAAAAAATAATGGAAGCAAAGATCGAGAAGATGCAAAAAATGTTTAACAAAGACCTACAAGAATTAAAGAACAAACACCTAAAAGAATCAAAAAACAAACAGAGATAAACAATACAATAACTGAAATGAAAAATACACTAGAAGGAATCAATAGCAGAAAAACTAAGGCAGAAGAACGGATAAGTGACCTGGAAGGCACAATGGTGGAATTCACTGCCGTGGAACAGAATAAAGAAAAAAGGATGAAAAGAAATGAAGACAGCTGAAGAGACCTCTGGGACAACATTAAACACACCAACATTTACATTATAGGGGTCCCAGAAGGAGAAGAGACAGAGAAAGGACCCAAGAAAATATTTAAACAGATTACTGCTGAAAACTTCCCTAACATGTAAAAGGAAGTAGCCACCCAAGACCAGGAAACACAGAGAGTCCCAGGCAGGATAAACCCAAGGAGAAACACACCAAGACACACAGTAATCAAACTGACAAAAATTAAACACAAAGAAAAATTATTAAAAGCAACAAGGGAAAAACAACAAATAACACACAAGGGAACTCCCATAAGGTTAACAGCTGATTTCTCAGCAGACACTCTACAAGCCAGAAGGGAGTGGCAGGATGTATTAGAACCTACAACCAAGATTACTCTACCTGGCAAGGATCTCACTGAGATTCGATGGAGAAATTAAAAGCTTTACAAACAAGCAAAAGCTAAGAGAATTCAGTACCACCAAACCAGCTCTACAGCAAATGCTTAAGGAACTTCTCTAAGTGGGAAACACAAGACAAGAAAAGGACCTACAAAAACAAACCCAAAACAATTAAGAAAATGGTAATAAGGACATACATATTGACAATTACCTTAAACGTGAATGGACTGAATGCTCCAACCAAAACACACAGGCTCGCTGAATGGATACAAAAACAAGACCCATATATATGCTGTCTATGAGAGACCCACTTCAGACCTAGGGACACATACAGACTGAAACTGAGGGGACGGAAAAAGATATTCCATGCAAGTGGAAATCAAAAGAAAGCTGGAGTACCAACACTCATATCAGATAAAATAGACTTTAAAATAAAGAAAGTTACAAGACACAAGGAAGGACAATACATAATGAGCAAGGGATCAATCCAAGAAGAAGAAATAACAATTATAAATATGCATGCACCCAACATAGGAGCACCTCAATACATAAGGCAAATGCTAACAGCTATAAAAGAGGAAAGCAACAGTAACACAATAATAGTGGGGAACATTAACACCTCACTTACACCAATGGACAGATCATCCAAAAGGAAAATTAATAAGGAAACACAAGTTTTAAATGACACAACAGACCAGATAGATTTAATTGATATTTATAGGACATTCCATCTGAAAACAGCAGATTACACTTTCTTCTCAAGTGCACATGGAACATTCTCCAGGATAGATCACATCTTGGCTCACAAATCAAGCCTCGGTAAATTTAAGAAAACTGAAATCATATCAAGCATGTTTTCCGACCACAATGCTATGAGATTACAAATAAATTACAGGGATGAAAACGTAAAAAACACAAACACATGGAGGATAAACAATACGTTACTAAGTAACAAAGAGATCACTGAAGAAATCAAAAAGGAAATCAAAAAATACCTAGAGGCAAATGACAACGAAAACACAACAATCCAAAACCTATGGGATGGGGCTTCCCTGGTGGCGCAATGGTTGAGAGTCCACCTGCCAATGCAGGGGACACGGGTTCGTGCCCCGGTCTGGGAGGACCCCACATGCCGCGGAGCAGCTGGGCCGGTGGGCCATGGCCGCTGAGCCTGCGCATCCGGCAGAAGAGGCCACAACAGTGACAGGCCCGCGTAATGCAAAACAAAATAAAAAACAAACAAAACCTATGGGATGCAGCAAAAGCAGTTCTAAGAGGGAAGTTTATAGCAATACAATCCTATCCTAAGAAACAAGAAAAATATCAAATAAACAATCTAATATTACACCTAAAGGAATTAGACAAAGTAGAACAAACAAAACCCAAAGTTAGTAGATGGAAATAAATCATAAAGATCAGAGCTGAAATAAATGAAACAGAAACAAAGAAAACAAGAACAAAGATGAATAAAACTAAAAGCTGGTTCTTTGAGAAGGTAAACAAAACTGATAAACCTTTAGCCAGACTCATCTAGAAAAAGAGGGAGAGGACTCAAATCAATAAAATTAGAAATGAAAAAGAAGTTAAAACAGACACCGCAGAAATACAAAGCATCATAAGAGACTACTACAAGCAACTCTATGCCAATAAAATGGACTACCTGGAAGAAATGGACAAATTCTTATAAAGGTATAACCTTCCAAGACTGAACCAGGAAGAAAGAGAAAACATGAACAGGCCAATCACATGTAATGAAATTGAAACTGTGATTAAAAATCTTCCAACAAACAGAAGTCCTAGACAAGAGGGCTTCACAGCTGAATTCTATCAAACATTTAGAAGAGCTAATACCCACCCTTCTCAAACTCATCCAAAAAACTGCAGAGGAAGGAACACCCCCAAACTCACTCTACGAGGCCACCATCACCCTGATACCAAAACCAGACAAAGATACGACAAAAAAAGAAAATTACAGACGAGTATCACTGATGAATATAGATGCAAAAATCCTCAACAAAATACTAGCTAACAGAATCCAACAACACATTAAAAGGATCATACACCATGATCAAGTGGGATTTATCCCAGGGATGCAAGGATTCTTCAACATACGCAAATCAATCAATGTGATACACCATATTAACAAACTGAAGAATAAAACCCATATGCTCATCTCAATAGATGCAGAAAAAGCTTTTGACAAAATTCAACACCCATTTATGATAAAAACTCTCCAGAATGTGGGCATACAGGGAACCTACCTCAACATAATAAAGGCCATATATGATAAACCCACAGCAAACATCATTCTCAATGGTGAAAAACTGAAAGCATTTCCTCTAAGATTAGGAACAAGATAAGGATGTCTACTCTCATCACTATTATTCAACATAGTTTTGGAAGTCCTAGCCATGGCAATCAGGGAAGAAAAAGAAATAAGAGAAATACAAATTGGAAAAGAAGAAGTAAAACTGTCACTGTTCGCAGATGACATGATTCTTTACATAGATAATCCTAAAAATGCCACCAGAAAACTACTAGAGCTAACCAATGAATTTGGTAAAACTGCAGGATACAAAATTAATGCACAGAAATCTCTTGCATTCCTATACACTAACAATGAAAGATTAGAAAGAGAAATTAAGGAAACAGTCCCATTCACCATTACAACAAAAAGAATAAAATACCTAGGAATAAACCTACCTAAGGAGGTAAAAGACCTGTACTCAGAAAACCATAAGACACTGCTGAAAGAAATCAAAGATGACACAAACAGATGGAGAGATATACCATGTTCTTGGATTGGAAGAATCAATATCGTGAAAATGACTATACTACCCAAAGCAATCTACAGATTCAATGCAATCCCGACCAAATTACCAATGGCATTTTATATAGAACTAGAACAAAAAATCTTAAAATTTGTACGGAGACACAAAAGACCCTGAACAGACAAAGCAGTCTTGAGGGAAAAAAATGGAGCTGGAGGAATCAGACTCCCTGACTTCAGACTATACTACAAAACTACAGTAAACAAGATAATATGGTACTGACACAAAAACAGGACAGAAAGCCCAGAGATAAACCCATGCACCTATGGTCAACTACTCTATGCCAAAGGAGGCAAGGATATACAATGGAGAAAAGACAGCCACTTCAATAAGTGGTGCTGGGAAAACTGGACAGCTACAGGTAAAAGAATGAAATTAGAACATTCCCTAACACCATACACAAAAATAAACTCAAAATGGATTAAAGACCTAAATGGAAGACCAGACACTATAAAACTCTTAAAGGAAAACATAGGAAGAACACTCTTTGACATATATCACAGCAAGATCTTTTTTTGACCCATCTCCTAGAGTAATAGAAACAAAAAACAAAAATAAACAAATGGGACCTAATGAAACTTAAAAGCTTTTGCACAGCAAAGGAAACTATAAACAAGACGAAAAGACAACCCTCAGAATGGGAGGAAATATTTGCAAATGAATCAACAAAGGATTAATCTCCAAAATATATAAACAGCTCAGGTAGTTCAATATTAAAAGAACAAACAACCCAATCAAAAAATGGGCAGAAGACCTAAATAGACATTTCTCCAAAGAAGACATACAGATGGCCAAGAGGCACATGAAAAGCTGCTCAACATCACTAATTATTAGAGAAACGCAAATCAAAACCACAGTGAGGTACCACCTCACACTGGTTAGAATGGACATCATCAGAAAATCTACAAACAACAAATGCTGGAGAGGGTGTGGAAAAAAGGGAACCCTCTGGCACTGTTGGTGGGAAAGTAAACTGATACAGCCACTATGGAGAACAGTATGGAGGTTCCTTAAGAAACTAAAAATAGAACTACCATACGACACAGCAATCCCACTACTGGGCATATACCCTGAGAAAACCATAATTCAAAAAGAGTCATGTACCAAAATGTTCATTGCAGCTCTATTTACAATAGCCAGGACATGGAAGCAACCTAAGTGTCCATCAACAGATGAATGGATAAAGAAGATGTGGCAATATATACAATGGAATATTATTCAGCCATAAAAGGAAACGAAACTGAGTTATTTGTAGTGAGGTGGATGGACCTAGAGTCTGTCATACAGAGTGAAGTAAGTCAGAAAGAGAAAAACAAATACCGTATGTTAACACATATATATGGAATATAAGGGGGAAAAAAAAAGGTCATGAAGTACCTAGGGGTAAGACGGGAATAAAGACACAGACCTACTAGAGCATGGACTTGAGGACATGGGGAGGGGGAAGGGTAAGCTGTGACAAAGTGAGAGAGTGGCATGGACATATATACACTACCAAACGTAAAATAGCTAGCTAGTGGGAAGCAGCCGCATAGCACAGGGAGATCAGCTAGGTGGTTGTGACCACCTAGAGGGGTGGGATAGGGAGGGTGGGAGGGAGGGAGACGCAAGAGGAAAGAGATATGGGAACATATGTATATGTATAACTGATTCACTTTGTTATAAAGCAGAAACGAACACACCATTGTAAAGCAATTATACTCCAATAAAGATGTTAAAAAAAAAGACACATGCACCCCAATGTTCATTGCAGCACTATTTACAATAGCCAGTTCATGGAAGCAACCTAAATGCCCATCGACAGACGAATGGGTAAAGAAAATGTGGCACATATGTGCAATGGAATACTAGCCATAGAAAGGAACAAAATTGGGTCATCTGTAGAGACGTGGATGGACCTAGAGATTGTCATACAGAGTGAAGTAAGTCAGAAAGAAAAAAACAAATATCCGATATTAACACATATATGTGGAATCTAGAAAAATCGTACAGATGAACCAGTTTGCAAGGCAGAAATAGACACAGATGTAGAGAACAAACATATGGACACCAAGTGGTGAAAGCGGTGGGGGCGGGGATGGTGGTGGTGGGATGAATTGGGAGATTGGAATTGTCATGTATACACTAATATGTATAAAATAGATAAGTAATAAGAACCTGCCATATAAAAAATAAATAAAATTAATTTTTAAAAAAAAAACAATGTAGGGCTTCCCTGGTGGCGCAGTGGTTGAGAGTCCGCCTGCCGATGCAGGGGACACGGGTTCGTGCCCCAGTCCGGGAAGGCTCCACATGCCGTGGAGCGGCTGGGCCCGTGAGCCATGGCCGCTGAGCCTGCGCGTCCAGAGCCTGTTGCTCCGCAACGGGAGAGGCCACAACAGTGAGAGGCCCGCGTACCACAAAAACAAAAAACAAAAAAAACAATGTATACAAAGTACCTAGCAGAGTGTCTGGTATATAAAAAGCACCTAGAAAAAGTGTTCTGTTAATTGTAAGGAGTTTGGGAAAAGGGAGGGAAACTAATTCTGTCCCTTTCAAACAGTTGCAGCAAAACAGCTATAGTACAATGCAAAGACTAATCAGACTCACAAGACCCGTGTTTGAGTTTAACTCCAGTGCTTACCAGTGTCCTTGGACATATAAACTCTACTTTCCTCATTGTAGTAGATTTTTATTGATGGTTTAGAGGCTTCTCAGCATCTGATCCCCTTTTACATTTGGCAGGGGCCAAGGGGTCCCACTGTGTGAACCTTGGAGGAAGCAACTACAAAAGCCACAAAGCCCAGCTTTAGCAGCTAGGTCACAGGCACATGACCAGGCTCAGCCAGTCAGATGTCCCTCCTAGGACTGAGCAAGAAATTGAGGACTCTGGTGTAGTGGAACCTACCATTTGGTGGAAACAGTGAGAGCAGTATCCAGTGGTCCTGGCAATGGTGCCAACAGAGGTAAGTCAGGGTTCATGCTCTAAAAACTGACCAGGATACACTCTTCTGAAGATGAAGAGAATACCTATTTCACAGGGTTTAGGGGGTAATCAATTGTGAAAAAACTGATCACAGAGCCTGGAGCATAATAGATGCTTAATAAATGCTTCTTGAGTCCTTTTAGGAGGCTTTCTCAAGTTTCTCAAAAAAGGCTGAGAGTTTCTGAGTTGGCTCCATCTAAACAAGGAATTCCCAAGGACTATTTTTCCCATTTCATTTCTTATCCAAGTTATGTATTTCTCATTCCAATTATGTATTTCTCCTTGCTCTCCACTCCACATTCAAAGTACACTTAGCTCTGATATGTAGAAGAATTCAGTTCATTATCTCTAGTACTTGTACATTTTCTCTTGCTGTCTGGTTAAACAGTAACTACTTTATCTGGTGCATTCTGAAAGGCAAGCTCAGAAGGCTTTGGAAGTAGTTTCCTGTCCTCTAGTTTAAGGTCTAGGTGAAGGAGAGAAAACTCAAAGCAGCTACAGTGAAACAGACAGCTAAGTGCTAAATGTGATCTATGTCAGCAAATCTTGTCACAAAAACAGAGCTCTGTGTGACAAGTTCTGTGCATGTGGGCGTTCATAGGGTCTATTTTCCAGCCCTCTTCTTTGGCTCTACAAGGTGTCTTTTTGGGAAATCTCTTTCATTCTTTCAGTTTCAGCCACCAGCTGGTGGCCCTCCAAGGCTGCCATGCCACATTTCCACCCACCTGTTGTACCCCTCCACCTGGTTCCACTCACACCTCTGCTCAGCACCGAAAACACTGAACTCATTATCTCCTACCTGACCCTACCCTTTTGCACAGACCACTCCATACTCTGAGTTCTTTCTTTTTATTCATAATAACACCATTCCCCCAGTCGCCCAGGCCCCAGTCCTTGGTGTTATTTCTATTCCTTTCACTTCCTTCTCCTATAATTCATGCTTTGCATGGATGTTTATACCCATCCTATCCTTTTCATTCTCACTGCCATCACCCCGGTTGAGACTCAAATGTTTTTTCTCTCTTGGTTATAACAATAGCTGCCTAGTTAGCCTTTATCATTTCTCCCTTATTCCCTGGCTACATGCTTCCCTCCTCACAGACCTTAAATTACTAAACATTGCCTATTTAAGCCAACAAACATTTATTGCAAACCTAATCATGCATAACATTACAACACATACATACAAAACATTATCAGTGTTCAAAGACAAGGATAAATGGATTTGGTGTAAATCTTAAAAACAAAGTTGAAGAACTCCATTTCTATGGACTGAATGTTTCTTTCCCCCCAGAATTCATATGTTGAAATCCTAACCCCCAAGGTTATGGTAGTGGGAGGTGGGGACTTCGGGAGGTGATTAGGTCATGAGGGTGGAGACTTCATGAATGAAATTAGTGCCCTTATAAAAGAAACCCCAGGGACATCCCTTGCCCCTTCTGCCATGTGAGTTTACGGTGGAAAAATGGCCATCTATGAACCAGAAAGTGGGCCCCCAGCAAATTAGAAAATCTGTTATCAGCCTCCAGAACTGTGAGAAATAAATTCTTGTTTATAAACCACCCAGTCTATGATATTTTTGTTGTAGTAGCCTAAATGGACTGAGACATCCATCATTTGTATAAGATCTTTGACAATGAATAGGATTTTGACAGGTGGAGTTGAGTAAAAGGTCATTAAGGGAAAGGGGGCCACATTAGGAAAGATCCTGGGGTGGCAGCATGTTGGGGGGAGGGTATATTTCAAGTAATTGCAAAGATTCCAGTTAGGACAATTAGATAGAAGAAGAAAAGTACTGAAAGATGAGCTGGGAAAAGTTGGGAGGGCCCATTTAAAAAGGGGCTTTGAATGTCAAACTGAGAAGTTTATACTTCACTTCCTCTACACTGTCTAATAGATTTGAAGCATTTTGCTTGTTTTTAAGGATATTGAAGATTTTTGATCATGGAAGCAACACAAGCAAAGCTGTTAGTCTAAATGATGGTGCATGGGAGGTTTGGAGAGAAGAAACAGGAAACAAAGACGTTAGGAAGCTTTTGCATTGTCACAGATCAGGGGCAATAAAGGAAGACCTGAACTAAGGCAGTGGCTGTGGAAATGAAAAGAAAAAAAATGCAAGAGGCATCATGAAGGTGAATCTTCAAGACCCAACAAATCATTTGAGGTAAAAGATGATGGAAAAGGAGAGTCTAGTATGATTCCACATTGACTTTGAGAGTGGAAACTCCATTAATAGCATCAAGATATACTCAGGATTTAAGATGCTGTGGATAGGGTGATGTATCAAATCTCAGCTTGGTGTTTATGGTTATATCAAAGTCTCAGCAGGAAACAGAATTCATCCAGATTATTCAAATGAAGAGGCTTAATGAAAGGGACACATCTGTAGATGTGTGGTTAATGTCAAGGGAACTAACAATGGATTTGAAGGAGAGATAGCAACAATGGGAAGTTATTAGCACCCCTAAGGCTGAAGGGACAAAGGGAAGGTATAGTATCACCAGAGCCTACTGAGAGCTGGAGCCACCGAAGAATAGCTGCCTGGTGGGAGCTGAGATTGAGGAGGTGTGCAGATATCACACGAAAGCAAGAAAAGAGTGGGGAGAAATGCCCTGAGCTCTATTCCCTCATGCCAGTCTCCTGCCTGTGCCTCCCACTGGAGCTCTGGAGAGAAGTTTCAGGTTCAGTCTCCCTAGGCACAGAGGAGGAAAGAAAGAGCAAAAAACAAAATAGGGATAAAATTGAGAATAATATAGAGAAAAAGCCAACACAACAGTTTTCCAAAATTTGCCTTTAAATATTCCCTAATATGCTTTTTTATTCCCCTGCTTCCATACATTGGTTCTTGCTAGTCCCTCTGCCTGGGAAATTTTCTCTTTCTTTGTTGAAGTCCTATCTATCCTCCAAATCCTAAGCTCAAAAGATTCTTCCTCCAAGGATACTTTCCTGATTAGCTCCAATCAGGGGTGTTCTTTCTTACCTGTAAATACCAAACCCTTTGTACTGCTCCTTCTGTGTTCATTAAAGGCTACCTTGAGTTAATTACTTATGTCCATCTTTTACTATCTTATAGAAAATAACCTCAAGAAGTATAAAAATCTTCAGTAAGTATAAAAATTCATTCATCATATCACTCAAAAAGTCTACCATATTGTTTTACTCGTGGTAGGAACTCTACAAACAATTTTGGAATACACATGTAGGAACTGAGCTCTTCGCTTTTATTCCAGCCGTTTGGCTAGCAATTTCTCTCTAACCCTCCTATTCTTTCCCCTCTAGGGTATCCATTAATATAAGCTGCAGACTACCCATCAAACCTAAAAGCAAAACAGAACAGCTCAAAAAATGTCCAAGAGTTTGGAAAAGGACATGGTTTGAGTAAATGCTGAGTGGGAAACTTCCTGTTTCTTTTATTGAAGGACTTTGGCAGAAGCATCTAGTACAATGGTTATACAGAGTAAGCACACAATAAATATTAGATGGATGAATGGACGGATGAATAATTGAAGAATGTATGGGGGAGGGACTCTCAAAAGAATTTTTTTCGCTTAACAGTTTAGAGAGGCTGGATATCAATTCTGGCTCTTCATGTCTTGAAGGCTGAGAATATAATTTTTATATGTTCTTTTCTAACATTCATTTCAACCTAACAACTGAATATTAGGCAGGGGTCTAGGGATCTTACCTGTTATGAAAATGAATTGGTCCTGAGAGCCTGCCAAGTCAGAATGGATTCAGCGTGAGCGCTGAAAAGACAGCTAACAGAGGTGACATCTATGTCTTCAGTAGGAAAAAGACAGATTCTCAGAGAGGAGCAGAGAGGTCATTCCAGTGGAAGGAAATGGTGACTACGGCAAAAATTGGTGTTCATAGACTGATGAGTTTGGTTGTATGTCTGGAGGCAATGCTACAGAATATTCAAAACCAAAAACCTCAGGGAAAACCTGGCAAATTGGGTTAATATGCGTGAAGATATAGCAAAGTGTCCGCAGCTAGATTACATTTCCGGCACTGGGAGTCTTAGGTTAAGAAGTTTAGAAACATCTTTTCAGGAGTCCTCATCTAATGCTCTGTTGCTTTATTTCACTCATTGTCATTTGCATTCTGCATATGGCCTTTTGATTCAAATTGGTTTGTTTCTTTGTTCTCTTATTCTCAGGAATCTTTGTACACATCAGGAAATGCCCTACATTCTGCTTTATAAAGTCGGTGAAATTCTGACTTTTATCTGGTAGGCACTATACTCTAGGAAATGACTGCATGGCGACACTCAAACTAGTAGTTAGGCACAGTGGAATGTGCGTAAGCTGCTATCTCCATGGGTGTTAATTTTAACATGTTAATGAAAGACCTGGTTCCTCAGGCTGGCAGGCTCAGTCTCCTGCTGCGGCCAAGTGCTGTAATGTTCAACAGGGATATAATTTTTGACACTGACAGTTTAGAATTCAATGGCTGCCCTCACTAGTGGACTCAGAGAGGCACAAAATAAGAAAAATATGCTGAATTTATTTAAAATGTATATGACCCATGATAGGCAGAATGGTGAGGTAGATAGAATGCCAGATGGGAACATAGGATGAAACAAAGACTCTGTGTTTTAAGAACAGTAAGTGGACCGTTCTCCCTGAAACGTTTGAAAAAAGGTAGGAAAGTACTGGAGGATGAGGCCAAAAAAGTAGGATGGGATTGTGTTCTTTGGGGGCTTGAGTATCAAGGTGAGGAGCTGTACTTAATTTGACAAACAATGGGAAGCCATAGATGGTTTTCGGTTTTGTTTTTGAGCAATTAACTAATATGATTAGAGCTGCTTAATTAATTATTAAAGCATGGGCTAACTTTAATTAAGGAGATAAAAGAGGCCAGAAAACAAGTTGGGAAAGCATAATAGAGACAGCTCTCTGACCAATAAAAATCTATCCATGTCTTTTATGGTGTAGAGTTGATGCTGGAGAGTGGCCATCTATATTAACCAACATCCCCGCACCCAGCATCTAGTTGGGACCATATGACTGATTCTTGCCAATGAAATGTAAGCAGAACTGATGCTCATCACTTCCAGATTAAAGTGATTAAGTGTGCATGATCCTCCATGCTTTCTTTTTCCACTATCTGCCAGCCCCTTGACATCAGAGCAAATTTGAAACCACCAGATGGTAAAGCCATAAAATGGAAGCACAGACCTTTTCCACACTGTCATGAATTTTCAAAGGTGTAGGAATCTGTTCAGGGCTACTTAACTTCAGTTACAACATGAGGCTCATAAGCCATAAATCAATTGCAGGGAAGCTAGTTTCTCTGTACAGAGAAAAACTGGAAGCTATGCTCTTGACATTCCTATCTTTTTCGGTCCCAGATGTTTCTTACCATCTCCCACCTTAGCATCTTATCCCGAAAACGACCTGATGAGGTAGCGTGCCTCAGTCA
>NW_020838015.1:4050352-4078837 GCF_003676395.1 Aethalodelphis obliquidens | reverse complement strand
TGACTGAGGCACGCTACCTCATCAGGTCGTTTTCGGGATAAGATGCTAAGGTGGGAGATGGTAAGAAACATCTGGGACCGAAAAAGTCTCACCCTAAATACATTCCTTACATTATCTGAAGTTCAAGCACCTAGAGATTCATTTACTGAAAACACACACACACACACACACACACACACATTTTCATAGGCTAACTTTCAGTGTGTCTACCCTAACTTCTGGGAAAACCACATAGCCTGCAGCTCCACAGAAGACTGAGCCAAAGTGGCCATGTACAATACCATTTACCGGTATAGTGAGTTGGGCAGGACCAGGCAGAGGGCCCCGATGAGTCCAGTTCACTCAAGACCCCCAGTCTTTAGGCCAAAATTCCCAGAGAAAATCAGAGTGCCTCACTCTATAGAGTGACTTGGAGAGCCCTGAAGGCCTGCCAGGGTCATGGGAAGCAGAAGTCAAAAGGAGAGCAAAAGCAGGTCACAGCCAAGTCAGGGCAGGTCTTTGTGGGAAGCAAAGATTATACACAGAGAGGAAAGAACTGAGAGAGAAAGAGAGGCTCATTCCTAGAAGCACATCAATCGCTGATGTCTTTCTACTCTTTATTTCTAGTATGTGTGCATCCAAACAATAAATTCTCCTTTTCCTGAGGTAACCTGAGTGAGTGTAAAAGTCAAACTGACACAACATTTAAACAAGCTTACGGAAAAGGCTCCCATAAGCTTAAATCACCAATACTGATGCTGCTCTAAATTCCCTCCCAATTTTTATCAGTATACAAGAATATATTTTTTATTTAGTTGTAACCAGTATACACATCCTATTCTTTATCCCTTTTTCACTTAACATTGTTTTGTATACATATTTCCAAGTAGCAACCTACTCCTATCATTTCTTCCATCTATGCATCATGCTCATGTGTTCATATGTCCAGTTTGAAATACCTGTATAGTTTTCTACGTTCATTACTATTAATAAACAGTGCTACAAACATCTTTGGACAAAATTTTTTTAAATTTCACTGGGATTTCTACCCAATTGGGGGATAACCAGGTTAAAAAACATAAACAGTGTTTTCATTCTTATTATCTGTTGCCAAACTGTTCTTCATAAAGATGCACATCTTGCTGAAAATGAAAATAACCCAAAATATATTAAATTTTTGCATTTAAAAGGAATGGAGGCATCTAAAAATCTATCCTAAAGAAATAAAGTACACATAATGATTTTATGTAACAAGATGGTCATCATAATACTATTTATAACACTAAAAACATAACTGAAATATTCAAATCACTGGGGAATGTCTAAATAAATTATGATATATCTACAGATATATCATGTGGCCATATATACTTTTTATTGCCATAAAAGTGATGTTTTCAAAGAATATTGACTGACATAAGAAATGCTTATGATATAAAGGCAAATGAAAAACACATTACCAACCCCAATATGCAACATAATTCAAGTCGTGTAAAGAAAAAGTTATCTACAAATAATCTGCATATAAAGACTGTACACAGGGCTTCCCTGGTGGTGCAGTGGTTAAGAATCCGCCCGCCAATGCAGGGGACACGGGTTCGAGCCCTGGTCCAGGAAGATCCCACATACCACGGAGCAACTAAGCCCATGTGCCACAACTACTGAGCCTGCGTGCCTAAAGCCTGTGCTCCGCAGCAAGAGAAGCCACAGCAATGAGAAGCCCGTGCATCGCAACGAAGAGTAGCCCCCGCTCGCTGCAACTAGAGAAAGCCCGCGTGCAGCAATGAAGACCCAACACAGCCAATAAATAAATTAATTAACTAAATAAATCTATTTTTTAAAAAAGACTGTACACAAATATACTATAATGTTAATAGTAGTTATCTCTCAGTATAATGTTTTTATTAGTGCATCTACATTTTATAATCAGAAATAACAATAAATGTCATTTCAAAAAATAAATTATCAACATAGTAGAATTCTAAACACAAAATGATACAGAACAATAGTGAAGTTAAAATAGTTAAACAGGCTATCGGTCAGTCAAACATGAGTGTGAACTTTCCTTCTAACTTAACTTGAAAGCATGTGCATGTTAGAGCTATAATAGGGGTGAGGAACTAGGAAGATGCAGGATAGAGGAGAAAATTTTAGAGCTTGGGGAGGAAAGGTCTAATGGGCAAGCCCCAGTCCAAAGACTTCTTCTGGTCAATAAGTTCAAACAATAAATTTTTTATACTCAGAATTTCGACCTTTGGCATTTACCTTTGTGACATAATAAAGAATATATTTTGGTCTTTGTCCCCCATTCCTGGCACAGAGCTTCAAAAATCCTTGGAGTTTCCTGATAGGAGTGTCTTTTGTTATACCTAAGGAGGCCCTTTCATTCATACCTCAGTTTATGCTAATGAAGTGACTGATGGTGGGTCCCCCTAAGTAGCTTCAGGATGGGACTGGTCACCAGAAAGACCAAGCATATGATTAGAGGGTTGGAACTTTCAGTCTGCCCCACCCCATCTCTAAGGAGAGGAGGGGGCCTAGAGGTTGGGTTCAATCATGTGGCCAATGATTTAATTCATCATGCTACATAGTGAAATCTCGATAACAACCCTGAGGCACAGTAGAGCTTCCAAGTTGGTGTTTGTCCGTGTTCTTGGAAGGTGGTGTGCCCTGATTCCACAAGGAGAGGGCATAGAAGCTCTATGTTACCTGCCTCTCAGACCTTGTCCAATTCATATCTTCCATTTGGCTGTTCCTGAATTGTATCCTCTACAATAAAACTGTAATCATAAGTATAGCACTTTCAGTGAGCTCTGTGAGTCATTCTAGTAAATTATTGAAACTGAAGGGAGGAGTGGTCTTAGGAAACCCCAAATATGTAGCTGGCCAGGCAGAAATGCAGGTAGCTTGGGAAGATCCAGGATCTGTGGCTGGCAGCTGAAGCAGGAAAAGCCTTGTAGGACAGAGCCCCTTAACCTGTAGGATCAGGGCTAACTATACGAGTTAATGTCAGAATTGAATTGAATGGATGGACTTAAGATTATCATACTAAGGGAAGTAAGTCAGACAGAGAAAGACAAATATCATATATCACTTATATGTGGAATCTAAAAAAAATGATACAAATAAACTTATTTATAAAACAGAATGAGTCTCACAGACACAGAAAACAAACTTACAGTTACCAAAGGGGAAAGAGGGGGGAAGGATAAATTAGTAATTTGGGATGAACAGATACACACTACTATATATAAAATATATATTTTATATATACTATATACTAATATATACATATAAAATATATAAAATATATTTTTATATATACTATATACTAATACTATATATAAAATATATATTTTATATATAGTAGATACATCTGCTATACAGTAGGTATAGCACAGGGAACTATATTCAATATCTTGTAATAACCTATAATGGAAAAGAATCTGAAAAAGAATATTATAGATATACCAAACTGAATCACTTTGCTGTATACCTGAAACATTATAAATCAACCATACTTCAATTAAAAAAAAATTGAATTGAACTGTAGAACCCCCAGTTGGTGTCAGAGAATTGCTGTGGGAATACAACCATCACGTACATATACAAAGGACAAAACAGTTCTCAAATATGTTTAAGGAGAATTGTATTAGTTAACATGATGCTAGCTGCTCAAAGAGATAAAGCCCATAATCTCAGTGACTGAACTCAGTAGTTTATTTCTTGCTCATATGAAGTCCAAAATGGGTGTTCCTGATTGAGTGGCCTTCCACATAGTCACTCAGGGACCCAGGCTACTTCCATCTTGGGTCTCCGCTTCCTCCTCAGCCTCAAGAGTACTCCACACTCATCCAACAAATAGGGGAAGAGCACGGGGATTATACATGGGAAGTGTTTCTGGACCAGCCCTGGAAGTGGCCCACTCACTTCCATTAACCTTTCATTGCCTGGAACTTGGGCCACCTCTCACTCCAAAAGATCTTGGGAAATGCACTCTAGCTGTGAGCCCAAGAAGATGAAGTGGGTTTTATGAGCAAGGCCAATCTCTACCACAAAGAAATAAAATAATTTCCTTATTCCTGAAAACATTAATGACATAATCTAGATTTTAACCTTATTAATCTCAGTAGCTAAGAAAGACAGTTGTAACAAGGTAAGTTCCTCATTGCCAAGCGCTATGCTAGCATATTTCAAGATGGATCAGAACTACAGTATTTCAGTTCAGTGCAAGAAAGAGTTCTTCAGCACTTACCATCCAGGACCTATGGTAAGCAAACAGGGTACAAAGATGTCTAGACTTAGTCCTGCCCCAGAAGACCGTACCATCCAGTAAAGAAGTTTACAGACCAGTGGAACTTTCCATTTAGCTTTCATACATTAAACCTATATAGAATCAATGCAGACAAAAAGTCCTTAGCAAGGAGGAGGACAGTTCAAAAATAGAGATGCTTTAAAAATACAATATCAGTAGCACATTTAAAATGAGCATATTATTCAAAGAAGTGGATGGACGTATTGATGGATGGATAGATGGAGGGATAGACAGATGTTCTGGTATATTTTAGAGAAAATTATTTTAATTAATGTAGTAAAACACATGACACAAGAATCAGAAAAGTATGGCTGACCTAAGGAAAGAAGGGGAAAAGCCACTTTTTAAAAACAACGAAATTCTTAGCTTCAAGAACAGGCAGTTCCCAACACAGGCACTGGATGTGTTTGTTTATAAGTCAATTATTTGGAACTCAGAGTGCCTTTTCCCTTAGAAGCAACGTCATAAAGCATTGTTTAGATTCCCAAGCAAAAGCGGAGCTGTCTATTTAACCCCTAATGTATCTGAAGAATTGCACTGCACTCAGAGTCCTATTTCAACTGTAACTGAGCACCATCATCATTTCTACAAGAAAATGCATATGGTCTCCAACTTAGAAAACCGTTCCCACCATTGCAGCAAAGAGAATAGCAGGTAAAGAGGGGGAGACATTGTAGTCCAGTTTGGCTGAAGCAGCAACAGATTCCTTAAGATACCAAAATTCAACATGGAAGAAAGAGATGAAATTTCCGTGCTAGGGAAAGTTGCAAGGGATAGGTGCTTCTGGGTTTCTGTAGCGAGTTCACATCTGTAGCTCCAGTTTCTTTTGAAAGCCCAGAAGATCTCAGTTCACATTATTACACAGCAAAAATCAGCTCTTCAGTTCGTGCAGTCTCCACCTTCCCTATAAACTTATACTTTTTCACTGCACTTATTTAAGTTGCCTGTCCAGCATGGTCAGTAGTATTAAATGCTACAGAGAGCTAAAGTAAGATAAGAAATGGAACGTTCTAAATTTAGAGGATAAAGTGTAAACATGAGGGACTTTATGCCTAGTATGTATCTGTTTTGTAGGTTCCTTTCATCTGTTGAAAGTAGAGGGAAGGAGCTAGAGTAGATGAATGGGCATGGGCAGTGTAGGCCAGCTCCAGGTAGAGGCCATTATTATCTTTGACATTGTCCCCAAGGTTGCATCTCTTACTTCAGCAGAGATTAGCAGCTTGGGTGTCAAAGTGGAAAACTCAAAAACATCTCAATAGATTTTCATAAGAGAAGGTACTTCTTGGAAAATTATTTCCCAGAATGTCCAAATTGGAGAGAAAAAGACAGTTATAGCCAAAAGGGGAAAAAGGAGGACATACAAGATTTTTCTTCCCAAGCCATCATCACTGTCTGTATGGGTCATCTTTTAATTCAGAGTTTCCTTTATCAGATTTTTTAATCTTCCCAGGCAACATAAACCAATACCTCACAGAACATGACAGACCCATGGAAATAAAATGAAGCTGTATTTTTAAAATGAACTATTATATCAGGATGACTTAGTCTAAAAAAGTTTATTTGGGTGAAAAATTCTTTTTAAGGACTGTTTAAATCTTTTGGCAGTTTCATGTGACTAACATTTTTTTGAGGAGAAACTGCTAAGCAAAAAAGATCAAAAGTTTCCTTTGGGATTTTTTCCAGAAAAAAATGAATATAACATAGGAATTACTATGAATAAAGAACTTGAGGAAATGGTGGATTACTCAAGGAATCTAGATAAAAATCTAAGATCAAATCAAATGGCTCACTTGGGAAAAATGACTTCCAATTTATAAATGGTTAATTTTAAATATGTTGTTTTCCTTTATATTTGTATATATTTTATAGGTGAGAAAGAGTACATAAAACATTTAAATAAATTATAAATCAGAGGAATATAATAAAAAGCAATGGAATCACTACCTAAGGACTATAAATTATCCATCGTAAATAACTTGCATCTACTTACATATTCTTCCCTCATCAATCTTCCTACCTCCCTATTTACTACCTCCCATATTTACTACCTATTTACTACCTCCCATATTTACTACCCTAAATTTTGTGTTCATCATTCTATTCCTTTTTTATAATTTTATCAATTATATATGTGCACCTAAACACTATGTTATTGAGTTTCCTTGTTTTGAGTACTAAAAAGCTATGTATACCTGCATATACTCTCTTGGAACTTGATTTTTTTTTAACTTAAGATTATGCTTCCAAGAATAAGCCATATTGTTGCTGGGAGATATAGTTTATGCATTTCATTGCTGTATAATATTACATTTTATACATATAACAAACTTTATTCTTCTGTGAATAAACATTTGGAGGTTTGGGGGGGTTCATATGTATATATATATCCTGGAGCACATAGGAAAGATTTTATTTAGAGTATTTACATAAAAAGAATTCCTAGTTCATAGGGTAAGCGATTGTTTAATTTTACAATATAAATGACAAAATTTTTTCAAGAATGGTTGCAACAATTTACAATCCACCAGCAATACATGAGTTCACATTAATCCAATCCTCTCCAGCACTTGACACTGTCAAATTGCATTATTTTTACAAAAAGAGTGGGTATAAAGTCATATTTTATATTAGTAGACAAAATAACATGGGTGAATCTCAAAAACATGGTAAGTGAAAGAAGTCAAATGCAAAAGACTAAATACTGTATGACTCCATTTGTATGAAACTCCAGAAGTTTCAAAACTATAATGACAGGACACAGATCAGTGGTTGCTTGGGGACAGGGGAGGGTATCAACTGCAAAAAAGGGCATGAAGAAACTTTTTAGGGTGATAGAAATGCTCTACATCTTGATTGTGGTGGATGTTACATGAATGAACACAATTCATCAGATTGTGCACTTAAAGTGAGTGAATTCTATTGTATGTAAAGTGTATCTTGTATTAGTGTGCTCAGGCTGCCATAACAAAATACCACAGACTGGGTGGCTCAAACAACAGAAATTTATTTTCTCACAGCTCCGGAGACTACAAGTCTAAGTTCATGCTGCCATCAGGGTTGGTTTCTGGTAAAACCTGTCTTCCTGGCATGTAGAGGAGGGCTGTCTTCTCACTGTGTCCTTACATGGCCTTTCCTCTGTATGTGTGAGGAGAGACAGCGAGAGCACACTCTGGTATCTCCTCTTCTTCTTAAAGAACATCAGTCTTATCAGATTGGGGCCCTACTCTTAATGGCCTCATTTTACCTTAATTATTTCCTTAAAGACCCTATCTCAGTACCAGTCACATGGTGGGGGCGGGGGTGGGGGGTGGGGGGGTGTTAGGTCTTCAACTTATGAATTTCAAGGGACACAATTCAGTCCATAACATACCTCAGTAAGCTAAAAAAAATAAATAAAATGATTTTTGGTGTTTTTTTAAGTCGAGGTAACACTGGTTTATAACATTATATAAGTTTCATGGGTACAACGTTATATTTTGACTTCTGTATGCACTACAACATGCTCTAAATCATATTTCATTTTAGTCACTATTTCCATTTCCCTGATTACTAATGAGAGTGATTGTGATAGACGTTATTTGTACTCCACCAGGTCCCCCTTATTGGGCCAGTGCAATTTTCCCCTAGATGCTGCTAGATTGGCTGCTAATGGCTCACATCTTCGCTCTTCTCTGGATAAATACACTTGGCCAATGGGAGTCACCTCACCTGAAAAAGCCTGGGCAGACCACAGCCAAAGACGGGTTGATAAAGAAATACAAAAGCCCAGTTCCTTTTCTTCAAGTGAGACAAATTTGTGGTGCCATCCAAGCTCCAGAGTTCCCCCATGGGATCAGGCTGAAACCACAACTCTGTTTAGCTTCTTCCCCTGCTCTATCCTGCTTCTCTCATTTTCTCATAGGTTTCTCCTTAGAGTACTTTCTTGCTGAAAAATCCCTATCTCAGGTTCCTGGAGAATGTAAACTAAGACAGTGAGCATTTGTCCACTGTGTTTCTTTTTCTCTATAAAATGTCTTTTGCCCATTTTCCTAATAGGTTGTTGCCTACTCTTATTTGTTTAGGACTTCTTCATCTATTTGGGGTACTAAATCTTGGTCAGTTTTATATTTGCAGATATCTTTTACTAACCTGTTGCTTATTTTTCATTTGCCTTTAAGCTGTCATTTGATAAACATAAGTTCTTAATTTTAATGCAGAAAAATTTATCAACATTGTTTTTACAGTTGGAACTTTTTATCTTGTTTAAGAAATCCTTCCATATCCTTAAGCATGAAATGCATTCTCCCATATTTTCTATGAAATTCTTTTAATTTTTGCTTTTTACATTTACCTTTTAATCCATCTGGAATTGAATTCTGTGTAGTGTGGGGAAGGGATCAAATTTCATTTTTTTCTACATATGTATGTGTGTATGTATACATATATATATGTATACATACACACATACATACACAGTAATAATCATTTATCTAAGGAGCCTCTTGGAAATAAATTTCTAGTCAAGTGAGATGGTGATATAGGAGGCTCCTGAGCTCTCCACCTGCCACAGGTGCATCAAATGTACAGCTACACATGGAACAATTCCCTCCGAAAGAGATCCAGAAACTAGCTGAGTGATTCCTATACATTAAATGAATGAGAAAATGCCCACATTAAAATGGATAGGAAAGGCTGAGACACTCTCACCGTAAACCCCACCCCCAGCACAGCACCAGAAAATTGACAGGGAATCACCAAATCCTGGCTTCTCCCTGAACAGTGAAGAATTTTAACCCCAAGTTTTAAGAATTCCACAAGAGGGACAGATTCCCAAAACACCTAGCTCTGAAAGCCAACCAGGCTTGTGTCCATGAGATCCACAAAACTATAGCAAACAAAAAAGCAATTCTTAATGGGCACACAACACTCCCATCCCCCAGGGCTTATCACAAACAGAGCAGGCAAAATCACCCATCTCCCAGCCTTTCCCTAAAAGAGGTTTAGTTGCATACTTTAGAAGCTGCGGCTTCAGGACCAGGCTTCTAATTTAGCAGGCACTAGGGGCTGGATACAATCCTCCCCAGAGACTGGGGAAGCCAGAGGACACTCCTCCACCTCCTCCTTCCCACCTGCTCCAAATCACCAATACCTCTCTGAAAGGAGCTAGTACACAAGTCTGCAGCCCATCTTTTACGGCTGCTGCCTGAAAGGCAGGTCTCCAGATTGTCTGGCTCTGATAGCCAGTGGGGCTTCCATTCATAAGTCCCACAAGACTGTAGCAAACAAAGACACAATTCTTAACTGGTTATCAGCTCAGGGCTCAGCACACAGGGAATAGGCAAAATCACTTATCTCCTATCTTCTATTGAATGAGGTACATCTGCATACTTTAAAAGCTGCTGCCTGAAGGTCAGCTTCTAATTTAGCAAGTGTATAAGTGCTGGCTGCAATATTCCCCAGATATCAGGGAAAACAGCAGATACCAGGGAAAACAGCAGATACCTCTCATGCTTTCTCCCTCCAGCTGACTCCAATAAGACCAAGTCATCAGTATCTCCCTGGAAAGAGCTTGTGAACACACCTCGGGTCCCCACTTTTTGTAGCAGCCACCCAAGGGATGGGCCACTGAATCACCTGGCTCTAACCGCCAAAGTGACCGGCATTCACGAGTCCCACAGGACTGTAGCAAACAAAACAAAAGAAAACCCACAATTTTTTAACAGATGCAGGAGCTCACTTCCCACCCACACCCCGCCATAGCTACACACTCAAACCCCGCACAGAGGGAGCAGGCAAGAATGCCCGTCTCTCAGTTACTCCCTGGAAAGGGCCTAACTGTATACTTTCCTAGCTTCTGTCTGAGGGTCTGGTTTCCAATAAATCTACATCTAGGTACTGACTGCAATCCTCCCCTTTGGGTCACAGATGGGCCTTGGCACACCCTCAACTATGGGAAAGTACTGAGAACAAAGAAGGTAGCTTGGACAATCACAAAAGTCTGAGAGACAACCAAGAGCACAGACTGGGCTGATCATCTCCTACATAAGACCATTCTGTCAAAACTGGGAGAGGTGGTTGTTTTATTTAACGTGTAGAAACCAACACAGAGAGTCAAGGAAAATGAAGAAACAGAGGAACATGTTCCAAACAAAAGAACAAGAAAAAATTCCAGAAACAGATCTTAGTAAACCAAAGTTAAGTGATTTACCTCATTTATAACAGGGAAGAGCTAAATCCGACTCCATGTTCCATTGGTTTCTTCGACTTTAACCTTTGCTTTTCCGTTGCTTTTGTTATTATAATCATACATAATGGCCTGCCTCAGGGAACCCTGCCCCTCTGCCTGAATGTTAAAGTGCCTCTGTTCAGCTCACAGGGAGACAATCTGACCCCACCCACCTGTGGATGGCTGCAAGAAAGAAGAAATTAACACATCCTCTCATGGAGGCTGGCCATTCCAGGGGATATGTGCAAAACTTACAGCCTAAAATTTACTTCCTCACTTCCTCCCTCTCTCTGTGCTATAAAAGAAACTGGCATCCAAACCCAGATAAGATGGTTTTACAGAGACACTAGTCTGCCATCTTCTCGGTCTGCAAGCTTTCCGAATAAAGTCGTCTTCCTTGCCTCAACACCTCATCTCTGATTCATTGGCCTGTCGTGCAGCGAACGGAGCGAGCTTGGACTCAGTAACACATTGAGTTCAAAACAATGGTTATAAAGGTGCTCACCAAAGTCAAGAGAGCAATGCATGAAAAAAGTGAGAATTTCAACAAGAGATAGAAAATACCAAAAAGTACCAAACAGAGAAATTACAGAGGTAAAGAATAACTGAACTGAAAAATTCAATAGAGGGGCTCAACAACAATCTATTAAGGATTTTTGCATATATTCAGTAATGAGATTGGTCTGTAACTTTTTATTGTTATAACATCCTTGTCTAGTTTTGGTATTAAACTTATAGGATATACCAGTTCTTAAGTTTTCTAGGAGACTTTGTATAAGACTGTATAAAATTGGAATAATCTGATTATTACAGTTTTAATAAACTCACCTGTACAACCATGTAGAGCTGATGTTTGTGGGAAAATATTAAATTAATTCAATTTCTGAAATAGTAATAAGACTATTAAGACATTCTTTTTGAGATAGTTTTGGTACGTCATATTTTTCAGGAAATTTTTCTATTATATCTATTTAATTGATTGGAGATAGTTGTTCATAATATTTTCATAATATTTTATTACATTTTAAATCTCTTCTGTCTATATCTTTTTTATTCCTAATATTGTTTATTTATGCCTTCTCTTTCTTTTTTTTGATCAATCTGGTAGAGGTTTATCTTTTTTATTAGCATTTTCTAATAGCCAAGTTACGCTTTGTTAATCTTCTCTATTGTATCTTTATCCATTCTCCTACTTCCTTTGATATGCTGTTGTTTTTCTAATTTCTTAGTTTTTGCTCATTAATTTAAAACCTTTTTCCTTTTATAATATAAACATTTTAAGATTGTAAAGTTTTATCTTAATACCGATAATACTGATTTCTCTACATCCCCAAAATATGATATGTAGTATTGTCATCATTCAGTTCTAAGTATTTTTTAAACATCCATTATTATTTCTTATTCAATTTATTCACAAGTGTTTTGGGTAATTTCCAAATATTTGAAAATTTTTTGTTACTGACTTCTAAATCAACTGCATATGGTAAGAAAATGTGGTCTATATGATATTAGTTATTTGAAATGTTTTAAAACTTGCTTATGGATCAGTATATGATCAGTTTTTATAAATGTTCCACATGACATTGAGAAATATGTATATTCTTTAATAATTGAGCGTGGAGTTCTATATTTGTCTATTAGAGCAAGATTTTTAGTTATGTTCAAAATTTCTACATATTTACTCTTTTCTTATACATTGAGGAATGTATGCTGAAATATTTAACTATGATGTTACATCAATTTTTGTATTCTATCAATTTTTACATTATGTATTTTGAGACTATTTTATTAGATGCATACAAATTTAGGATTTTTATATCTCCCTGGTCAATTGAGCCTTTTATGATTTTGTGTTGATGTACTTGTTTATTGTGATCATTAGTATAAATGAACGTGTTTCCATGTCTTGTATTTTTATTTTTATGTGACTTGCTTTTACTTCTCTTTTCTCCTTTAATACTTTTCAGTATTGATTCAGTCTATACAGTTGATTTTTTATTCCATTTTATCTTTCTACTGATGTGGAATTTATGTATTCTATTTTTTACTTTTAGTAGTTGCCCCTGAATTTTTAAGCATTACTGTTTAAACTGCAAAATGTAATGATAAATATCTTAACCTACCTCTTGAACACTTTGTTGATTACCCCTTTTCTGACTTATATGCTGTTGTCCACACATTTAATAAGGCTATAATTACTGTTTATGACACAATATTTGCTTAGATTTACATATATATATGATTTTATTTGTTTATCATTCCTTCTTGTATCTTACACCATCCTTATGGGATAATTCCTAATTTATAAAGAAAATTATTCAGAGTTTCTTTTAGTGCAGGTATCTTGGAGGTGAACTTTCTTAGGTTTTGTTTACTGAAAATGTATTTTACTCTCAATTTTGAAAGGTAGTCTTCTGGTAACACATTTGACAATTAATTTCTTTGAACACTTTGAAGATACTATTCCACTGCTTTTTTTTTTTTGGCTTGTTTCCGTGGTTGCTGTGGAAAGTCTGATGTCATTCAAATTGTATTTTATTTATACTGTTTGGAGTACGTTGTGCTTCTTGGGTTTATGAATTCATATTTTTCATCAGGTCTGGAAAATTCACATCCATTATCCTTTTATTTTTTTTGAGCTTTTTTTTAATATCTTTATTGGAGTATAATTGCTTTACATTGGTGTGTTAGTTTCTGCTTTATAACAAAGTGAATCAGGTATACATAAATATGTATCCCCATATCTCCTCCCCCTTGCATCTCCCTCCCACCCTCCCTATCCCACCCCTCTAGGTGGACACAAAGCACCGAGCTGATCTCCCTGTGCTATGCGCTGCTTCCCACTAGCTATCTGTTTTATATTTGGTAGTGTATATATGTCCATGACACTCTCTCACTTCGTCCCAGCTTACCCTTGCCCCTCCCCATGTCCTCAAGTCCATTCTCTAGTAGGTCTGCGTCTTTATTCCCATCTTGCCCCTAGTTTCTTCATGACCTTTTTTTTTTTCTTCTTAGATTCCATATATATATATGTTAGCATACGGTATTTGTTTTTCTCTTTCTGACTTACTTCACTCTGTATGACAGACTCTAGGTCCATCCACCTCACTACAAATAACTCAATTTCGTTTCTTTTTATGGCTGAGTAATATTCCATTGTATATATATACCACATCTTCTTTATCCATTCATCTGTTGATGGACACTTAGGTTGCTTCCATGTCCTGGCTATTGTAAGTAGAGCTGCAATGAACATTTTGCTACATGACTCTTTTTGAATTATGGTTTTCTCAGGGTATATGCCCAGTAGTGAGATTGCTGGGTCATATGGTAGTTCTATTTTTAGTTTTTTAAGGAACCTCCATACTGTTCTCCATAGTGGCTGTATCAATTTATATTCCCACCAACAGTGCAAGAGGGTTCCATTTTCTCCACACCCTCTCCAGCATTTATTGTTTGTATTTTTTTTTTTTTTTTTTTTTTTGCTGTACATGGGCCTCTCACTGTTGTGGCATCTCCCGTTGCAGAGCACAGGCTCCGGAGGTGCAGGCTCAGCGGCCATGGCTCACGGGCACAGCCGCTCCACGACATGTGGGATCTTCCCGGACCGGGGCACGAACCCGTGTCCCCTGCATCGGCAGGCGGACTCTCAACCACTGCGCCACCAGGGAAGCCCTCATTGTAGTTTTGATTTGCATTTCTCTAATGATTAATGATGTTGAGCATTCTTTCATGTGTTTGTTGGCAATCTGTATATCTTCTTTGGAGAAATGTCTATTTAGGTCTTCTTCCCATTTTTGGATTGGGTTGTTTGTTTTTTTATTGCCTTTTTCCATCCTTTTTATTCTGTCCTTCTGGCACTCAGGTTAGATGCATATTAGACCACCTTCTCATTCTATTCTCTATTTCTCTTTACTGTTTTCCATCTTCTGTCTTCCTAAACCACATTCACTAATTTTCTCTTAAGCTTTGTCTAATATGCTATTTAATCTGTCATTGAGTTTTTATTTCAAGTTATATTTTTCATTTCTAGGATTTAATTTTCTTTTCAATTCTGTCTAGTTATTCCTGGTAGTATCTTGTTGTATATTTGGATTTATTGTTGTGCCTTTATTTCCTTAAACACTTCATACCCAACTGTTCAATGTTCAATACCTGATCATTTTAATATCTGCATCCTTGAAGGGTCCAAATCTATTGTTTTTTGTTTCTGATGATCTTCACTCATTGTGAATTCCTTACCATGGGTTTCATCGTCTTTGATTGTGAGGTCATTGTTTCAATTTAATTAGTGGGAGTCTTGTGGGCCAAATTTGGAAAAGTTCTCCTCTAGAGTGTTTGCTTTTGCTTCTTCCAAGAGCCAAGCATTTACTTCAGCCTCAAGTGTTTGGCTGAGTGCAAGAGTCCCTGTATCATCTTCCCTACCTCCTCATTGTCGCAGGCCTCAGTATTCCAGTAGCAAAGCCTCTATTGCCATACACCTTCAGAGGAAATCTACCTCTCATTATAGCCCACTTCTCTGGTCCCAGTTCCCTGGCACTCCAGGTCCAATTCATAGTATGTTGGGAGTGCTGCCTGAATTATTCCCTTCCTCTGGTAATGTCTCAAAAAGTGTGTTCTATGCAGAATATAGTTGTTCTGAAGCAGCAGGGTTCTTCAAAGTTTGTATTTAGCCATAATGCCAGAAGTAGAAATCCAGTGATTAATCTTTTTACCTACGTATTTAATTCATATCAACACATTCAGTTCATCTAACATTTAGTGAATGCATACTATGTGCCACCCAATGTTCTAGGTGCTGAAGATATAAAAATAAAACTATTTGTAGGTAAACTACTCTATTAACCCCCTCATTCAAAAAGCATTATTAGCTGTTTGATACCCATTATTAACAGAATGAAAATCATGTCCAAAGTCAAACTCTGTCTTTGCTAAGCTGATTCCTTCTCCATTTCTCCAGTTTCTGCTCATGGTACTCCTATTCTTTCCTTTACAGAGAATAAAACCTCAAGAGAGCTGACTCCTTCCTCTCCTTACCTCCATACATCAAAATAGTCCCTGAAAATCTCCCATTAATGCTTCTCTATCAACATCTCTTCCATCTGTCCCTTCTTTTCCACTTCCATAAACTCTTACTGCCACACACCTGGATTCTTGAAGTGCATTCTCCCTACTATCCCTGTCTTTTCTTTTTCTAGTAAACACTCCATATTGTTGCCAGACCAGTTTCCTTAGGCACAGCCCTAACCATGTCACTCATATCCGCAAAATTCTTCATTGGGTTCCCATTACCTACCTCAGTATTTCTCAAACATTAGTAATGCATGATATCCCTTTAAAGGGAAAAAAATGTTAAATTAATTTTATCAGCATTTAATTTACAGAAAATATAAAAGTGTCATAAACGTTTTATGTTTAGATCTCTTATATAACCATAAACTAAAATAACTTTACAAATTAAATTAAAACAAAACTACCAAACCAATAAAAGTCAAATTAACAACACTAATTTAACATGACAGATAATAATTGGCTTAAACAAAATTATCTCAAACATAAGTATGGCACTGAATGCTATGGCACAGATTTCTTTGTTTTGTTGTTGCTGCTGTTGCTTTTTGGCACACCTATACTGCAATGTACCTGTGATGACTGAATCCTCCCACTTCTCTATTCAAAGCCCTAGGACATCGTCATTGTATGCTGGTGATGTCATTTGGCTTCAACTGGGGAAAAAACATCAGGATCATTCACTTTCTCCACCTGCCTCTGATTGGCTAGGGAATGCGAACAGAACAACCCACTGATACTACTTGACACTATCTAATCACTGAAGCCAACACAACTCCTTATGGTTGTCCTCAGTTTAAAGGTGAATTGTTCAGGTCATCTAAAATACATCAAAAAATTTTTTAGATTATCATCTAAATAAAAACAAAACTCTTTCAGTTCTCATAGGTCTTATCTGGCCAATGAAATGCATCACTTCTGAACAAAAGCTTTAAATGACATGGCATAGCTTTGCATATTCTTATTTTCTTCTGCCCTGCCAACCAGAAAGATGTTCCACACAGATGCTGTAGCAATAGCTTGGGTCCTAGAGTGAAGCAGAGCCACAGCCAACCCATAATGTAGATATAAATGTGAGTGAGAAATAATCCTTCGTTGTTATAAAAATAGTCTAAAAGAAAAGACATGGATCTTGTAGGTCTGTAAATCTCATTTTAAGAAATACTGACCAAAAATAAATAAACAAATAGGTAAATAAATACATAAATAAGCATTCACACTAGCATGTTTTAAATCCCTGGCTAATCTGCCCCAGTCAACATTCCCAAAATACCAAATCCTCCCTCATCACTGCTCTGAATAAGTTCTATATTTTCTTACCATTGAGCTTTTGGTCACAGAATTATCTCTGTCTAGACATCCCTTTCCTCCCTTCTCACCTCTGCTCCCTATATACACTCAAAGAATTCTTCCTCAATCACTCCAGTGGAATAACTACCTCACTATATACGTCTTTAATGATAGGTACTACCTCTTTCCTTCTATATTTTTTTCCTTCTATACTTTTTCCTCTATGTAGCTCATATTTCCTACCAGATTCTCTCCCTGAGAGGTGCAGTGGGTCTTTTATACCCTTATACCCCTGCCAGTGCCTAGCACAACGTGTTGTTTATACTAAATGCTCAATAAACAGTAGTTGAATAAATTCATTTATTTAATCTTTTTTTAAATTTATTTATTTGTTTTTGCCTGTGTTGGGTCTTCATTGTTGCACGTGGGCTTTCTCTAGTTGCAGCACACGGGGGCTACTCTTTGTTGCAGTGCGCGGGCTTCTCACTGCAGTGGCTTGTCTTGTTGCGGAACACGTGCTCTAGGTGTGAGGGCTTCAGCTGCTGTGGCACGCAGGCTCAACAGTTGTGGCTCACGGGCTTAGGTGCTCCACAGCATGTGGGATCCTCCCAGACCAGGGTCCGAACCCACATCCCCTGCATTGGCAGGCGGATTCTTAACCACTGCGCCACCAGGGAAGCCCTTTAATCTTTATTAATAAGAGCTTAACAGCAACAACATTAAGATTGGTGAAGATGACAAATCCAGACCATGCAACTTTCTTTGTAATGCAGCTGTGAAAACTGCTGTCCTACAATGACTATGTTTTTGAACAGTTGTAAAACATTAGCTATGGAAAACACCACAAAGGCAGAACTAATTTATCTGGTACTTAGTTAAAATTCTACACAGCATGAGGCAAGAGAGGAATTATTCTAAAAACTCATTCTTATGAATTAATTAATTAGCCTTCTCTACCTATAGAACAAAATTAATTTAGAAATGAATATTGCTGGGAAAGTTTTTCAAAACTAGAAGCCTTTGTTATTAAATTTCACAAGGAGGTTCAAAAATAATCCAAAACAGTCCCCTTAAACATCAAGATAATTTTACATCAGCCACCTTTGGGAGTTGGTGGTGGTACAGAAGAGCTGGGCAAGACAAAACCAGAGAATAGAAGAATCATTAGAGTCCAGAGTCTTCAACTCTTTGCCCTCCCAGTCTTGCTTCAAAGCCATTGACCTCTCTATAGTCCATGACCCTCTAGATCCTGACTTCTGGCTGTCTTGACCTTAGTTAATGGCCAGTCTGTTCTCCAATGCCCTGCCCTCACTCACTGTTAGCTTCACGAGAGTTGCAGCAGGAGACAGAATAGAGTCTTCAGTCTGACACTACATTTCCTACAATATCTCATTGAAGCTGATACTCTGCTGCCTAGTTTTCACCTCCACAGTCACAGCAGGAGACTAACACATCAACACCCTCCCTTAGAGTCTCAGTAGGTTGAGAATTAAGAAAAGGGGGCCCCAGATACTCATATTCTGAGGAAGGCCTGCTGTATAAGCTGGGGACAGAGGGAAGGAGACACAATGGTTATAAGCAAAGAACCATCGTGTGTAAAGGTAAAGGGCACTGTTACATTTAGGAAGCCGTTGCATGTTCAGTATGAGTGAGGCATAGACGGATGGTGGGGAGTGGTAAAAGAGAAGGCTTGGGAATATCACTGTCAGATTTTTGTTTTGGAAAGGTCATTCTGGAATGGGAAGTGGCCAAACAGCTGCCAGGGAGATCAGTTAGGAGGGGATAGCAGTCAAATGGATGAGAAGTGGTGAGTAGAAAACTGGGATAGCAGCATTGGGGACAGAAAGAAGTGAAGAGATCTGAGAAATTTATGAAGATACAATTGAAGAATTAATCACTCTGTGTGTGTGTGCGTGTGTGTGTGTGTATGTGTGTGTTGCCAGGGGTGCGGGGGAGTGTAGGATGCTATGTTAAAACCAGGCTGAATGGTAAGGTGAACCAGGGCCAGTGTGTTAAAAGTCAATGGATTCTGGACATGCCATGGAAATAATTTCCTTCTTTTATTCAAATCTGATACCATTCTGAATTGAAATAATTTTCCTGACCCAAGCAATGAATCCAGGACATTTGCTGTTCAATCCAAGTCCCCAGTACTCTAACAGCTCCACTACCCAGTCACTTCAACTTCTGGCATCTTGATCCTCCTCCAATCCAGGTCTCTGATGAAGAAACCTTGCCTGTGTTTCTGACTCATTGATTTCCCTGGACCTTTTCTACCTTGGTCTGGGGAACAGAAGATGCTGATCTGCTTAGGTCAAGCAAGGCCACCCCTGGAGCTTGAAATGGGGACAGCTCTCCCCAACATACGTAGGCTGTACAGTAGAGGGTATAGTTAGAAGAAAGGGAAAAGGTTAATGTATCTCTTGTGAATATTCTCCTACCTGCCTGTTAAAATTTTACCCATCCTTCAGGATAAGACTCAAATGCTACCTCTTTAAATAAGTCTTTCCAGACTCCACCCCCCACCCCTGCAAACTTGAAGTGATTCTCCCTCTTTTATACTGTATTTTTAAAATATTTTCCAACCTATCTTCAGGTACTTCCATAGTCTATATTATATAATAGTCATTTGACTACATGTGTTCTGTCTCCTACTAAATTTTAAATCCCTTGAAGTTGAGAACTATGTCTTCCTAACTTTTCATTTATTCATTCAACAAATATTTGAATGATTAAATGAACAAAGGAATGAATCTCCCGTTACTCCCCACCACCTTATATATAACGTCATTCTTCCTCAGCAAATCTTTCCAGAGCTATTAAAGGCTATTTTTTTTTATAGTCATGACTGTCATCTCCTTCTTCTGGGCTAGGAACAAAAGTGCAAATATCCAAAATAAAAAATGGAAATAGTAAAAAGAGGAGTTTGGGAGAAGGGACTTAGACTCAATTGATCTTCCTCTTTCCTTCACACCACTTTTTCCATTTTCTAAAAGTAATTGCTTTGAACCACTGATAAAAACCCAAAGCCTTCAGGAGTTTTATAGCCTAGTTTGAGGTAAAGTTTTTCTTTACCCTGTAAATCTCTTCTCTATAAATATATTAAATATTTTCACCTTATTTTTCTTCCCATCAATATAAGCTTAAGTAAAATGATTTACAAAACATTGGTCTGTAATAGTTTGCCAATAAGTGACACATATTTGAAGCACTATCATAATGGAATTTTTAAGTAACTAAAATAATTTCATGACTAATTAACAACAGTTTAAAACCCCATAAAGCATTCCAACTTAAGCATTGCTATTCCTACTCCATCTGCCAAATATTAAGAAGAACAGTACAAATATAAGAGAGGGGAAGCCATTTCCAATTATACCTCCATTTTTTACTCATTTAGGGCAATAGCTTTTAATTCAGATTACTTCTCTTGATTAATAGCATTTAATATATATAAATGACTGTAAACATTCAGTATGAATGCAGAAGAAACACAGCTTTTTCTATTAAAAAAGCAAAATGGAACTATCTTGATTTTATTTATCTAAACAAAGGCCAATACAAGTTATAGAAAACATCTGTTTGAATAAAGTCAGAAAATTCCCAAGGACATACTTAACTACTTCTAAGCATGCCTTCAGAAGAGACCCACCCATACGCGTATCTTGCAGTCCAGATGGAATGATGAAATTACCCAGCCCCTCCTGGCATTTATTTAAATGTTTGGCCTCCAGATACAAACTTCATCTAACAAATGAGAATGACTGTTCCAAAAATAAGTAATTCAAACCATTCTCTTACTTGCAGAAGTAACAGATGAATTCTTCATGCATTAAATCATACTGCGCTAATGCAGTTTCTGTTCTAGAATATAAAGACTTTCAGTCATTCAACAAGCATTGATTGGGATCCTGTCTTGCACAAGCCACTGTGCTAAGTACTGCAAGTATAGAAAGATGAATAAGATATGTCCTTCCCTTCAAGGGTGAAGTGTCTTGGTAAGAAACATAGAATTTTATTATGAATAACTATAATGCAATTAGCAGTAAACTGCACAAGAGAAGAGCAAAATTATTCAAGTAAGGGTTTAAAACTAATGTTATCATGGTAAACAGAATGAGTGGTGTCAGTTACAGCTGGAAAAATTAAGGAAGAATTTCTCGGAGGAGTAGTATTTGACAGAGAATTTAAAGGTTGGCTAGCATGTTAAGAAGCAGCAATATGAGGGACAAATAAGCAAAAACAGGAAATATACAATGTAAATGTGATGTGCATGACCTTTTGCAATACTATTTACAACATATACAAGACACTGTTGGCATCCAACCCATATCCCCTTGGAACTCACTGTTCTCTACACACTACCCTCAGACACAGAGGCATGGGAGTTGGTTGATAAGTTCCTCTGCTTCTTCACTTCTCAAGTATGATGTTCTATACCCTGTCCTAGAGGTCCTCAGCAAAACGGATCCCCAATTACCCACATCAACACACTCTATTAGCTATTTTCCCTTCCCTGTCTCCTTTCACCATGTCCCTAGTAGTGCTTCCTGACATTACCTCCCAAATAAAATTCTCCACTCAGACCTACTCATAAGATATGCTTCTGGAGGAATCCAAATTAAAACACAATAGCTCAGACAAGTGGGGATGTTACTGATAACTGACAGAATGAACTGTTGTTTCACAGGTCACTGAAAAAGAGCAATATTTCCCCAAACAGCGACAGGCTATCTGTGATCATTGATTTCCCTTTCATGGATATTTACAATACACATCAGGATAAGAATGGCACTGAAAAGTCCAGCAGCAAAACAGAAACCTATTTAACTTTGTTTAAGAATTAAACAAACCTATATGACACCCTTATTAACCTTCCAGTTAAAGCTAATTTGGAAAGTGCTGGAAATGATACTAAAACATTCCTAACTTTTATGAAATTTTACTTACTCTTCTTTCATGGGGACCCAGAGCCAACTGAAGTATGTTTGCCGGTATCATAATATTCAGAGTTTTAAGCCAAATTTTCATTTTGCTTAAATATATTTTAGCTTCTTTGCTAAATAATGACAACTGATTTTTTTTTTTTTAATCTTTGTATGTGTTGGGTCTTCATTGCTGCGCGCAGACTTTCTCTAGTTGTGGCGAGCGGGGGCTACTCATCGTTGTGGTGTGTGGGCTTCTCACTGCAGTGGCTTCTCTTGTTGCGGAGCATGGGCTCCAGGCACACGGGCTTCAGTAGTTGCAGCATGCGGGCTCAGTAGTTGTGGCTCACAGGCTCTAGAGCACAGGCTCAGTCATTGTGGTGCACGGGCTTAGTTGCTCCGCAGCATGTGGGATCTTCCCGGACCAGGGCTCGAACCCGCGTTCCCTGCATTGGCAGGCAGATTCTTAACCACTGCACCACCAGGGAAGCCCATGACAACTGATATTTAAATAGCTCATCCCCACTTGTCTGAGCTATTGAGTTTTAAACCTAAGCAATGTTTAGTGCTGTTCAGACTCTCAGCTCACCTGGTTTTCTATGCACCAATGGCCTTGGCCTGGTTTTCTGTGGGCACCACCTACATTCAGAGGTGGAAAGAAAGTTAGAAGGGATTCTGGGAAGGTGTCAGCAGAAACATGCATCCCTGCTCCCCAACGCCTCACAGCACCAATTCAAAAGCCTCTTACCTCACCTCAACAGGAGCATCCACAGGGCCCAGTGGTTAGGTGGGGATTGAAGACAGTGAGGAAGGCCTGGTTAGACACCTTTGCATTCTGAAGGAGGAGCTGGCACAGAACTTTGCTTCCCTCCAGACCTAGCTAAAGTCTAAGAAATTCCTGTGGCAAAAAGTCTAGAGGTGAGACCCAGAGCTTCTCAGTTCCTAGAAATAAGTCTGCTCCCTAAAAATCTTGGTATGTATCCCACCTCAGAGGAAGGGTAGTACGAGCCATAGGGAATGGTCCAGGGAGGACCTGTAGTGGAGCTGAATCTGGAGATGAGTCCTCCCTGCCAAAGAGGCTGTGAGAATCTGGTCTTTCAATCTGAAAAGAGAGTGAGCAGGGCAGCTTCATCCTGGTGCCTCTATATAGGGCAGGCCACATGCCAGAATGGAACTACAATACTGAAACAGAATTACTAAAGAACACAGGTAACAACATGGGAAAAATAAAGGAACACCTAGTGATGGTCAACCATAGTTCAAAATAAGACTTTCTAAGACCAAGAAACATGATTTTTTTTTCACTTTTTAAAAATCAGTGGATGAAATGAAAGAGAATATGGTCACTTTTGAGAGCCATATTAATGGTCTGAAAGATCAAGGAAAAAATATTACAAAACAAAGCAATGGACTTCAACTTCTAGCCACAAAGGAGCAACATGTCTTGGATAAAAGCTGGTGCAAATACACAAATTAACTGTGTGAAGTCACTGGAGATTAACAAGATAGGCAAGACTCCAGGGGTCAAAATTTCAGAGAGTTTGGAGGTATGTTGAGGTGAGCCCCTGTAGCACATTTGGTAGTTCACTGCACTGGGAATAGAGGCCTAGCAGAAAGCAGTGGTCAGGGCTTGTGGAAATCTCTCAGGGTTGCAGAGAAAAAAGTCAAAGCGTTATGTTGCCAAGGAGACCAGAACTCAAATAGGAGGAGAGAAGTGAACAAAAAAAATTCTAGAATCAATCTCACCATGAGATATTTACTGATTCGTAAGTTGTGTACATGCTCAAGATGAAAGTCCAAGAAAAGCAAAAAGAAAGCAACATCTAGGGCTTCCCTGGTGGCGCAGTGGTTGAGAGTCCGCCTGTCGATGCAAGGGACACAGGTTCATGCCGCGGTCCGGGAAGATCCCACATGCCGCGGAGCGGCTGGGCCCGTGAGCCATGGCCGCTGAGCCTGTGCGTCCGGAGCCTGTGCTCCGCAATGGGAGAGGCCACAACAGTGAGAGGCCCGCATGCCGCAAAAAAAAAAAAAAAAAAAAAAAAGAAAGCAACATCTAGGGGTGCTGAAGAGCTAATAAAAGACATCAGAATTCTAATAGTGCTAGGAAATCAAAGAACGGAGTTCAGGCTCAAGTAAGTAGATAGCCCTTTTAAACATACAAGGCTTTAAATTGAGACTCCAAAAGAGAAAACCCCTAAGACTAAGGGTGGTACTCTACCAGTAAGAACTACAAATAGACCAGCCATGACAAAGGCTAACACCTGCCATCAACTGGATCAAGGTGATCTTCCAGTGCTATGTCTGCCTGCTAGGAGAAATTTCAGATCAGTTGAAGCATCTACAATTTTTCATACACAATGTCCTGCATCCAATTAAAAAGAGGTCTTGACATGAATAAATGCCTAAAAATCAAGAGAAAAAACAGACAATAAAAATAAACAGGTAATTCAAATATTGGCCTTATCATACAAGGAACTTAAAATAACTATGAATAATACATTTAAGAAAGCATAGGAAAGGATAAAGAACTTCACCAGAAAATTTAAAATATATATATATACACACATATGTATACATACACACACACACATATATACATACAAAATTTAAGGGTCAAATGGAATTCTATAGCTGAAAAATACATTCACTGAAATTAAGAATTCAATAGATTTAATAGCAGAAGAGAGAACTGGTAAACTGGAATATAGGTCAATATAAAGTATCAGTAACTAAGAGAAAATTAAAAGATGGAAAAATGCAAAAAATAAATATATGGGATAATATTAAAGGATCTAAGGTGTATAAATTGGAGTCTCAGGAAAAAAGAGAAAACAAAAACAGTGACTGAAGAAATACTGGCCAGATTTTCCAAAACTAAAAAAAGACATGAAAATATCAATTCAGGAATCACGATGGACTCCTAGCAGGATAAATACAAAGGAACTTTTTAATAAGATTCTAAAAGCCCAACACAGAGGGAAGACATTAAAAGCTTCCAGAGGGGGAAAAAAGACATATTGCCAACAAAATAGCAATAACACCAACATCTGTCTTTTCAAAAGAAATCATGGAAGACAGAAGACAATGGAATAACATCTATAAAATGGTTAAAGATTAAAGTACCAACACAAATTTCCACACTTGGTGAAACTATTTCAAAAAATAAAGCAAAATAAATGTTCTGACAAGAATGAGATGATTCCAGCAAAACTTCACTAAAATAAATACTAAAAGTTCTTCAGATGAAAGGAGAATGATGCCAGATGGAAGTAGAATAATGCAAGAAGAAATGAAGACTACTGGGAAAGATAAATATGTGACTAAATCTAAATGAATATCATTTCTTTAGTATTTGAAATGATACTTTCGATTTAAAATATATGAAGAATTAAATATTGACATCAGTAACATGAAAAGATGGAGAACAAAGACATTAAAAAGTTAGGGGAGGGCTTCCCTGGTGGCGCAGTGGTTGAGAGTCTGCCTGCCAATGCAGGGGACACGGGTTCATGCCCCGGTCCGGGAAAATCCCACATGCCGCGGAGCGGCTGGGCCCGTGAGCCATGGCCGCTGGGCCTGTGCGTCCGGATCCTGTGCTCCGCAGCGGGAGAGGCCGCAGCAGTGAGAGGCCCGCGTACCAAAAAAAAAAAAGAAAAAAAAGAAAAAAGTTAAGGGAGGACTTCCCGGTTGGCGCAATGGTTAAGAATCTGCCTGACAATGCAAGGGACACAGGTTCGTGCCCTGGTCCAGGAAGATCCCACGTGCCGCGGAGCAACTAAGCCCGTGCACCACAACTACTGAGCCCATGTGCCGCAACTACTGAAGCCCACGTGCCTAGAGCCCATGCTCCACAACAAAAGAAGCCACTGCAATGAGAAGTCCGCACACTGCAATGAAGAGTAGCCCCTGCTCGCCACAACTGGAGAAAGCCCGCACACAGCAACAAAGATCCAACGCAGCCAAAAGTAATAAATAAATAAAAACAAATTAATTTTTAAAAAAGTTAGGGGGCTTCCCTGGTGGTGCAGTGGTTAAGAATCCGCCTGCCAATGCAGGGGACACAGGTTCGAGCCCTGGTCCAGGAAGATCCCACATGCCACAGAGCAACTAAGCCTGTGCACCACAACTACTGAGCCTGCGCTCTAGAGCCTGCATGC
The DNA here is from genome assembly GCF_003676395.1 of Aethalodelphis obliquidens. Taxonomy (NCBI): domain Eukaryota; kingdom Metazoa; phylum Chordata; class Mammalia; order Artiodactyla; family Delphinidae; genus Aethalodelphis; species Aethalodelphis obliquidens. The sequence continues at coordinate 4,052,896 of NW_020838015.1, read as the reverse complement.
TACAACTACTGAAGCACGCACACCTAGAGCCTATGCTCTGCAACAAGAGAAGCCACCACAGTGAGAAGCCCATGCACCACAACGAAGAGTAACCCCCACTCACTGCAACTAGAGAAAGCCTGCGCACAGCAACAAAGACCCAATGCAGCCAAAAATAAATAAACCAAATAATTTTTTTAAGTTAGAAAGTTCTTACAATGTTCAGAAATGATAAAGCATTTGTTTAAAGTAAACTGTAATATGTCAATTATGCATGTTATAATCTATAGGATAGACAGCTGTCTCTTTTCCCTGTTTCTCTCTGGAAAACTAGCTGGCTTACAGTTTAGCCTATATCTCCAATGAATATATCAGTCTTCTCGCACTTGAGTTTTACCACAGCTCCCACTATTTTTGTGAGCCTATTAGGCTTTAAGTTCTGCACATCTGTTGCAAATAAAGTAAGCTCCTTTGGGTGAAGATTTGAAGCTCTCTGTCCTGCAGTCTGCTTCTCCCCGCTACCCAAAATTCTGAACCAAGGGTCTGGTGCTGGTGCAGAGAGAACATTCTTCTTTCTCAGTGACACCAGTGCTTTAGGAGCTGAATGGGAGAGGGCAGCATCAGCTAGCATCTCTCAGCATGGAACCCTTGCCCCACAAGCCAGAGTAAGGGCGATCTGGGCCCCAGTATTCTAAGCAGCACCATGCCCCAAGTAAAGCCTCCATCCCACTAGTGGGGTTAAGCAGAAGATGGGAGCCCCACCTCTCAGCCCCATTCATGAAGAACTTAGTCTCAGCAACAGGTAGCTAAGAGCAGAATGAGAAATGTTGATATCCTGCCCCTCCTTGGAAGGTAGCCCTCTAACTGGGAGCTGAGGGGAGAGGGAGCCTTGTGTTCTCGGCTTACCAGTCTGGAGTGGAGTTTCCAACTCACTAAGGTGGTTAAGGGGGAAGGATGGCACAGGTCTTGGTTCAAGTTCCATACACTTTTGCAATTCTTACCAAGTTTTAGAAGACTGTTTTGAATACATGTTTCTTCATTTGCTGTGTGCCCACAGGACCATTTCCTCAGACTCTAAATGGTTGGATTAGTTTTATAATTTTCACTAGTTTTACTGGGATATGAGTCATGAGCTCATCATACTGTCATACTGGAAGGAAAACTACTAAAATAAACTGTATAACTAACAAGCTAACAGAAGGAAAAGATGAAATAAGAAATACTTGAATAATATAAAAAAAGGCAACAAAGTAGGAAAAAAAACAAAAAACAGATTCAACAAATGTATCATACATAGCAGAATGGTAGATTTAAAAGTCAACTATATCATTGATTACATTAAATGTAAATGAACTAGGGCTTCCCTGGTGGTGCAGTGGTTAAAAATCCACCTGCCAATGCAGGGGACATGGGTTCAAGCCCTGGTCCAGGAAGATCCCACATCCTGCAGAGCAACTAAGCCCGTGCACCACAACTACTGAGCCGGCACTCTAGATCCCGTGGGCCACAACTACTGAAACCTGCATGTCACCACTACTGAAGCCCGCATGCCTAGGGCCCATGCTCCACAACAAGAGAAGCCACCTCAATGAGAAGCCTGTGCACCACAACGAAGAGTAGCCCCTGCTCACCACAACTAGAGAAAGCCCGTGCGCAGCAACGAAGGCCCGACGCAGCCTTAAATAAATAAATAAATTCATATTAAATATATATATATATAAATGAACTAAATATTCCAAATAAAAGACAAAATTATCAGATTGATTTTTTAAAAAAATCAACTATATACTGCTTACAGAAGACATGCCTTATACATAACTACACAGAAAGTTAGAAAGTAAAAGGAAGGAAAAATACTAACCAAAGGAAAACTGGTTTAACTATAATAATATTAGAAAGCATATTCTTTAAGGCAAGAAATACTATTTGAGAAAAACAATATGATATTTCATAATGATAAAATGGTCAACTCAACAGAAATGTATAGAAATCCTAAATTTGTATGTACCTAGTAATACAATTTCAAATATATATAGCAAAAATTAGCAGAACTTAAAGGAAAAATAGAGAGATGCAAAGTAATATTTGGAGATTTTAATATACCTCTTTCAGTATCTTATAATAACAGTATCATTAAACATGTAATAGTTTTGAACAACAGGATTAATATGCTTGTCCTAATGGGCATATATAGAACACTGCAATCAACAACTGCAGAATAAACACTCCTTCCAAGTGGACATGGAAATTTTGCCAAAATAGAGCATAAGTGGGACCAAAAATTTCAAATAAATAAAATCATATCTAAGTTTAATTCTCTAAACATAGCAGACTAAACTAGAAATAAAATCCCCCAAATGTTTTGTAATTACTCAGTAATCCATGGGTGAAATAAATTATAAGGAAAGTTATAAAATATATGATAATGAAGATATAACATATCAAAAGCTTATGGGATTCAGTGCTTAGAGAGAGGGAGAGGGAGAGGGAGAGGGAGAGGGAGAGGGAGAGGGAGAGGGAGAGAGAGAGAGAGAGAGAGAGAGAGAGAGAGAGAGAGAGAGAGAG